>NC_086098.1:20073999-20381261 GCF_963921235.1 Mobula hypostoma
ACAGATAAAGTGTAATTACCCCATATCCATATACATTAAATTTAAACATAATATTGAAGAGATAGTTTTATTATATAAAAGAAATCTAAACCCACTACCAGAAAAAAAACAGCTGTTTCGTTAAAAAAAAGAAAAAGAAAAAAATCCTTATCATACAATAAAACATATTGTTAGCCAACATCTGTGCTTAATAGCAAATCAAAGATTTTGAAAATAATTCAAAAAAGGTCACCACAATGTTAAAAAATCTTGTCTAGGTTCAGAAATCGAACAGCGAATCTTCTCTCAATTCATTCCTGGAATTACTCTCATGAATCTTCTCTGAACCCTCTCCAATGCCAGTATATCTTTTCTGAAATAAGGAATTCAAAACTGCACTCCAAGTGTGGTCTCACGAGTGCCTTATAGAGCCTCAACATCACATCCCTGCTCTTATATTCTATACCTCCCTCAATACCACATCCCTGCTCTTATATTCTATACCTCCCTCAATACCACATCCCTGCTCTTATATTCTATACCTCCCTCAACATCGCATCCCTGTTCTTATATTCTATACCTCCCTCAATACCACATCCCTGCTCTTATATTCTATACCTCCCTCAACATCACATCCCTGTTCTTTTATTCTATACCTCCCTCAATACCACATCCCTGCTTTTATATTCTATACCTCCCTCAACATCACATCCCTGCTTTTATATTCTATACCTCCCTCAACATCACATCCCTGCTCTTATATTCTATACCTCCCTCAACATCACATCCCTGTTATTTTATTCTATACCTCCCTCAACATCGCATCCCTGCTCTTATATTCTATACCTCCCTCAACATCACATCCCTGCTCTTATATTCTATACCTCCCTCAACATCACATCCCTGCTCTTATATTCTATACCTCAACATCACATCCCTGCTCTTATATTCTATACCTCAACATCACACCCCTGCTCTTATATTCTGTACCTCCCTCAACATCACATCCCTGCTCTTATATTCTATACCTCCCTCAATACCACATCCCTGCTCTTATATTCTATACCTCCTTCAATACCATATCCCTGCTCTTATATTCTATACCTCCCTCAACATCACATCCCTGCTCTTATATTCTATACCTCCCTCAATACCACATCCCTGCTCTTATATTCTATACCTCCCTCAACATCACATCCCTGTTCTTATATTCTATACCTCCCTCAACATCACATCCCTGTTCTTTTATTCTATACCTCCTTCAATACCATATCCCTGCTCTTATATTCTATACCTCCCTCAACATCACATCCCTGCTCTTATATTCTATACCTCCCTCAATACCACATCCCTGCTCTTATATTCTATACCTCCCTCAACATCACATCCCTGTTCTTTTATTCTATACCTCCTTCAATACCATATCCCTGCTCTTATATTCTATACCTCTCTCAACATCACATCCTTGCTCTTATATTCTATACCTCCCTCAACATCACATCCCTGCTCTTATATTCTATACCTCCCTCAATACCACATCCCTGCTCTTATATTCTATACCTCCCTCAACATCACATCCCTGTTCTTTTATTCTATACCTCCCTCAACATCAGATCCCTGTTCTTTTATTCTATACCTCCTTCAATACCATATCCCTGCTCTTATATTCTATACCTCCCTCAACATCACATCCTTGCTCTTATATTCTATACCTCCCTCAATACCACATCCCTGCTCTTATATTCTATACCTCCCTCAACATCACATCCTTATGTACAAATTCCTTATAGAGAGCAGCAGAATTGAACTCTGGTTGCTAGTGCTGTAACAGTGTTATGCTAACCACTATGCTACCATTGATTCTAACTATTCTCTGAAACAGCTTTGGGGCAATTCACACATTAGAGGCATTTAGGAGTAGACATTTGGATAGATATGTGTATCGGAATGATTTGAAGGCATAAGTGTGGAATGCAAGCATATGGAAACAGCTTAGCTGGGCATATTTGTCGGCATGAATGATATGGGCCGAAGTGCCTGTTTCTATGCTGTATTTCTCTGACTCTGTAAACAGGAATAGCTAGAAGTGCCTACATTATGGGGCGGCACGGTAACACAGTGGTTAGCACAACGCTTTACAGTACCAGTGACAAGGGTTCAATTCCCACCACTGCCTGTAAGGAGTTTGTACGTTCTCCCCATGACTATGTGGATTTGCTCTAGGCGTTCCTGTTTCCTTCCACAGTCCAAGGACGAACCGGTTGGTAGGTTAATTATGTGTTGTATATTGTCCTGTGATTTGGCTAGAATTAAATCAGGGCAGCATGGCTCACAGGGCCAGTAGGACCTATTCCACGCTGTATCTCAATAAATAAATAAAATTAAAATACAAAATAAATTACGTTTCATTGATGAGAAATCTACTCTTCACTCCAGTGATAATTAAAGGAGAGACTGTCACGGTAGCATAGCAGTTTGAGTAAAGCTATTACAGTACCAGTGACACGTGTGTAATTCCTGCCGGTGTCTGTAAGGAATTTGGGTGTTCTCCCAGTGACCGCATAGGTTTTCTCCAGGTGCTCCATTTCCTCCCACATTCCAAAAACATATCCGTTCGTAATTTCATCTACTAACCCATACAACTTTGGAATTTGGGAGGATGTAATGGGGCAGCTCAGGCTCACTGGGCCAGAAAGGCCTGTTACTGTACTGCATGTCTAAATAAAATGAAATACTTTTAAAATGGGCACACGGTCAAAATCTGTGGGCAATCATCTCCCGCGCTCTTTTCAGAGTATCAATGCAGTTCCCACAGTAACAGCTGCACAAGATGTTGGCAGTGAAATATTGGCTCATTCAGCTTTCTGACAATAAATACAATGTACCTCTGCCAAAATCAATCAGAGCAGTATTAGGAGGTGAGGTCTGGGCAATACTTGAGAACTGTTGATTGTTCAAACTCCGTGACATTTTCACATTTGTAAACAAAAGAACATTTCCAGGAACTCAGTCAACGTATAGGGGGAAAATTTGCTCTCTCTATTTTATGGCTATCAATGATTTTTTTTTATGGACTGCAAAGTTGATATAATTTTATGGAAGTGTCTATTACAGAGGGCCCATGTGAAAAGGAGAAGGATGTTCGTCATGCACCTTCGCTCTATCCATCATAAAAGGCCATATTTCTCGTTGCCTACCCACTTCAATTCCACTTCTCATTCCCATTCCCACATGTTAGTCCACTTCCTCTTCTACTACCATGATGAGGCCACTCTCAGGTTGGCGGAGTATCATCTCATATTTGGTCTGGGTAGCTGACGGTACATCAGTTTCTCTAACTTCAGGTAACTTCCCCGCTTCCTCCTTCTCACTTTTTCCATTTCTCGTTCTGGTTCCACTCTTACATATTCTCTTCTCCTCACCTGCCCATCACATCCCTCTGGTGGCCCTCTTACTTCTCTTTCTCCTGTGGTCCATTGTCTAGATAACTCCATCAAAATTATAACCTAGATGAAAACTTCTTTCACTGAATCAATCCAAAATTTAACTAATGGCTAGTATGAATCTGTGTCTCCCAGTTTTACTCATGTGAATTCATTCAAAACAATTTCTCCATTCTTCAGTCCTTTACTTTTTCCACCTACCACCTCCCAACTTCTCATTTTGTCCTCCCTATAACACTCACCCAACCATCTACCTTTCTCTAACCTAGTCTCACCTATCATCTGCTAGCTAGTACTTCTTCCCCTCCTACCTTCTTATTCCGGCTTCTTCCCCCTTCCTTTTCAGTCTCTGTGCAAAACGTCTACTGTTTATTCTCATTCATAGATGCTGCCTGACCTGTGTGTGTTGCTCTGGATTTCCAGCATCTGCAGAATCTCTTGTGTTAGTAAAAGAATGTTACTGTCAGGAAATCCCTTTTTATTTTTTCCTTGCATTAAAAAAATTGTTAAAATGTTTACTTAACTTTGTTCCATGTAAGTTGCTCTTGGTGATAGTAAGTACAGTAGTAGATTTTGAGTATTTCATGGGTTTTAATCAAGAGGCAATATTCTGCAGATGCTAGAAAGCTGAAATAAAAACTGAAAATGCTGGAAGTCAGGTACTGAAAGGATAGGAATAAAATATGAAATTAAAGAAGACGAAAGTTGGGAAGAGGAAGTAAATGCATGAAACTGGAATAGAAGACCGGAGCAGCTGATTATTTGTAAGCAATTAATTCAAAGGAGTGTGCCATGTTTAAAAATGGCTGCTCCTCAAATTCTGTTGTAAGTGGTCAAGTATAGAGTGTTCATATTGGGATTGGGATGGAGCATTGAACACAGAACATACAACATCGAAGAGTACAGCACTGGAACAGGTTCTTTGGCCTACAATATTGTGCTGAACCAGCTAAAAAGCAAATCAAAAACATACAAACACTAATCCCTCCTACCTACACAATGTCCATATTCCTCCATCTTCCTCACATTCATGTCACTATCTAAACATCTCCTAAAAGCCTCTGATGTGTTTGCCTCTACTACCATACCAGGCAGTACGTTTCAGGCATTCACCACTCTCTGAGTAAAAAACTTACCCCTCACATCTCCCTTGAACCTACCTCCTCTCAACTTCAATGCATGCCCTCCGGTATTAGACATGTGGATGCGTCTGCTCTTGTATGCGGCTGCAATGGGCCATTCAAAAAAATCTTTTAACCTATGTCCTATATTCTAACCTTAGGAATGGAATGGGGAAGATTCAGAAAATGAGCCAGACGTAAGACATTTTCGGTATGAGGTTCAAGCCGCTTCTGTGGGATAAGCTTCTTTTCATTCGCCTGACAATCTGTCACCTCTGCTCTGCCCATCACCTAGTATTCAGCAATTCACGGAGGTGGTGGGTAATAAAGAAGTGAAATGAACCCCCAGTTCACTGTCACCAATCAAAAATACTGCCTCGTTGAATATTGATTTTACAAAATCAAACAAGCCTAACATGAACCTATGCCTCTCAGTTTTGCTCATGTGAATTCATTCACAACAATATTCTGGAATCTCTGCTTTCAAAGTTCAAAGCAAATTATTTATCTAAGTACATATACTGTACTGTTACTGTATACAACCCTGAGATTCATTTCTTGCAGGTATACTTCATAAATCCATATTAGAATAATAATCATAATGGAATCACTGGAAGTCCAACTCAACCAGTGCACAAAAGACAACAAACTGTGCAAATACAAAAAGAAAGAAATAATTATCATAAATAAACAAGCAATGAATATCAAGAACATGAAATGAAGAGCCCTTGAAAGTGAGTCCATAGGTTGTGGGAACATTACAGTGATGTTGGCCTTCATAACAAGTGGAGTTGAGTATAGGAGCAACGAGGTCCTTCTACAGCTGTACAGGGCCCTGATGAGACCAAACCTGGAGTATTGTGTGCAGTTTTGGTCTCCAAATTTGAGGAAGGACATCCTTGCTATTGAGGGAGTGCAGCGTAGGTTCACAAGGTTAATTCCCGGGATGGCGGGACTGTCATATATTGAAAGATTGGAGCGACCGGGCTTGTATCCACTGGAATTTAGAAGGGTGAGAGGGAATCTGATTGAAACATATAAGATTATTAAGGGATTGGACACGCTAGATGCAGGAAACATGTTCCCGATGTTGAGGCAGTCCAGAACCAGTGGCTACAGTTTAAGAATAAGGGGTAGGCCATTGAGAATGGAGTTGAGGAAAATCTTTTTCACCCAGAGTTGTGGATCTGTGGTATGCTCTGCCTCGGAAGGCAGTGGAGGCCAATTCTCTGGATGCTTTACAGAAAGAGTTAGATAGAGCTCTTAGTCAAGGGATATGGGGAGAAGGCAGGAACAGAGTACTGATTGTGGATGATCAGCCATGATCACAGTGAATGTCAGTGCTGGCTCAAAGGGCCAAATGGCCTACTCCTGCACCTATGGTCTATTGTCTATGTGGTGAGTGAAGTTATTTCCTTTGGTTCAAGATTGATGGTTGAAGGGTCATACCTCTCCATGAATCTGGTGGTGCGAGTCCTGAAACCCCTGTACCTTCTTCTTGATGGCAGCAGCGAACAGAGAGTATGTCCTGGGTGGTGGAAGTCCACGATGAAGGATGCTGCATCCCTGTGACTGTGTTTCATGTAGATGTGCTCATTAGGGGGGGATGTTTTACCTGTGTGTTTCCAGACCAGGGTGTGATGCTCTCCATATACATCTATAGAACCTTG
This sequence comes from Mobula hypostoma, assembly GCF_963921235.1. NCBI lineage: Eukaryota > Metazoa > Chordata > Chondrichthyes > Myliobatiformes > Myliobatidae > Mobula > Mobula hypostoma. Next base: position 20,080,213 of record NC_086098.1, read on the forward strand.
TCAAAGTTTTTGATGTCATGATGAATCTTCGCAAACTCCTAAGGAAGTTGAGGTGCTGCTGTGCTTTCTTCATAATTGCACTTACCTGCTGGGCCCAGGACAGGAAAGAATAACATGGAGGAATTTAAAGCTGCTGACAACCTCCCACCTCTGATCCTACAATGAGGATTTTCTCATGGAGGTCCGGTTTCCTTCTCCTGAAATAAATGATCAGCTCCTTGGTCTTGCTGACATTGAATAAGAGGTTGTTGTCATAGCAGCACACAGCCAGATTTTCAATCTCCCTCATATATGATTCCTCAACACATCCGATTAGGCCTATCAGAGTAGTGTCATCAGGAAACTTGAATATGGCATTGGAGCTGTGTTTAACCACACAGGTGTAAAGCAAGTAGAGCATGGGACTAAGCATTGCAGTGCATCTATTCTGATGGAGATCATGGAGGAGATGTTGTTGTCAATCCGAACTGACTGAGATCCGCAAGTGGGAAATCGAGGATCCAATTGCACAAGGAGGTATTGAGGTCAAGGTTTTGGAACTTATTGATTAGTTTTGGGGGGATGATGGTATTGAATGCTGAGCTGCAGTCAGTAAACAGCATCCCAATGTATGCATCTTTGTTGTCCAGATGTTCCAGGGTTTCAGGTTGGACTCAACTTCACTTGCCCCATCATTGAAATGTTCCCACAATCTCAAGGACTCTTCATCTCTTGTTCTCAATATTTATTTCCTATTTATTTATTATTATTCCTTTCTTTTTGCTTTTGAAAAGGGTTTTGTTGTTGTAGCAATGTTAAAATCAAAACAACAAAAGGGCCCAAACTGGACCGTTCTCTCAACTGAGCGTGGAAATGACAATTCACACTCATTATATCCAAAGTCTATAGAATATTTGCTCTCTGCTTGTTTTAGTGATCCCTGGTTGGAAGTGTAAATAGCAATTCTGTTTATGAGTTCTTCCCCTCTGCGGCTCATCAGTAATGCCTGTCTGTGATGCCTAGGTCCGTTGCTTCAGAATCAGGTTTATTATCACTGACATATGTGTTGGCGCGTGGCCAAGTAGTTAAAGCATTTGTCTAGTGATTTGAAGGTCGCTAGTTCGGGCCTCGGCTGAGGCAACGTGTGTGTCCTTGAGCAAGGCACTTAGCCACACATTGCTCTGCGACGACACCGGTGCCAAGCTGTATGGGTCCTAATGTCCTTCCCTTGGACAACATCGGTGGTGTGGAGAGGGGAGACTTGTAGCATGGGCAACTGCTGGTCTTCCATACAACCTTGCCCAGGCCTGCGCCCTGGAAACTTTCCAAGGCACAAATCCATGGTCTCATGAGACTAACGGATGCCTATATATGTCATGGAATTGGTTGTTTTTGTGGCAAAATACAGTGCAAGACATTACGATAAGTTACAATAACAAAATAAAATATATAGTGATAAAGGGTAATGGTGAGGTAGTGTTCATGGGTTCATGGATCGTTCAGAAATATAGTGGTAGAGGGAAAGCAGCTGTTGCCTTGCCGAGGGTCAAACTTAACCTAGACAACCTTTGCACCCAGACTCAGAAGGTGATGTGATTACTAGTTCTGATCTCTGATGGCAGAGGGGAAGAAGGTTTTCCTCAATTGTTGAGTTATATGTCTTTGGGCTTTTGTACCTCTTCAGGTTGTAATGAAAAGATGGCATGTCCTTGGTGGCGAGTGTGCTTATGATGGATGCCACCTTCATGAGACACCAGCTTTTGAAGATATCCCTGATGGTGATGAAGTTTAAGCCCATAATGGAGCATACTACCACCCCCTGTAGCCTCTTTCTACCTTTTGAGCCTCAATACTGGGCAACCAGTCAAAACGCTCTCCAAAATACATCTGTAGAAACTTCTTTAATAACATACCAAATCTCCTCAGACTCCTAATCAGGTGTAGTCATTGGCATTCCTTTTTTGTGATTGTATCAATATGTTGGGCCTAATAAGACTTGAAGGGGATTGAGGCTACAGGTGTTGTGATGAGTCTCACAACAGGTCACTCTGCTACTGTGCAAAATGACTTGACAAAGAAATGGAAAGAAAATTATGTTCAAAATGGCAAATCACATGGTGCTCCAACATTGCACTTAAGGCCTTGGTGGAGGATTCTAAAAAATAGCTTTATTTGTCACACTTACATTGAAACATATTTTGAAATGCATCATGTTTGACAAATCTTATTGATTTTTTTTGATGAGGTTACTAAGAAAGTTGACAAGGGTAAAGCGGTGGATGTTGTCTATATGGACTTCAGTAAGGCCTTTGACAAGGTTCCACACGGAAGGTTAGTTAGGAAGGTTCAATCGTTAGGCATTAATATCAAAGTAGTAAAATGGATTCAGCAGTGGCTGGATGGGAGATGCCAGAGAGTAGTGGTGGATAACTGTGTGTCAGATTGGGGGGTGGTGTGTAGCGGTGTGCCTCAGGGATCTGTACTGGGTCCAATGTTGTTTGTCATATATATTAATGATCTGGATGATGGGGTGGTAAATTGGATTAGTAAGTATGCAGATGATACTACGATAGGTGGCGTTGTGGATAATGAAGTAAGTTTTCAATGCTTGCAGAGAGATTTAGGCCAGTTAGAAGAGTGGGCTGAAAGTTGGCAGATGGAGTTTAATGCTGAAAAATGTGAGGTGCTACATTTTGGTAGGACTAATCAAAATAGGACATACATGGTCTCGGCCTGAAACGTCGACTGCACCTCTTCCTACAGATGCTGCCTGGCCTGCTGCGTTCACCAGCAACTTTGATGTGTGTTGCTTGAATTTCCAGCATCTGCAGAATTCCTGTTGTTCGCGCTTAAATTCACTACTGCAAAGCCTCTTCCGGTGATGCCTACACCGAAGAAGTTTAGATCCTCTCTTCGACGGGAGTTCAGTGAAACCATCTCTCACTGCTTCCCATCTGTAATTTCTTCGGCTCTTCAACTTTTCGACCACACTTTGACTCAGAGACGAAGGGTCTCGGCCTGAAACGTCGACTGCACCTCTTCCTACAGATGCTGCCTGGCCTGCTGTGTTCACCAGCAACTTTGATGTGTGTTGCTTGAATTTCCAGCATCTGCAGAATTCCTGTTGTTCGCATACATGGTAAATGGTAGGGCATTGAAGAATGCTGTAGAACAGAGGGATCTAGGAATAATGGTGCATAGTTCCCTGAAGGTGGAATCTCATGTGGATAGGGTGGTGAAGAAAGCTTTTGGTATGCTGGCCTTTATTAATCAAAGCATTGAGTACAGGAGTTGGGATATAATATTGAAATTGTATAAGGCATTGGTAAGGCCAAATTTGGAGTATTGTGTACAGTTCTGGTCACCGAATTATAGGAAAGATGTCAATAAAATTGAGAGAATACAGAGGAGGTTTACTAAAATGTTGCCTGGGTTTCATCTCCTAAGTTACAGAGAAAGGTTGAACAAGTTATGTCTTTAATCTTTGGAGCATAGAAGGTTGAGGGGGGCTTGATAGAGGTACTTAAAATTATGAGGGGGATTGATAGAGTTGACGTGGGTAGGCTTTTTCCATTGAGAATGGGGGAGACTCAACCAAGAGGACATGAGTTGAGAGTTAAAGGGCAAAAGTTCAGGGGTAACATGAGGGGGAACTTCTTTACTCAGAGAGTGGTAGCTGTGTGGAACGAGCTTCCAGCAGAAGTGGTTGAGGCAGGTTCGATGTTGTCGTTTAAAGTTAAATCGGATAGATATATGGACAGGAAAGGAGTGGAGGGTTATGGGCTGAGTGCAGGTCGGTGGGACTAGGCGAGAGTAAGAGTTTGGCACAGACTAGAAGGGCCGAGATGGCCTGTTTCCGTGCTGTAATTGTTATATGGGTATATTTGTGAAAATGACCAACACAGCCTTAAGATGTGCTGGGGACAACGCTCAAGTGTGGCCATACTTCCAGTGCCAACATAGAATGCACACAATGTACTAACCCTACCCATACATCTTTTGGAATGTGGGAGAAAAACCAGAACACCTGGAGGAAACCCATATGGTCATGGAGATCATGTACAAATTCGATACAGACAGCAGAAGGTATTAAGCCTTGAGCTTCTGAATGCTGACGCAGTAAAACATTGTGCTAATTGCTATATCGCCTTGCCAATGGAGGTGCAAAGTTTGCAATTTATCCATAGGGACACAGGAGATCCACAGACATACACTGCAAAGGCAGTGGAAGAATGTGGCAGTGCTGGCCATTGCCAGAAGTTTAGTCGGAGGATCCAGCTGTAGTCCTGCATAATGTTTATTGGAGTGGTGACCAGCTCCATTCAACACCTGGGAGCCCAACCTTCAGGTAACATCTCAGCTTCCATTGCAACAGCCATTTCACACCTGAGTGTTGCAGTGGGAGGCCAGGCTTTTATCGGTAGGATGATGGATATCAGTTTACATAGTGGTTTGTAAGATATCTCAGCAATTTGGCCTCTGACCAAAGATGAATTGCTGTAATTCTTCCCTTGCGAAGCGGCAGACTCCCTATGGAGAATATATTTATTCTCCTCTCTCTGGATAATGGCCACTAGGTTTACACTAGTGCCTTTCCAGTTTCCTGTCAAACAGCCAGGCTACGCTACAACCCAGGTAACTCACAGCCCAGCTCTGCAGCAGCAAGTAAACTGTGGCACGTTTAATGATTAGGCCGGCCCTAAGGGGTAATGCAAGAGATGTTAATTTGATACATGCATTTAGCTTGCTTTGTTCAGTGTGTGTTGTCATTTATTTTGGTATTGCGGACCAAAGGGACTAGCTATTCACTGATGCAAGAGAAATGCAAGAAGCAATAACACCCACCCCTACTCTCCGCACTTCAAAAGCCTTTAATTAAATCAGTCGAGATGGACTATAGCACACGTTTCTAATTTAGCTTTATGCAGAAATTTGCTTCCATTGTACATCCTGCTATATGATAGCATGTGCAACTTACGATTTTAACCAAAGGATGCACAATGAACTGAACCTCAGTACAGACAGCGTTAGCATCTCGAAACGTAAATCAGTCTCTCTCGCTGCAGTGTTGTGCCTCAGCGCCTGCAGGCTTTGGGCTGGAATGGAGCTAATGGACAATCAGGGAACTGCTCAGCTATGCCCCAACCTGAGGCACTGGGTTGCAGTGTGCATGTAAGAACATGTTCAGATCACAAGACAAGTCGTCATCAGCTCATTCACTGAACTGTTGGAGAGAAGAGCCTGACAAAACACGACCTCCATAATAAAGGTCCACAGCGAGGTTCGACAAAAATATGCACCGCTTCCCAAATCCTGTGTGTCACGTCTCAGCAAAAGCAGTTAAACTTGATTGAATTCATCATTGCAACCATATCATAGTTTTTGGCCATTTGAGGAAAGAGGCTGTTTGAAGATTATACCTTAAACCTGGAATAAAGCTTGTGGTTTACCAGGCAACAGTGATCCCTGACCTAGTATACGCTTCCAGGACATGAACTGAATAAGTATTTTGTATCAGTCTTCACTGTGGAAGACACCAGCAGTATTGTGGAAGTTTCAGGTGTCAGTGGTCATGAAGTGGTATAAAGTTACCATTACTAGGGAGAAGGTTCTTGGGAAACTGAAAGGTCTGAAGCTAGATAAGACACATGGACCAGATGGTGTACACCTGAGGGTTCTGAAAGAGGTGTCTGAAGAGATTGTGGAGGCATTAGTAATGATCTTTCAAGAATCACTAGGTTCTGGTATATTTCTGGAAGACAAGGAATCAACAGGCCACCTACTCTCACTTCAGCGGCTGGGAAAATGTTGGAGTTGATTGTTAAGGACGTGGTTTGGGGGTATAAGGTTGTTATAGACAGGGGTGGTAATGGAGACAAGCTCCCTCTACCTACTAAATGCTCTCAATGGCCTATGTCTCAAAGAGCCTCCGACAACCAAGTCCCGCTCCTAGCCTTCACGTGTGGCTTAGTTACTAAGCCTGGCAGAACCATTTCTACTGACAGGAGAAGGGGCAAAGGTGGGTTACTGGCACCTTAAAACCAATCACATTGGGCAGATGGGGCTTGTCAGCTGTGTTTGGCACTTCATCTAGGAGAAAGAAAACTCTATTCTCAAACAGCTGCAGCCTTGTGGCTATGCCCGTTCATGGGGAAGGCTTCTGGAGTAAACCCCGAGGGAAAAATCCAGAGCTGGAACCCTAAGGCAGTTCTTCATTGAGTTCAATGCTGACTGGAAACTCCTGCGGTACTGCTGGTACCAAACTGTATCAGTCTCTGCTGGTCCTTTGGGTTCATCAGATGTGTGGAGAAGGGGTGCTTGCTACATAGGCAACAGCTTGTTCTCCATATCGTACTACCCAGGCTTGCATATCTAGAGAGCTAGGATGTAATTTCCATGGTTAACTCAGACTGATGGAGGCCTCAGACTTGGGGTACTTGGAGTAATCAGCATGGTTTCCTCGAGGAAAAACCTTGCCTAACAAATCTGTTGGAATTCTTTGAAGAAATAACAAGCAGGAGACAATCGATTGATGTTGTGTATTTGGATTTTCAAAAGGCCTTTGACAAGGTGCCAGGTATGATGCTGCTTAACAACCTACGAGCCCACAGTATTACAGGAAAGACTGTAGTTTGGGTAAAGCAGTTGCTGATTGGCTGGAGACAAAGGAAGCCTTTTCTGATTGGCTGCCGGTGACTAATGATGTTCCACAGGGGTCTGTGTTGGGACAGATTCTTTTTACGTTTTCTGTCAACGATCTGGATGATGGAATTGATGGCTTTGTTGCAAAATTTGCAGACAATATGAAGATAGGTGGAGGGGCAGGTAGTTTTGAGGCTACAGAAGGAATAAAACAGATTAAGAGAATGGGCAAAGAAGTAATCCACCGAGAGGGTCATTCCAAGCAGTCTTCCATTGTCAAGTGGAAGTGATACATTGCAGACAGGGTAGAGAAGGGTCTCGATGGGGTAGACCACTTCCATGAGCAGGTCATGGTTCTCCCTGATAATGACTACTACACTCCATTGACCCCCATCAAACCCTACAACGACCTAACCACTGTGCAGAATCAGCTTCTGATGTTGCCAAAAGCTCCAGCCATTGCCGTAGTGGTAAACAGTGATGGAAGGCTGCTGCTCTCCACCCTGTGCTACCTGGGAGGACAAGGGGGACCGAGTTAATTGGGGTGAGTTGGTGGCTGTGACCCTGCCCCTTCCAGGCCTGTGAGAATCTGCACTGACTCCGGGGCAGTGGCCAACAGCATGACAGTGTGGATGCGTCATTGGTTTAGACAGAACTGGGAGGTGCACTCCTATTTGGAACACATCTGGGAGGATAGGCAATGGCAACCAATCGGTCTACACCTCTCGGGACACTGATGGTGCCCGCTCTTCCCAGGACACATCAGAAGAGCGGGCATGTAGAGAGAGGGAGGAGCAGGGAAATGGGCTCCCTGGGAAATGGGTTTGAGGGGGGCATTGACATTTGATGAGGCCAGGACAGAAACTGTGAGCTACCCTTCCTGCCAGCAGGTTAAGCCTAGAAGATAACCAGTGGGTCCCTCAGGATGCATTCAAAAGGGCACGGAGCCTGGTCAGGTATGGCAAATAGATTACATGGGAGCTCAGCTGCCACAGAACAAGAAACAATATGTACTCACAATGTTGGACACATCCCGGGGTCCTAGTGGCAGTGCCATGCAGCCATGTTGACCAGGAAAGCACAATAAAAGGTTTACAGCAATTGTTAACTATATATGGGATCCCCTGGCAGATCCAATCAGACAATGGCTCACATGCTGTAGGAGCAGAATCTGGCATTTTGTGGATGTTCCTCATCCCATACTACCCACAGGCAGCAGGAACGGACGAGTGTGTGATGTTTAATATTTCATGTTTTTCGCTGCTTTTTTTGCCTTTTCCACAATTTGTTCTTCTTTTTCCATGCTGGGTGTTTGATGTTTTCTTTGAATGGAATCCATGTTATCTCTTTGTTTCATGGCTGCCTGCAGGAGGACCAAACTCTGGGCTGTATACTGCAAACTTACTCTGATAATAGACGTATTTTGAATCTTTGAATGGGCTGCTGAAACAGCAGATTAAGTTATTGGGCCCACCTGCACCCTCAGGGGCAGCTGAGTGTGCAGTAGCAGGTGTTAGATAACCTGAATTCCCAGATGGCAGGTGTGGCAGTATCCCCTGTGTCTTGGCACTTGGTGGTGTTGGACCCTCCAAAGGTGGAAGGGTTGCAGTTGCAGGAGTAATCGGGGAAGGTTTAAGAGCTGCACCAACAGGGGCCACAAGAGTGCGGGGAGGATTGTGGCAATATGTGATGAATGATGTTACCGGGGGAACAGGGAATAGTCTGTCCAAATACCCATCAACTAAACAAGAATGAGTGAGTGTGCCTCCCTAGCTTACAGAATGGCAAAGTGATGGATGCTGATGAGAGTAGCGATGATGGTCGTCGATGTGAGGTTCAATAACATATTGCTATGGCTGGCGTATGAGTATGCAAAACACACTAATGCTTCTGTCCCTGAATGAGGATGCCAGCCCACACACACTGCAGAAGGGGTGGCGCTAATATTGACCCTCTTCAACAACAAAGAACAGGACTGTTGGAGGAACTTGTCCAGCTTTGGCACTCTGTTTTGGGGGAAGCTGGAAGGGAGTAGTCCATTCCAGCTAACCTCATCACATTGTGTGGGAATGGCCTTAAAGAACTTGAGTGTCAGCAATCCCTGGTGGAGAAAGCGTATCAAGGGCTGGTCCTTCCCTATGTGTCTAATCCCAAGGTCCGGACTCTGAGAGCAATCCCGCTGTCAGCAGGGGAGGGGGTGGAGTGTTGGTGCAGGCGGTATGATGAGCACAGGTCCAATTAGACAGTGGGGCACAGCAAGTGTGAGTAAGGGTAATATCCAAAGGTTCAGAGGTACACTGATCATCAAAGTATGTATGCAGTAAACAGCTCTGAGACTCATCTTCTCCAGATAGCCACAAAACAAAGAAAACCATGATAGTTGTTCAAAGAGTAACAGTAAACTCAGTGTCACTATGTTCGGATATGACCCAACTGCGGAGCGACAGACACTGAAGCAGTTCGATAGTTCACAGACTTTAATGTGAACAGAGTTAGAGGGAAAAGAAAACAACAAACGTTAGGCCTAACAGGGCCGTTAACTAAAGCTTTCAAATGAAAAAAACGAAGCGAACACTGCGGCTGGAATAACTAAATATAAAATGAATACCACTAGTCTTCAGATTCAGTTGACTTGACAGTCCAAATTCTCAGTCAAGGCCGAATGCAAGCAGGCAGCGAAACATTGCTGTGCTTTGTTCAAGTCTCACCAAGCGCTACGACGAAAAGAATGGAGTTAAATACCATCACAATGAAATAATAATTAGCTGATGCATGCATATTCACGAGCGCAATTGCCATATCTGCTGCGCTGCTGAAACGGTGGTTGTGACACCCAGCCCCTGCACAAAAAAGAATGGCAACACGATCATCAACCCCCCCCTGCAAAACCCCTCCCCTCACACAAAAATACAATGAGAAAAACACAGAATATAAAAACCATAAGACTGAAAAAGTCCACAGACCAATCCATAAACACAGAACCTCGGTACATCCTCTGAGATCATCGAAAGAGAGAGAAACCACTCAAATACGAAGGACTACTCTCCGGGCACAGTGAACTACCACACAATGATAGGCCACCTAGACTCCTCCTCCAGCAGTAGAGGGATCCCATCAGTGATCAAAAGGCAGGCAGTCAGCACTGAATTTCCACATTCGCTTTGATGTTTTAATCTTCCTAGATGCTTAGATTGGGACCAATTAATGGATACAAAATGGAGTTGAACATTTGCTCGGGCCTCATTTCTAATTTCTTTGCCTCTGAACTCACACTTGCTTCCCAGAATCCTCTCAGAGACAGCAAAGTGAACATAAGGAATGGGGTAAGAAGGGGAAGAGGGGAATTAATGCAAGTTAGAGAAGTCAATGTTCATGCTTCCATTAATGCCCTTCCTCCTCTTCTTACCCCATCCCTTATTTATTTATTTACTATTTTTTATTTTTTCCCTTCTTTCTCTCTCTTTTTTCTCCCTCTGTCCCTCTCACTACTTCTTCCTCTGGTGCTCCCCTCCCCCTTTCTTACTCCCTAGGCCTCCCGTCCCATGATCCTCTCCCTTCTCCAGCCTTGTATCCCTTTTGCCAATCAACTGTCCAGCTCTTGGCTCCATCCCTCCCCCTCCTGTCTTCTCCTATCATTTTGGATCTCCCCCTCCCCCTCCCACTTTCAAATCTCCTACTATATCTTCTTTCAGTTAGTCCTGACAAAGGATCTCGACCCGAAACGTCAACTGTACCTCTTCCTATAGATGCTGCGTTCCACCAGCATTTTGTGTGTGTTGCTTGAATTTCCAGCATCTGCAGATTTCCTCGTCTTTGCCTTTCAATCCTGGAATGATTTTTGTGAATCTCCTTTGAATCCTCTCTAGTTTCGGCACATCCTTTCTAAGGAGCCTAAAACTGCTCACAATACTCCAAGTGAGGCTTCACCAGTACTTTATAAAGCCTCAACATTACATCCTTACTTTTATATGCTAGTCCTCTCGAAATGAATGCTAACATCACATTTGCCTTTCTCACCACTGACTCAACCTGCAAATTAAACTTTAGGCAATCCTACACAAGGACTCCCAAGTCCCTTTGCACTGCAGATTTTTGAATTTTCTCTCCATTTAGAAAATAGTCTATCCTTTTATTTCTTCTACCAAAGTGCATGATCATACACTTCCCAACACCGTATTCCATCTGCCATTTCTTTACCCATTCTCCTAATCTGTCTAAGATGTTCTGTAGCCTCGCTACTTCCTCAAAACTACCTGCCCCTCCACCTATCTTTGTATCATCCGCAAACTTGACCACAAGGCCATCAATTCCATCGTCCAAGTCATTGACATAAAACGTAAAAAGAAACAGTCCTAACACAGACCCCTGTGGTACACCACTTGTCACCAGCAGCCACCAGAAAAGGCTCCATTTCTTCTCACTCTTTGCCTCCTGCCAGTCAGCCGCTGCTTTATCTATGCTAGTATCTTTCCTGTAATACCATAGGCTCTTAACTTGTTAAGTGACCTCATCTGTAACACCTTGTCAAAGGCCTTCCAAGAATCCAAGTACACAACATCCACTGATTCTCCTTTGTCTATCCTGCTTGTTATTCCTTCAAAGATTTCCATCAGATTTGTCAGGCAAGAATTTCCCTTAAGGAAACCATGCTGACTACAGCCTATTTTATCATGTGCCTCCAAGTACCTCAAAACCACATCCTTAATAATCAACACCAACATCTTCCCAATCACTGAGGTTAGACTAACTGGCCTATATTTTCCATTCTTCTGCCTGTCTCCCTTCTTGAAGAGTGGAGTGACATTTGCAATTTTCCGTTGCTTAGAAATATTCCAGAATATAGTGATTCTTGAAAGATCATTAGTAATGTCTCCACAATCTCTTCAGCCACCTACTTCAGAACCCTGAGGTGCATACCATCTGGTCCAAGTAACTTATCTACCTTCAGACCTTTCAGACCAGTATGAGGTGTATCACAGAGGTAGATGTAGCCTTTACCACGTTTGGGAACTAAAACACATGGCCTCAGTGATGGAGGTGGGGGCCAACGAGTGCTGCACCTACATCTTCTGACAAGTCTTGGGACATTACTTCTTTGGCTGATCATATCAAAAAATTGGGGGCCAGTTGCTAGACCGCAGAGGAAGCTGATGGCCTTTTGGGGCATTGAGAGATTGGTGGACTACTGTAGTCTGCTAGGGAATAATAATAATAATTTTATTTATAGCACCTTTCATACATTAAGAAGCTTTACATAGATTGTAAAGATAAATCAATACGGTCATAAAATACGAGACAATTAAAATCACAAGTAAAGACAAACATTGTGGAGAATAAAATATAATCGAATATTCCAAACTATATAAATGTAATCAACTTCAATAGCCATTAAGTAATCCTATAACTAGGTCAAATTAAAGAAGCATTTTGAAATATTCCACAGTACTAGCCTGGCATATCTCAGTCAGAAGAGTATTCCAGACTTCTGGTGCATAAAAGCAAAAGGCCACTTCACGATTTATTATATGCTTGACTCCAGGAACACTAAGCAAATTAGTATTCGTGAATCTAAGCAACACAAATAAAAGTGCTGGAGGAACTCAGCAGGCCAGACAGTATCTCTGGGAAAAATTTTTTGGGCCGAGACCCTTCATCAGGGCTGGAAAAAAAGATGTGGTCGGATAAGAAGGTGGGGGAACGGGAGGAAAAAATGCAACGGGTGGTTGGTGATAGGTGAAATCGGGAGGGGGGGTGAAGTAAAGAGTAGGGAAGTTGATTCAAAAAGGAGATAAAAGGCTGAAGAAGGGGGAACCTGATAGGAAAGGGTAGAAGACCATGGAAGAAAGGGAAGAGGGAGGAAAACCAGAGGGAGATGATGGGCAGATAACTGAGAGAGGGAAATGGGAATGGGGAATGGTGTGGGAATGGGAGTGTGGCAAGTACCAGAAGTCTGAGAAATCAATGTTCATGCCATCAGGTTGAGGGCTCCCAGACAGAACATAAGGTGATGCTCCTCCAGCTGGAGTGTGGCCTCATCACAGCAGTAGAGCATGTTACCATAGGCTACCCAGAGATTCATTTTCCTGCAGGCTCTCACAGCAGAACAAATAAATGCGATAGATTCAATAAATGTCACTACCACGGATTCAGCAGCGCAGTAGATACGGCAATTGTGTTTGTGAATTGCATGTGTCAGCTAATTATTATATAATTGTGATAGTACTTAACTCCATTCTTGTTGTTGTGGTGCTTGTCGAGACTTGGACAGAGCACAGCAACGCTTCGCTGCCTGTTTGCATCCGCCTTGCCTGAGAAATTGGACTGTCGAGTCAACTGACTCTGAAGACTAGCGGTATTGGTTTAATAATTAGTTGCTGTTTACAGCCACAGTGTAGGTTTCGTTTCCCATTTGAGAGTTTTAGTTAACGGCCCTGTTTTGGCCTAGCACTTATTGTTTTATTTTCCCTTTAACACTGTTCGCATTAAAGTTTTGTGAACTATTGACCCGCTTCCGTGTCTCTCACTCCGCACTTGGGCCATATCCGAATCTGGTGACAATAAAGAACTACACACATAGAGAGACTGACAGACAACCACTACTACTACTACATCGACTCCGGCCTAGGGGGCCTGCGTCGGGCACGATGATGGACTCTCCACTTCTCCCTCTCCCTCATCAGTGTGTTCAGTTCATCTACATTAGCCACGCCGCTGTCTTCTAGGAGCGTGTTGACCATAGTCTTGGGAGGGCGCCCAGGGTTCATCTTCCCGTGCCTGGGCTCCCATATGATGACTCGGCTGGGAGGTAGCTCAGAGTGGCAACCAAAGTGCAAAAAATAAGTCAAACTGCGCAAATACAAAATAAATAAATAAACGATTCTAAGAGCAGAGTTGTTGGGTCCTTGAAAGTCAATAGGTTGTACAATCAGTTCAGAGTTGAGGTGAGTGAAGTTGTCCATGCCAGTGTTGGAGCCTGATGGTTGAAGGTAATAAGTGCTCCTGAACCTGATGGTTGAAGGTAATAACTGCTCCTGAACCTGAAGGTTGAAGGTAATAATTGCTCCTGAACCTGATAGTTGAAGGTACTAACTGCTCCTGAACCTGGTGGTGTGGGACCCAGGTCATCCTTTACCCAGAGGAGCTGCATTAGAAGATAAATCTCTGGCTTGAGAAAGTAGATTGCCTTTGGTCTTGGTACCACTTTGAATTGCCACGTGGTACCTAGAAAACGATGTGTACATCTTTTGTGAAATGCATTGCTGCACATATACTCATATCCTTTTGTTACCGCTCCGAAATGTTTTGTAAAATTATGTAAAACATTACTGGAAATTACCACTTGACCATTGTTAAGTACTTTCCATTGCTATTTTTCAGGAATACACATTGTCATTTTCCTCATGTAAGATGTCTCACTTGCATATTAAAAATTCTATTATGTACTTTAGCAAAGTTCGATTTCCTCCACCGAAGCTCAGTTTTAATTTGATAGTTCTTTAATCCACTGCCACATCCTTAGAAATCTTGTCAGAACTCTGATAATATCTGATGGAGGAGAAAAGAAGGAAATGCCAGGATGAAGCAGATTTTTTTGGATTCTCGCCAGCATATTCATGTAAATGTGCTAAGCAGTAATATTAGTAATTCTACAGAGACAACACAGAAAATGCAAATGTGTTCTTTTGTTTCACTGAAGCAATGGCTGATGTAACAAGTATTGTTTATACCTAGAATGGGTTTAAATATTTAAAGAAAATCTCCAGCAAGATCCTGGACCGTATGGGCAATGCCAAAGTTGACTATTCCTCGACATTTGCTTGCGTCTGTAGAGGGTAAAAGCAGAAGGATCAAATCCCTATTGATTTTTTGGAAGTTGTGTCACTTCTGCTTTTTATCCTATAATAATGTCACCAACTTCCCAAGTTCAGTCAATTACTGGGGAAATGCAACTTCTCAAATTCTAGGCAATCAGGTGTAACCAGCACTATGAAGGGCTTTGGAATTAATGTCATGCTCAAGTAGTCATAGAAGTATTTCTGCTACCCAAATGGGATAGAAAAATATCACCATTCTTACAATAATTCTGTTGGTACTCCTATTGCTTGCTTGATTCAGCCCCCTTCACTGTTACCCTTGCTAGTCACACCCACTGTAATTTGCATTCGGGCTCCGTTATGGGTGAGCATCTGGGGGACAGTGACCACCGCTCCCTGGCCTTCAGCATTATCATGGAAAAGGATAGAATCAGAGAGGACAGGAAAATTTTTAATTGGGGAAGGGCCAATTATGAGGCTCTAAGGCTAGAACTTGCGGGTGTGAATTGGGATGATGCTTTTGGAGGGAAATGTACTATGGACATGTGGTCGATTTTTAGAGATCTCCTGCAGGATGTTAGGGATAAGTTTGTCCTGGTGAGGAAGATAAAGGATGGTAGGGTGAAGGAACCATGGGTGACAAGTGAGGTGGAAAATCTAGTCAGGTGGAAGAAGGCAGCATACCTGAGGTTTAGGAAGCAGGGATCAGATGGGTCTATTGAGGAATATAGGGAAGCAAGAAAGGAGCTTAAGAAGGGGCTGAGAAGAGCAAGAAGGGGGCATGAGAAGGCCTTGGCGAGTAGGGTGAAGGAAAACCCCAAGGCATTCTTCAATTATGTGAAGAAAAAAAGGATGACAGGAGTGAAGGTAGGACCGATTAGAGATAAAGGTGGGAAGATGTGCCTGGAGGCTGTGGAAGTGAGTGAGGTCCTCAATGAATGCTTTTCTTCAGTATTCACCAATGAGAGGGAACTTGATGATGGTGAGGACAATATGAATGAGGTTGATGTTCTGGAGTATGCTGATATTAAGGGAGAGGAGGTGTTGGAGTTGTTAAAATACATTAGGACAGATAAGTCCCCAGGGCCTGACGGAATATTCCACAGGCTGCTCCACGAGGTGAGGGAATGATACTGGAGGACTGGAGGGAGACGAATGTTGTCCCCTTGTTCAAAAAAGGTAGTAGGGATAGTCCGGGTAATTATAGACTAGTGAGCCTTACGTCTGTGGTGGGAAAGCTGTTGGAAAAGATTCTTAGAGATAGGATCTATAGGCATTTAGAGAATCATGGTCTAACCAGGGACAGTCAACATAGCTTTGTGAAGGGTACAGAGGAGATTTACCAGGATGCTGCCTGGTTTAGAGAGTATGCATTATGATCAGAGATTA
Organism: Mobula hypostoma; assembly: GCF_963921235.1. Lineage (NCBI taxonomy): Eukaryota > Metazoa > Chordata > Chondrichthyes > Myliobatiformes > Myliobatidae > Mobula > Mobula hypostoma. Next base: position 20,096,037 of record NC_086098.1, read on the forward strand.
AGGGAACTAGGGCTTTACTCTTTGGAGAGAAGGAGGATGAGAGGAGACATGATAGAGGTGTACAAGATAATAAGAGGAATAGATAGAGTGGATAGCCAGCGCCTCTTCCCCAGGGCACCACTGCTCAATACAAGAAGACATGGCTTTTAGGTAAGGGGTGGGAAGTTCAAGGGGGATATTAGAGGAAGGTTTTTCACTCAGAGAGTGGTCGGTGCGTGGAATGCACTGCCTGAGTCAGTGGTGGAGGCAGATACACTAGTGAAGTTTAAGAGACTGTTAGACAGGTATATGGAGGAATTTAAGGTGGGGGCTTATATGGGAGGCAGGGTTTGAAGGTCAGCACAACATTGTGGGCCGAAGGGCCTGTACTGTGCTTTACTATTCTATTATCACATGTTCAAATTGAATGCAATTGGGCAAAATAAGAAGCAGCATCAGAATCAGGTTTATTATCACTGTTAAGAAATTTGTTTTTTGGGGTGGCAGTACAATGAAATACATTTAAAGATATGTTAAGTTCATAAGGCCCTTCCTTGGTTGGGGTCAAACATGATTGCTGTGTCCTAGCTATATGTGTTGAAGTCGACATGCAAGCCAGGGCAGTACTATATGTAGTCATAGTCATAGTCATACTTTATTGATCCCGGGGGAAATTGGTTTTCGTTACAGTTGCACCATAAATAATAAATAGTAATGAAACCATAAATAGTTAAATAGTAATATGTAGATTATGCCAGGAAATAAGTCCAGGACTGGCCTATTGGCTCAGGGTGTCTGACCCTCCAAGGGAGGAGTTTGTAAAGTTTGATGGCCACAGGCAGGAATGACTTCCTATGACGCTCTGCGTTGCATCTCGGTGGAATGAGTCTCTGGCTGAATGTACTCCTGTGCCCACCCAGTACACTATGTAGTGGATGGGAGACATTGTCCAAGATGGCATGCAACTTGGACAGCATCCTCTTTTCAGACACCACCATGAGAGAGTCCAGTTCCATCGCCACAACATCACTGGCCTTACGAATGAGTTTGTTGATTCTGTTGGTGTCTGCTACCTTCAGTCTGCTGCCCCAGCACACAGTAGCAAACATGATCGCACTGGCCACCACAGACTCGTAGAACAACATCAGCATCATCCGACAGATGTTAAAGGACCTCAGTCTCCTCAGGAAATAGAGACGGCTCTGACCCTTCTTGTAGACAGCCTCAGTGTTCTTAGACCAGTCCAGTTTATTGTCACTTTGTATCCCCAGGTATTTGTAATCCTCCACCATGTCCACACTGACCCCCTGGATGGAAACAGGGGTCACCGGTACCTTAGCTCTCCTCAGGTCTACCACCAGCTCCTTAGTCTTTTTCACATTAAGCTGCAGATAATTCTGCTCACACCATGTGACAAAGTTTCCTACCGTAGCCCTGTACTCAGCCTCATCTCCCTTGCTGATGCATCCAACTGTGGCGGCGTCATCAGAAAACTTCTGAAGATGACAAGACAAGACAATGTAGGACAAGCTGTTACCCATGCAATAGGCTCCCCCTCTCCACACATCTAATGAATCCAGAGACTGATACGGTTTGGCACCAGCAGCATCGCAGGAGGTGCCAGTCAGCGTTAAACTCAATGTAGGACTGCCTTGTCATAGCGTTGTTGCAGCAAAGCAGCATCCATCACCAGGGGCCCCCGCTACCCAGGTCATGCTCTCTTCTAGTAACATACATCAAAGTTGCTGGTGAACGCAGCAGGCCAGGCAGCATCTATAGGAAGAGGCGCAGTCGACGTTTCAGGCCGAGTTAGTCCTGACGAAGGGTCTCGGCCTGAAACGTCGACTGCGCCTCTTCCTATAGATGCTGCCTGGCCTGCTGCGTTCACCAGCAACTTTGATGTATGTTGCTTGAATTTCCAGCATCTGCAGAATTCCTGTTGTTCATGCTCTCTTCTCACTGCTGCCATAAGGAAGAAGGTACAGGAGCCTTAGGACTCACACTACCTGGTTCAGGAACAGTTATTATCCTCAACCATCAGGTTCTTGAACCAGAGGGGATAACTTCACTCAGCCTCACTCACCCCATCAGTGAACTGTAGTCGCAACCTATGGACTCACTTTCAAGGACTCTTCATCTCATGTTCTTGATGCCTATTTACTTGTTATATCTTATTTTCTTTCCTATTGTATTTGCACACTAGTTGTTTACCCTGTTGGTGTCATAGTCTTTCATTGATTCTATTTTGGTTATTGGATTTAAAGTTCAAAGTAAATTTATTATCAAAGTACATATACAGCCCTGCAATTCATTTCCTGGGGGCATACTCAGCAAATCTATAGAATAGTAACTACAACAGGATCAATGAAAGACCAACCAGAGTGCAGAAGACAACAAACTGTGCAATTGCAAATATAAATAAATGGCAATAAATAACAAGTGTTGGTGTGTGGCCAAGTGGTTAAGGTGTTTGTCTAGTGATCTGAAGGTTGCTAATTTGAGTCTTGACTAAGGCAGCGTGTTGTGTCCTTGAGCAAGGCACTTAACCACACATTGCTCTGTGACGACACCGGTGCCAAGCTGTATGGGTCCTAATGCCCTTCCCTTGGACAACATCGGTGGCGTGGAGAGGGGAGACTTGCAGCATGGGCAACTGCCGGTCTTCCATACAACCTCGCCCAGGCCTGCACCCTGGAAACCTTCTCACATGACTAATGGATGCCTAAAAAAAACAAGAACATAAGATAATGAGATAAAGACTTCTTAAAGTGATATCACTGGCTTGTGGCAACATGTCAATGGATGGGCAAGTGAGTGTAATTATCCCTTTTTGTTCAAGAGCCTGATTGTTGTAGGGTAGTTACTGTTCTTGACCCTGCTGGTGCAAGCCCTGGGGCTCTCATACCTTCTACCTGATGGCAGCAGCATGAAAAGATCATGGCCTGGGTGGTGGGGTTCTGTGATGATGGAGGCCGCTTTCCTACTACGCCGTTTCATGTAGATGTGCTCAGTGGTTGGGAGGGCCATACCCATGAGGAATTGGGCCAAATTCACTACCTTTCATAGGGTTTTCCATTCAAAGGCATTGGGTGTTTCCATACCAGGCTGTGATGCAGCGAGGCAATACACTCTCCACTACACATCAATTAAAGTTTGCCGAAGTTTTAGATGTCATACCAAATCTCCGCAGACTCCTAAGGAAGTAGAGGCACTGATGTGCTTTCTTCACAATTGCACTTATGTGCTGGGTCTGGGACAGATCCTCTGAAATATTAACACCCAAAAATTCAAACCCTCTCCACATCTAATCCTCCAATGAGGACTGGTTCATAGAACTCTGGTTTCCCTCTCCTGAAGTTTACCATCAGTTCCTTGGTCTTGCTGACATAAGAGGTTGTTATTATGACACCACTCAGCCTGATTTTCAATCTCCCTCCTATATGCTGATTCATCACCACCTTTGATTTGGCCCACAACAATGGGGTCATCCACAAACTTGAATATGGCATTGGAGCTGTGCTTAGCGTAAAGCAAGTCGAGCAGGGGTCTAAGCACACATCCCTGTGGTGCACCTGTGTTAGTGAAGATCGTGGAGGAGATGTGGTTGCCTATCCAAACTGACTGGGGTCTACAAGTGAGAAAATCCAGGATCCAATTGCACAAGGAGGTATTGATGCCAAGGTTTTGTATCTCACTGATTTGTTTAGAGGGGATGATTGTATTGAATGCTGAGCTGTAGTTGATAAAGAGCATGCTGATGTGTGTATCTTTGCTGTCCACATGTTCTAGGATTGACTGAAGAGCCAATGAGATGGCATCTGGTGTGGATCTGTTGCTCCTGTAGGCAAATAGGAATGGATCCAAGTCGCCTCTCAGGAGGAGTTAATATGTTTCACTGCCAACCTCACAAAACATTTCATCACCGTGAATGTAAGTGCAACTGGGCCATAGTCATTGTGGTAGGTCATAATGCTCTTCTTGGGCACAGTCGAAGCCTGCTTGAAGCAGATTGGTAGCGTACACTGCGAAAGTGAGAGTTTAAAGAACTTAGTGAACATACCAGCCAATTGGTCAGCATAGATCTTTAGTACACGGCCAGGTACCCCGTCCAATCCATAAGCTTTCCTTAGATTCACCCTCCTAAAGGCAGCCTGCACATCAGCTTCAGATACTGAGATCAGGAGATGTGGGGGTTCGCAGGGATTTATACATGTCCTTACAGTCACAGCAAGCATAAAAGGCTTTGAGCTCATTTGGAAGTGAAGCCCTGCTGTCTCCCAAGTTGCTCGATTGAACTTTGTGATAGCTGATAGCATTCAAACTCTGCCACAGCTGTCAAGCATTCCTCATTGATTCAAGTTTGGTCCAGGATCTCCTTGTCACCTGTGAGATGGCTTTCCGGAGATCATACCTGCATGTCTCGTAGTTTCCTTGGTCTCCAGACTTGAATGCCTCTGATCTGGACCCCTGTAAATTTTGGATTTCATGGCTCATCCAGTGCTTCTTACTGGGGAAGACTCTGAATAACTTAGTTGGGACACACTCATTTATAGCTGTTCCAATAAAGTCCATTACATCAAAGGTGTATTCATTCAGCTCGCTAGATGAGTGCTTGAACACAGCCCAGTCCAGTGACTGAAAGCAATCCTCTAATCATTCCTCTGCCTCCAACGACAAAATTTTAGTTGTCCTAATCACTGGAGCCTTCTTTTGTATGCAGGTAGGAGGAAGAGAGCCAAGCTGATCCAATTAAGTATGTCCATAAGAAAATTAAACTCAGGATTGTATGTGGTGATATACTGTATACGTACTTCAATAATAAACTTACTTTGAACTTTGAACTTAAGGACTCCAGCTCTGGACTTTTCTTAGGGGTTTTCAGCTGAAGTAGTTCTCCATGCGTAAGTCACCAGACAGCATAGGTTTCAGATCAGAAATTTCCTTCTCCTAGATGAACTGCCAACCACGGCTAACGAGACCTATCTGCCCAAAGCGACTAGTTTTAAGGCACCAGTAAACCCTGCCTTAACCTTTCTCCTGTCAGTAGGAACGGTTCCACAGGGCTTTGTAGCTAAGCCACGTGTGAAGGACAAGAGCTGGAGTTGTTTATCAGAGGCTACCTAAGACGCATGGCATTGGCAGCATTTAATAGGCAGTGAGAGCTTATCTCTACTAACGATCCCCACCCTTCACCAGCTATGACAAGCTTAGGAATCCATTATTCTAAGCTATGTAATGCCCTGGTTCATATATTTACTGTTATGCTGTGTGTGTTTCATTTTGGCAACTCTATTTTGTTTTCTTGCTTGTTTGGGTTACTGTTGAAGTAAGACAGAGGAGAAATGTGTGCCATCCAATTAGGATGTTTGGATTAGGGGGAGGCTTCTCTGGTGAGGGACGCTGCAGTTGGGATCGGAGCTTTTGTTTCAGAGGAGATGAAGAGAGAAGACGCTGGGGAGAACCAGTCGTAGCATATGATTCAGTGGGAGACCCACTTATTCGCAATGGATTGTGAGTGACATTCGGAAGGTGGTGTGTGCTTTCACATTGGCCGAGGGTCCAGCGCCTGAGTGACAGAAGTTCAAGATGAGCTCCAACTTGTGCACATTTGACTGTTTAATTAGAATGGGACCTTTTCTTTTTGTTATACTTTACTAACCCTTTAGTGAAGATTCATAAATATAATTCTTCCAGTCATACATAGTGTACTGTCTGTGATTTCGTGGCATTAATTTGTAACAGAGTAGCAAATTATCCGGTATCCACGCAGATGGGGGTTTGGGGTGGGATCGAGCATGTCTCAATCTCACGAGTTTGGCGGGGCCGGAGGTGGTAGTCCTCCCTAGACTTACGCAGCCAAGGAAACCAGGGTGCTTCAGTTACAATAAGAAAAGACATATTTATGCATATATATCTATTTGTGTGTGTGCGCGTGTGTGCATGTTGTGTGTGTGTGTGTTTGTGTGCACGTGTGTGTGTGTGTGTGTGTGTGTGTGTGTTTGTGTGTGTGTGTTTGTGTGTGTGTGTGTGTGTGTGTGTGTGTGTGTGTGTGTGTGTGCAAAACAAAAGCACACAATAGAGAGGTAGTGTACATAGTTGCAAGCAGGATATTTTGTGGATCTTTACTTCCCTTATACAAATAGATGTGCTGGTGGTTATCTTGCCCTATTTGTAGTCACTAAAAAATACTTGTGAGATGACGAATGGTATCAGTGAATGTTTGCTTCTGGGTGAAGTTGCTGAGCAATGTGAAGAGGATAACCTGGGACTGATGTTAAAGGATGGCTGATGGTTAGTGAGCACTTGTTGGGCAAAGATCTACGTTGTCTGACACAGTGTTGACACTAATAATTACTCAGGTGCCAAAATGCCAGGCATTATTGGCTGATTCTGCTGGTGCAAGACTAAAGTTGTCTTTGAAAGGCAGTGGGAGCACCATGTGGACTGCATTGGACAGGCAGTTTGAAATATGCCACACAGAAGTGAACCAGGATGTTGAAAACTGAACATTCTGCCAACATTTGCTCTCCATAGTATGTTCACTATTTTTATATTTTCTGGTCAAACACTTAGTGATTTGCTACCTTTACAAATTTTGATATGCCCCTGCTGGTTAAGTGCAAATGGTTCTAACGGGGAGAATCTGAATTTGCCACCTTTCTTTTACTTATATCCACTAACATTGGCATAGTATGGAGAACAGCTCACTCTGCTCTCCTCAATTCTCCATCTCTGATATTCGTGGCCTCCACCTTCAGATTTTACATTGCTGTAATAAAATTGCTTCTGTCTACTGGAACCCTTTACAGTGCACTTGAATTTAATACTGAGGATAAAACCTTCAGACCTTAACTTCCTCAGTTGTTAACTTTATGAGGGATTCATCAACTACCCTCAGAACACTTGTCTTTCAAGAAATATGAAGTAGTAGGGGCTCAATTTTTTTCAAATTATGGAAATGTAATGCAGAGTGTTGAAACCTTGTGCCTGGCAAATATGGGGTATGAACACTTTCTGCACAAATCCTGCCAGCCTTATTAATTGGACCTGACCTTCAAAACACACAGATCTTCCTTCTGGTACTATGGGTTACACTGACCGGATGCTTCAACCATAATAAAAAACGACGGGACTGGTTATTATTTATGTCTGTTTTGTTCTGATTATCACTTCTTCCTGTCAGGAAATCCTTCCCTTTATTTACCATTGTTAGCTGAATCTCAGGAAATTAAGTACTTTCATTTCACTGGCCAAGAAATTGACATGCTACTTCAACGTGTCACTTTCTTGCCTGAGGAAAGCGCTGCAGAGTGGGGTGACATGGTGGCATTTCAGTTAGCGCAATGCTTTACAGCACCAATTGTAAGATTGAGGTTCAAATTCCACTGTTGTCCGTAAGGAGTTTCTACGCTCTATCTGAGATTGTACGGGTTTTCTTTGGGTGGTCTGGTTTCATCCCACTGTCCAAAGATTAGGGCTAGTTAAGATTCATGGGTCATGGGCATGCTATGTTGGCACTGCCATCATGATGACACTTGTGGGCTGCCCAGCACAATCCTCACTGATTTGAACTGACACTGGCGTATTTCACTGTATGTTTCGAAGCACATGTCACAAATACAGGTAATCTTTCTAACTCAAACAAGAGAAAATCTGCAAACCTTTCTATCTTTCTAATTAATTGTTAGTTTAGTCCTGACATTTGAAGATGTCTAGATGATGACCCATGGGCTATTGGTTTTATGTAGGGGTTACACATCAAATTGTAATGGGATTAGTAGAACATCCAGGTCACCTCAACCAGACAGATGCAAAAATGAAAGGTAATCTCTTTATGTTTTACCATCTTGCCAAACCCGAACAGTCTCTGAGTTGGAAATGCAGCTGCAAGCTAAGCTCCTGTGAGGGGAAGGAGTTGGCAGCCAGCAAATCAATCCTTTCATTCTTGTGACTGCTTATTTCTATATGTGGGCTGTACATAAATCAGGTGCTCATAAGCTGGGGAGGACCTGTGTTCATTTTAATGCATAAAATAGAAAGGTAGAATATTGTTTAAATGACTTTAGAATTAGATTGTGCAGAGGATGCATGGAAAGTTGGCATGCAGCTCGATCAAGTAATTAGGATGACAATTGGAAAGGTTGCCTTTATTGAAAAGAGTATAGAACACAAAAGCAGTTGAGTTTAGACTGCACAGATGTTCAGACAATCGATGAAACCAGTGTTGCATACTATTTTAGGTTTCTTTGTTTTTGCTCTGCTATATTTTTTCTTTAGTATTGCTCTCGGGGGTGAATCTAATCCAGATGGCTTCAAATCCCTAATGGCTGAACTTGGGCTGTAAGTGAATGGGTACAATTTCCACAAGAATAAACTCGTAATTAAGATGTCTGTCGTATCTGACACTTGTGTGGATGAACTTGACAATGACAGATTACTTTATCTAATTATGTTAAATATTAATTGGATTCAATGCTGGGAATCTGATTAGAGTGAGATATTCATTCATGATTAGTTAAGGTGGGTAGCACCACTGAAATCAACATGCCAAGTTTTTACCTGCAACAAGTTTAGATACATTTACTTTAAATAGTATTGTTCTGAAAGCTAAACAACATGAAGGATGCACAGTGCACATCTATCATTAACTGCTTCAAGCTAAATGCCCTATGTTTTATCATGGTGCTTGGCCTTGGGAGAATAAATCAGTGTTAAGGTATTGGACTCCGAAGCATATCTGTACTTTGGTATTTCTCCTCAGTATCATTGATCCCCTGTTCCTCCCTAATTTCCTTTGAGGAAGTGTGATGGCTCATCTTTTTGAACAATTACAATCTGTGTATTGAAAATTCTGATGTTAAGCAGGGAATTCTAGGACTTTGGCCTAGGAATGGTGATATTGGTGGATATTTTTACGTGAGGATGTATTGGATCAAAAGTGGTAATGAATCAGCACGTAGAAAGAAGACTGAAAATCTGGCTGAGTGGTTTCACAACAACAACCTTTCACTCACGCAAGACCAAGGAGTTGATTATTAACTACAGGAGGAGGAACCAGAGGTCCTTGAGCCAGTCCTTGTTGGGGAATCAGATTTGGAGAGGGTCAATAACTTCAAATTCTTAAGTGTTGTCATTTCAGAGGATCTTTCCTAGGTCCAGCACATAAATACCATTATGAAGGGAGCACTGCAGTGTCCTACTTTCTCAGAAGTTTGCGAAGATTCAACGTGTCATCTAAAACTTTGACAGGCTTCTATAGATGTTGGATCACAGCCTGGTATGGAAACACCCTTGTACAGAAAAGCCTACGGAGAGTAGAGGATACGGCCCAGTCCATCTCAGGAAAAGCCATGCTCACCATTGAGCATATCTACACAGAGCGTTGTCACAGGAAAGCAGCATCCATCATCAGAGACGCCCATCACCCAGGTCATGGTCTCTTCCTGCTGCTGCCATTGGGAAAAAGGTACAAGAACCACAGGACTCTCACTACCATCATCAGGACCAGTTATTACCCCTTGAAGATCCATCATCGGGCTCTTGAAATAGAGGGAGAAAACTTCACTCAACTTCACTTGCCCCATCACTGAACTGTTCCCATAACCTATAGACTCACTTCCAAGGACTCTTCATCTCTTTTACTTTGAACTTTGGAGTCAGACTTTCAGAGTTTCCAAGTTTCAACTGCCTTAGTTCTTCCAGCCAGTAGAGTTTGGCGGAGCAGGTCTAGTGGGCCACATGGTCTAATTCTGCTCCTATGTTTTATGGTGTGATGACATGGGTTTGGTAGGTTCTGTCGAAGAAGTGAGATATTGGAATGCAATTCATAAGTCCATACAGCTTCAATGCATTGCTGATGGATAAGTGAGAGGTTAAAGTGGTGGTGACTTGGGGGAGATGTGTCTAGGATTATGTTATATTTCTTGAGTATTGTTAGGGCTGTTTGGGCATACTTTTTATATCTCCCCGAACAAATGTGTAGCACAAGTGACGTTTGTGCCAAGGTGTCACATGATTCTATTGATTGAAGATCTGACCTTAGCAACGAAGAAGTAGCTGAACACAGTTGGACCTAGATTTCAGAATCAGAATCAGGTTTAATGTCACTAGCGTACAATACGTCATGAATTTTATCATTCTGCAACAGCAGTACTTTGCAATGTATAATAATAAAAACTATAAATTACAATAAGAAATATATATAAAAATGCAAATTAAAAAAGCGGTGTGCGAAGATAGGGGAAGATACTGAGACAGTGTTTGTTGGTTCATTGTCCATTCAGAAATCCAATAGTGGATGGGAAGATGCTGTTCCTGAAACTTTAAGTGTGTGTCTTCAGGACTCCTGCCTCAAAGTCCTGGATTGAGACAATTGATCTCCAACAACCACAGACTTCTTTCTTTGTTTTATGTGTGATTCTGGTTCGTGGAGAGCTTTCCAGTCCACTCCCAAAACTGAAATTAGTTCTTCAAGTTTAACGAAGGACCCCAAAGTACTGTCTTCATGTCAAGGACAGCTACTTTACCACGCCTCAGGAATCTGCCTTATTATCCAATATGCACCAAACAAAGTTCTTCTCTTTGGAACCAAAACCTGGAGATGAGATCAAGCTTCTTGGGGCTAAGTGTCATTTGATTTCACTGTCAAATGTATGTTCAATAAGTGGGTGATTATTGAATGTAAATGGGGAAACAATTATAAAATTGAACCTATTCTGTCTCATATGAACAAATGCAAATGAGAAATTTTCTACAGTTTGAAAGGCATTGTGAATATATTCTCAGATCAAAGGTAAACAGGGTATTGCTCTGTCAAAATAACAATGCAGCATGGCATTGTGTTAAAATTTTGAAGAACTTATAAAGAGAAAGCATGGTTCAAATGCATTTTGTTTGAACTCTTAAGTTTTATTTCTAACTGATGTTTTGCCACAGATCTTTGTATATTCCCTAATTTGCGGCAGGAAATCAAATATGATTGAACCAAAATTTGTTGTTTTTCTCAACTTTTGAACGGAAAAGCTTTAACCCACATAACATCTACACAATAGTTTGTCACTTCTTAAAAGTGAGCTTGTCATTTAAAAAAGCAGAACTCCTTTTTATTTTATTAAGGAGCACGTTGACAGAAATACACTGAAGCAGGATTAGAATCAAAATAAGAAAATATGCCAGAATGTCATGTTCACTCCATTTTCATGTCTGATCTGTTGTTTGATCTTTTCACAAAACAAAATATTCTGTACTTTGTGACTAAGACTGAATCTGTCTTGAAGCAAAATTTGTATGAAGCAGAATACTACAAAGGCCTTTTGTTTTATCGCTGCTGTCACATGAGGACTTTGTGAATTATAAATAAAGGTAGTGTCCTTTATTTGTCAACTGCTACTTGTGCACAGACACATTTGGAGTAGGCTCTTTTCTGCAATACCCTCTCTGTGGCTGTGATTGCAAGCATTATTTAATCTATCTATTGTATCCATACTGTGTAGCTGGCCATTGGAAAGAATACAAGAGAAGCCCACAATAACTAACACAAGAGATTCTGCAGATGCTGGAATGCCAGAGCAACACCCATAAAAAATGCTGAAGAGTTCAAAAGGCCAGGCAGCATCTATGGAAATGAATAAACAAGCCGATGTTTCAGGCCAAGACCCTTCTTCAGGGTTGGAAAGGAAAGTGGAAGAAGCCAGGATAAGAAAGTGGAGGGAAATGAAGGAGAACAAGCTAGAAGGTGATAGGATGGTGGGGGAGGTGGGATGAAGAAAGAAGCTGATAGGTGATAGGTGGAAATGGTAAAGGGCTGGAGAAGAAGCTGATAGGAGAGCAAAGTGGCCCATGCGGGAATGGAAAGGAGGAGGGACACTAGGGAGAAGTGATAGGCCAGTGAGGAAAAGAGGTAAGGGGGGGGGGCCAGGGTGAGAAATGAAGAAGAGGGAAGGGGAGGGGGAAATTACTGGAAGTTGGAGAAATTTATGTTCATGCCATCAGGTTGGAGGCTCCCTTGATGGAATATGAGGTGTTCCTCCTCCAACCTAGAATGACCTCTTTAAGGTAGAAGAGGAGCCCATAGACTGACATGAGCATGGGGAACGGAGCTGAAATAGTTGGCCACTGGGAAATCTTGCTTTCTGTGGATGGAGCCAAGCTGTTTGATGAAGTGGTCTCCCAATCTACATTGGGTGTCACTCATGTAGAGGAGGTTACATCGAGAATATCAGATGCAGTAGATGACCCTAACACATTAGCAGGTGAAGTGTTTCAACACCTGGAAAGGCTGTTTGGGACCCTGACTGGAGGTGAGAGAAGAGGTGAATGGGCAGGTGTAGCATTTCTTTTTTTTTTTTTTAAATCTTTTTATTGAGTAAGTATACAAAAAAGGTAAGCCATATAAACATTAATACAATGTTAAAGTATAATAAAATTCCAAAAGATAACAATACCAAAAAGAAAATACTACAAACAATGTAATTTAAGCATAAGAAACCAAGATAACATAATAGTATACTAGATTTTATATATATCAATGGAAAAAAAAAGAAAAAAAAAACCCCAAAAAAAAAACCCACCGTGCAACTAACTAAAAGCAAAGCAAAGCAATGGGCTAACTTGAAACCAAACAGAGTTAAACTTAAAATCACGTCCTCAATCCCGACCTCCATTAAAACAGTGAAGAAAAAACAAGAAGGGTAAATATTACATTAAATGAAAATATCGAATAAAAGGTCCCCAAATCTGTTCAAATTTAAATGAAGAATCATAAAGGTTACTTCTAATTTTCTCCAGATTCAAACATAAAATCGTCTGAGAAAACCAAAAAAAGGTAGTTGGAGCATTAAGCTCTTTCCAATGTTGTAAAATACATCTTTTCGCCATTAAAGTAAGAAATGCAATCATTCTACGGGCTGAAGGGGAAAGATTACTAGAAATTTTAGGTAGTCCAAAGATAGCAGTAATAGGGTGAGGAGAGATATCTATATTTAATACCTTAGAAATAATATTGAAAATATCTCTCCAAAAAGTTTCCAAAGTAGGGCAAGACCAAAACATATGAGTTAAAGAGGCTATCTGCCCCGAACATAGGTGTAGCATTTCTGCCACTTGCAGGGACAAGTGCCAGGTGGGAGATTAGTGGGAAGCAATGAATGGACAAGGGCATCACAGAGGGTCCCATTGAAGATGGTGGAAGTTGTGGAGAGTGATATGTTGGATGCAGAGGTTCATGTGGTGGTAGGTGAAGACAAGGGGAACTATATCTCTTTTAAAACTGTGGGAAGATGTGGTGAGGATGGATATCTGGAAAATGGAGGAGATGCATTTGAGGGCAACGTTAATGGTAGAGGAAAGGAAACCCTGTTCTTTGAAGGAGGAGGACATCTCTAATATCCTGGAAAGGAAAGCCTCATCCTAAGAAATAGCCCTCAATAATTTCTGTTTAAGAATTCCCTTTTTTAAAATTTTATTGGAAACACGAGTCTTCCAGTCATCTCCTGATCCAATTACTCTGTTTACTGAGATTCTTATTCCAGGTGATGTTGGCAGAGGTATGATGGATGTAATGAGTTTGACTGCATTATACATGCAAAATGCTGTGGTACTGAGAAAGGATTGTGTTTCACTTTCTTGCACAGGTGAATACTGACTGAAGTTCCTGGTCAAATTTCTACAGTGTTTTAGAGGGATCCAGAATTGATTACCATTGCTTTCTCGTCACTGAACTCTACAGCACAGAAAACAGGCTCTTCAGCCCATTGATTCCATGCCAACCTATTGTTCTGCCTGGACAATAGCCCTCCATACTAAACAGAAAACAGAAAATCATTAATTTTCAGCAACATTGTTTAGGGTTTCTTGGCTCGAGTTTCTTCGGCTAGATGTAGAATGTCATTACCATGCATCAATATCTGTAAACACTCATAAATCAGACTGCCAACTAAAGCATTTGCAAGCTGCCGGCATTCAGTGTACAAGACTGACTTGTGCAAAGGGAAATTTATCACAAAAAGTTGTTTTTACTGGCTGTTTAATGGGGTAAAACCACATTAAAACAAAGTTTAGTGAGGTGCTGCTTTAATGCTTCAAAACCAGGGGCTTTGAATTCTGTCATGAATTCAAAATACTTGGCATTTACAATTGGCCACTGCAAACAGATTGGCTACAAGGAACTGCACATTTTAGTCATCTCCCTCCTCCCTTCCCCAGACATGTTTATACTTCGCAGGCTACAAACAGAGTCCACTGTATTAGGCATATCTGTCCACCTGCTCATTAACACAAGTATCAAATCAGCCAATCACGTGGCAGTAAGGGAATGCGTAAAGCATGCAAACATGGTCAAGGGGTTCAGACCAAACATCAGAACAGAGAAGAAATGTGATCTAAGTGACTTTGACCATGGAATGATAGATGGGTTGGTTTGAGTATCTCAGAAACTGCTGATCTCCTGGGATTTTCATGCACAACAGTCTCTGGAGTTTACAGAGAACGGTGTGAAAAACACACATAAAAAACATCCTGAGAGCAGTATTTCTGTGGGTAAAAATGCCTTGTTAATGAGAGAGGTCAGAGGACAATGGCTCAAACTGACAGGAAGGTGACAGTAACTCAGTACAACAGTGACGTGCAGAAGAGCGTCTCTGTATGCGCAGCACATCGAACCTTGAAGTGGATGGGCTACAGAAGTAGAAGATCACGAACATACTATCAGTGGCCACTTTATTAGGTACAGGAGGTACCTAATAAAGTGGCCACTGAGTGAATTTATATTTGTTATTACTATCATGAAGCCACAGGTGACAGGTTTTATGTGAAATGATTTCTTGAATCTCAGCTGTGCATCATAAACTAACAGTTGGCTATCTGGCCACCTCAAAACTGCCAGAAAACACCTGCCCATGGAAAGAGAGAGAGTGAGAGAGTGAGAGAGCCTTTCATTCTGATTAACATTGTGCTCTGCTACATGGCTGAGTGACTGTCAACTAAAAAGTGTTTTCTTTTTACAGAAAGGTCAGTTTAAATAAGAGCAGAGCAATTCTGCAGTGCTTTATGATTCAATCATTACCATTGTTTCAGTTCCTAACTGCAAGAAACGGCTGGCATTTGTATAAAATTTCTTGGAAAATGCGCCGCAGATCTAAATGTCTTTTTTTTAGTGAGCGATGCTGTATTAAGCTGTTAGGAAAATGGGTGGGATGCACATTCTTCGAATAGTCTCTTGTGGTAGTCTGATATGAAAAAATGCAGCAGATATTTTAACTGGAACTGATCTTGTTTTACAGCATGCCAAACTGTAAGAAGTGACCTCTACTCTTAAGTAACGTAAATTTTTGTTATAGTTCTTTCAATGGATCGGGTATGAAGCTGAAAGGGGCTGACTTTTTGCTATTTTATGGGTTCAGATGGGCAATCTACATGAATGCTTTGTGTACTGTTAATTTAGTTGTGTTTTTACATCAGGGCACCCGGTGCATTGCTCGACATGAGCACAATCTCAGTTCAATGTAGGAATAAAGCACCTGCATCCTTCCTGATTCCATTGGACTGGTGTTTCTGGTTTCAAACAGAAACCAGAAACCTATGTGGCTTAAAGAGAACCACAAAGTCAATGCAACTCAAAAACACCAAAATGTCTGCGAATGAGCTGGATCAGTATGATGAATCACAAGGTTGAAATTCCAGCTTAGCTTTGCAAGCATGCAGTCTTTATATTTGCAGATCTAAGTGTTACAATCCATTCCTGATTTGGGTTTGTCTGTATGTTCTGAATTTTAAAAAATAAGTATACAATTAAACAATTTTTAAGCTACCAAGCCAAAAATATTGATAATTCTAAACAATGCAATCAACAATCCCCGTGACCAAGAGGGTTTCCTCTGGGTGCTCTGGTTTCCTCCCACAGTCTAAAGGCATACCGGTCGGTAGGTTAATTGGGCATTGTAAATTGTCCTGTAATTAGGCTAGGATTAAATCAGGAGTTGCTGCATGGTGCAACTCGAAGGGCTGGAAGGGCCTATTCCACGCTGTATCTTAATAAATAAAAATAATTAAATTAAACTTTTAGGTTAATGACTTTTCACCATCTGACCCATTAGCTACCATACACTCTCCATCGATTAGATGAAGACAAAGTATTGTCGGAATTTCCATTTCCAGGATTTTTTGTTTCTGTTTTTATAAGTACTGTGGGGGCAAGGAATCTAAGATAAAATAGATGTGCTCTGTGTCCTCAACAAGTCAAACAGATTGTGCAGAGAGAGAACGAGGGGATGGATGAGCTGGGTCTTGCTGGGTCAAGCAGGAGCTTTATTGGGAACTGTCACCTAACTTTTATGGGCAAATTAACCCATCCCTGAATCCTGTCCTGGCACATCACCATCCACGTTCCAATACCCAATTCAGATTTTATGAAGAGCCGCAGATTGGAAACATTGACTGCTCCCTTTCCCCAGATTATAAATACTTTTCGTCTAATTTTAGAGATAAGTACAGTAACAGACCTTCTGGCCCAGCGAACCCACACTGCCCAGTTACACCCATGTGACTGATTAACTTACCAACCCATGTGTCTTTGGACTGTGGGAGGAGAGCAGAGCACCCGGAGGAAACCCCTGCGCTCATGGGGAGAAAGTACAGCCAGCAGCAGGATTTGAACACAGGTTGCCTGTACTGTAAAGCAATGTGCTGACTACTATGCTACCGATGCTGCACATGACCTCCTACCCTGGGAGAGGAGGACAAACATCCTGTGTTGATGGGACAGCTCAATATTACATTTTGTCTCTGGTTTACACTGGCTGGAGTTTAAACTGTGTATAACCACATTCATTTTAATGAGGCTGGTGACCTTGACTTAAAACCCAAGTGCAGAAGGATTTTTGAAACAAAAATTATCATTAGTCTTTATGCCTTTGATTAACAGACCATTTAAAGTAGTTTTGAGTAAATTTAGATTTTTACTTTTTAAAGTTTTGTTTTAATGCTTAGCACACATTTAAAACTGCTCAAGGGCCTTTGACAGCAATCAGTTGCCAGAAGTCCACCTCTGCGTTCTGAGGGTGGGCCCTTGGAACATACTGTCTGAGGCCATGTTGCTGCTTCTGGTCCTCTCCACCTCACAGTAACCAGGCTTCCAGCTTGAGTGGACCTGGGGAATTCGTAAAATTCAGCCCATTATCTCCTACACACATCCTCGTCATGGGAAAGCTGCCTTTATACCTGTAGTTAATGGTGGAATTGGCTTTACCCACAATCCAGACCATTGTTTTGGGTAAACGGCCTTTTGTTAGAACTGGGTCGATGATTTTAAGAATGAGATAGGCTAGAGGGAGAAGAGAATAGACAGAAAGGTCCATCGAGCTAGAAAGTCAGAAGAGTGGGTGAGTTTTCACCTTGAATGAGGGTGGTATTAGCATATTAGCATCGGTTAAAACTGAATTGGAACTGAACTGAATCGGTTGATTATTGTCACATGTACCAAATATCATGAAAATCTTGTCTTGCACACTGTTCTTACAGATTAAATCGTTGCACAGTGCATTGAGATGGAACAAGGTGAAACAATAACAGAATGCAGAATAAAGTAGAACCGCTAGAGAGAAAGTGCAGGTGGGTCTGTAAAATGTTAGTTGGGAGAAGCCAAGGGGAAATATTATGAATGCTGGAAATTTGAGGTCATGAAGTTCATAATCTGAAACAGTTGAATTCATTGAGTTAGGAAAGGCTGTAATGTGTTTTCTCAGGTGAAGCTGTTTCTTTGTGAATAGTGAAATGAGTTCCTTTGGAATAGTGTAAGGGACTAAGTCAGAGTGGGACTGAGACTGAGAATACGAGGTCTGCCAGACTGTCCCCTAACACTTTTAGAACTTAGCCTGACCCACAACAACATTCAATGTCTCCCCCTCTTTGAATATCCAAGCAGTAGCCATGGGCATTTGCAAGGGCCATAGCTACTGTATATCCTGTCTTTTTTGGCTGCAAAGCAATTCGGCCTCCTTGCCAAACTCCATTCACTATATTGATGAATGCATTGGTGCTGCTTTCTACACCCATGTTGAACTCATCAGCAGCCATGTGCTCAAATTCTCCTGGCCTATTTCTGGGACTTCTCTTCCTGTTCTGAGTTTCTCATCTCCAACTTCTTCCAGTGACGTTTTCCATAAACCCACAGACTACCACATCTACCTCAACCAGACCTCCTTCCAACCTGCCTCCTGAAAGGATGCTATCCATTTTTCACTGTATCTCCATTTCTTCTGCATGTGTCCTTAAGGTGAAAGCTTCTATTCTAGGGCTTCACCTCTACCATCGTTAATGGCACAGGTGATGTGTGTTTCCTCTGTTTCCTGCATGTCCACACATTCATGCACGCACCTTGCCCAATCAGCCTCTATATCCAACCTGTTTTCTGCCATCTCTACCCGCTTCTTCATTCACAGAGACTTGATCTCAACACATTAAAGCTGTCTGGGATTAGTTTTTGTTGTACTGCAGACCATGGTCTTTCTTGGGGGCTTTGCTATTGCTTGCTTGCTGGGTGGAAGGTGCTGATACTTTTTGATGAAATAAGTGGGGGAGTGGGAAGGGTCGATGCTTTGCTGCTGCTTATGTGTGGGAGGAGGGGGAGTGAGGGTGTTTTGGGGTTCTAACTTTTATTGTCACGCACTCTTTGGGGCACTCTTCTGTTGCTGTGGATGTCTGCAAAGAGAAAGAATTTCAAGTTGTATATTGTATATATTCTCTGATATCATATGGTAACTATTGAACTATTATTCCACAACAAGTCATATCTCAGTCCTGATGAAGTTTCTCAGGCTGAAACGTCAACCGTACTCTTTGCCATAGATTCTGCCCGGCCTGCTGAGTTCCTCCAACATTTTGTGTGGGCTGCTTGGACTTGCAGCATCTGCAGACTTTCTCTAGTAAGTCATATCATCTGTTCTTCTCCCCATCCTCACCAAAGGTTTCAGCTTTCCACAAGAACTACCTTTTCCCTGACTCTCCAGTTTATCCACCCTTCCTCTGGTCTACTGCATTTGGTGCTCACATTGTGGTGTTTTCTACATTGGGGAAATCAAGTGGAGCCATTAATTTCATGAATGCAGACCACTCACTCTCTGTCCCCAAAGGCCGTATAAAGCTTTTGGTACAGAATCAGAGTCAGGTGTAAAATCATCAGGATACGGTGTGAAATTTGTTGGTTTTGTAGCAGCAGTAAATTCAATACATAATAATAAAAACTGCAAACTACAGTAAATATATATATAATTAACTTAAACAAGTAGTACAATAGAAGTAGTAAGTCTATGTTCATTGAGTTCAATGTCCATTTAGAAACTAGATTGCAGAGAGGATAAAGCTGTTCCTCAACCTCTTTTTTTCAGGAATTCAGGCTCCTGTACATCCTTCCTGTTGGTAGCAATGAGAAGAGGGCATGCCCTGAGTGGTGGGGGTCTTTAATTACAAATGCCGCCATTTTGAAGCATTGCTCCTTGAAGATGTCCTGGTTACTACCGAGGCCTATGCCCACGATGGAGCTCAATAAGTTTACAACTCTCTGCAGCTTCTTTTGATCCTATGCTGTAGACCATCTCCCCACCCCATACCAGATGGTCTTGCAGCCAGTTAGAATGTTCTCCCCAGTCCATCTGTAGAAATTTGCGAGTGTCTTTGGTGCATCTCATTTTAATTCTACTTCCCACCAGTGTATCCTTGGCCTTCTATGTTGTTACTGAGAAGCCAAAGGCAAACTGGAAAAACAGGTTTGCACATTCTGTTTGGGGTCACATGTAACCCAATGTTATGAATGCTCAATTTTCCAATTTCAAATAACCCACATGTCCTGTGTTCACCATCCCATACCCTCACCTGTTCACCGAGGTTTCTTCTCCCTTCGTTCACCTCTTCCATCCCTCGCCCCCTCCTCGTTCCACGTCCCATCATCCCCTCCCACATGGTTCTATTGCACCTTGCCATGAACTGCTATATGCTGGATACCTTTTCACTTCCCTCTCAGTCCTGATGCAGGATTTCGATCTAAACCTCCTGCTTCCACAGATGCTGCGTACCCCTTTCTGCTCTAAGTTTTTTGTTTTTTGATTGAGAATGTATGTGACTTATGTATGTATGTATGTAAAAATCGACCCTATTTCCACAGTTAATTTCCTGTTAATTACGAGATTTAAGATTTAATGTTTAATTTGTTCCTCTATTTGTGCAATGATTCAGTTCAGGTAAAGGAAATTGATAACAAACTCTGTGAAGTATAAACCTGTAAAACAACTCAGACACGCATGCAGGTTCACATTCCTGTAATAAATTAATTTGCATAGACAGAGTATGCGATCAAGAAGGATTCTAACAGTTTGCATCACTGCATTCCTTCACGGAGACGGCTGCTCCTGTTTTCGGCAGGTGTGGAATTTTAAAATCCTCCTGAAAGTTCGTAAACATCTGACATAAATCTAATGTCCATGAATGTGACGGCCTTCGATGAGTCTGAAAGGAGACAAGTAACCAGCTGAACCATTTGTTATCTCTGAACAATTTTTGGTGGCAAGCAGAGAGTTGAACGTATTGAGGAAATAAAACAATCCCAGAAGGTGGAAGGCACCAGTTGGAGGTTTCAACACTGTTGAGTTATAAACTCACTCCAGTTTGTTTGATTCATCGCACTCAAGTTTCTCCAAAGGCACTGGAGTGGCTGGAAAATGAAGACCGAGTTGGATCTGGCCAAAATGATGGACCTCAGCTTCCTGTCAGAGGAAGAACAACAGGCTCTACAGAAAGTCCTCAAACGAGATGCAGATCTGAAAAAGCTTGAAGAAAAGCGTATCAGGTAAACAATGAATAATGGATGTATCTCTGTCTCTTATTGGCATTCACTTCACATTCCTCCCTATTCTTTTGTACCTTCGATGAGATTTCACATCAAGGCTCTGTCTGGCATTTCAGGTGAGTTTCTAAGATCCCATAACACATTGTGTGCCAGGCACTGTAACCGTACTTAGGCCAATGTGTATCCTTAACTCGATAAACCTGTTCATAATCTCAGTGCTATTGTTTTGAAAATTTGTGATGTGTATGTATACTGCTAGATCAGTACTGTCTTAATGCAGAAGACAGCGTCAATGTGTTAACACTGTGTTAAAGGTGCAGCACGGTAGTGTAGTGGTTAGCATAACACTTCATAGCCAAGTTCAGTTCCCAGCGCTGTCTGAAGGAGTTTGTACATTCTCCCCATGACCATGTGGGTTTCCTCCGGGTGCTCCAGTTTCCTCCCACAGTCTGAAGACATTCTAGTTGGTAGGTTGTAAGTTGTCTCGTGATTAGGATCGGATTAAACTGGGGCGTGGCTCGAAGGACCAAAAGACCATACGACATAGGAGCAGAATGAGGCCATTCAGCCCAGCGAGTGGGCTCCACCATTCTATCATGGCTGATCCTGAATCCCTCTCAACCCCGTACACCTGCCTTATCGCCAAATCCTTTGATGCCCTGACCGATCGGAAAACGAACAACTTCCGCCTTAAATATATCCACGGACTTGGCCTCCACTGCTGGCTGTGGCAGAAGGGCCTACCCTGGCTGTAAATCTATCAATCAGTAAGAAAAAAATAACCACTGTACCAGTAGGTAGTCAAGAATAATCTCACGTCATATTGGTTCTTATTTTGTGTGCAACATTAATTTGATCTGCAAATGAGGTTGAAAATTTTCTTTGAGCTGTGTAATGATATATTTCCTTACCTAATTAAAATTTAATAGATTTGTCTTTTTAGTATTGTGCACTGTGCTTTCTGGTCTGGGCTGTAGCTGTAAAATGTGTGATTATATTATTAATTTAACAATGGTTTGTAGAATTTCATACACTTTCTACTCATACAGAGTGTCTGTGCATTTACAAAGAGGGTGCTTTCAGATTTGAGCCTCAAATTCTAAATATGATCAATTTTCCACGGCTAATACATATTTTTTTAAATGATTTTACCACACCCCCATTTATTCTGTTAAAGCTGTACTTCCAGTAACTTTCTTTTAGTGTGTGAGTTCTACTGTTGCCAGGTAACATCAGGCAATGGGTGTTGTACCTGGAACCAATGGCAGAAGACGCAATAATATAGCCACTTTTGGCTGAAGTGGACCTATTTCCATTCACCACTCCTTCCCTTCAGGCCAATTTAGGTTATTTTAACTTTAATTGCTGAGCCCGCTCGTTCTTCTGTCAGCAATATACTACATTTTGCTTTCTAGTTGACTCCACTTTGTGGTGGAAAATCTGGCGAGAGTTCCCTCGACAAACATCATATTCAATGCTTAAGGCAATGGGTATAAAGTCCTTTACCAACAGAGCAGGTGCATCTGCTTTTCAACCTGTTTAATGTCTGATATTTGTAAAGATCACACTATAAAGAGGACCAAGAACCTATGCTAAACTATGTCCCACCTTTTATATAGAAATACTCTGCCGAGTTAGCGTGGTCGGATAGTAATGACAGGGAAAATTCTAGCCCTTGAAGTATCTAATGCACTGAAACAGAGAAACTTCAGGATTATGTACCTGTGTAGTTAATTGTGAAAATGTGAATATTTCTGTCGATAATTCTCTGAGGCACTATGTAAGCTAAAACAAGAGATTCTGCTGATGCTGGAAATCTTGAGGTACATGCGCAAAGTGCCGGAGGAACTCAGCAGGTTGGGCAGTATCTACGGAAGAAAATAAACAATCGACATTTTGAGCCAACACTGTTTATCAGGACTGCAAAAGAAGGGGGAGGTCATTTAAACTGAACTCCCTATAAGAAGGTGGGGTGTTGGGGGGAGGGAAGGAATACAAGTTGGCAGGTGATAGGTGAGAGCACGTGAGGGGGAAGGTGATTGGGTGGGGAGGGAGGATGAAGTAAGAAGCTAGCAGTTAATAGGTGGAAAAGCTAAAATGTTGATGAAGAATGAATCTGATAGGGAGGGGCAGTAGACCATGGGAGGAAAGGAGGAGGAGGGGCACCAGAGAAAGGTAATTTCAATATCTAGTAAATTTAAGAATTATTAAGCTATTTATATAAAAAAATCTCACTGCAAATAACCTTGAAATGTGCTTTGTTACTTGAGATATTGAGGTTATTTATTGTTTAAATCTACAAACTAATCTAGAGTTGTAGGTTATCATTTTTTCAAATAATTGTATGGAGTTAAATGATACTTATTTTTAAAGAAAGTTTTTAAAGAATGGAGATTCAGCTGTCAAATCCAGCTGAGGTTCTTACCCAACCAGGTCAGAGTCTTTTACTTCTGCACAGACTGGGAATTGAACGAGGTGGACTTAATTATGTTCGATTATAGTAACTGAAAAGAACAAGACTTTAGATTAAGGGTTGTAAACCTGAACTTGATTTATACGAAAGTGAAATGTGTGTACTTCAGAATAGTTTATACTGCGCTTCTGAAGCAGTCCTGTATGTTTGTGGACAAACAAGAGAAATCTGCAGATGCTGGAGATCTGAGCAACACACACAAAATGCTGAAGGAACTCAGCAGGCCAGGCAGCATCTATGGAAAAAAGTACAGTTGATGGCCCAACACGTTGACTGTACTTTTTCCACAGGTGCTACCTGGCCTGCTGAGTTCCTCCAGCATTTTGTGTGTGTTGCTGTATGTTTGCGGTCCTGTCTGATCTGTAGGGAGTTTGTAGTGGTGTCTCACAGAACAGTCCAGCACAGAAGCAGGCCCTTTGGCCCACTTAGTTGGTACTGAACCATTTAAACTGAACTGCCTATTTCCTGCTCCCTGAATATAGCCTTCCATACCCCTACCATCCATGTACCAATCCAAACTTCTCTGAAATGTTGAAATCGACCTTGTATGCACCACATGTGCTAGCAGTTCATTCTACACTCTCATGATCCTCTAAGTGAAGAGGTTCGACTTCATGTTTCGCTGAAACTTTTCAACTTTCACCCTTAACCCATGACCTCCAGTTGTAGTCCCAACCAACAGCAGTAGACAAAGCCTGCATGAATTTACTCTATCTATACCCCTCATAACTTTGGAGAAATGTCAAATCTTCTACATTCAATACTCCTCTCAATTGTCTACGTTCCAAGGAGTAAAGTCCTAACCTATTGAATCTTTGCTTATAACAAAGTTCAAAGTTCAAAGTAAAATTTATTTTCAGAGTACAACATACAACCCTGAGATTCTTTCTTCTTTCTCAACAAATCTATAGAATAGTAACTAAATGAAAGAGCAAGAGCATAGAAGACAACAACATGGTGAAATGCAACTATAAATAAACAGCAATAAATAACAAGATGGAGAGTCCTTACAGTGAGATTATTGGTTGTGGTAACATCTTGATGGATTAGTGTAATTATCCTCTTTTGTTCACGAGCCTGATGGTTCAAGGGGAGTAACTGTTCTTGAACCTGGTGGTGCAAGTCCTGAGGCACTTGTCCCTTTTGCCGGATTGCAGCAGTGAGAAAAGAGCATGGTCTGGGTGGTGAGGATCTTTGATGATCGATGACGCTTTCCTACGAAAGTGTTTCGTGCAGATGTGCTCAAAGGTCGGGAGGGCTTTACTCGTGATGTACTGGGCCAAATACACTGCCTTTTGTAGACCTTTCCATTCAAAGGCATTGGTGTTCCCATACCAGGCCATAATGCAGCTAGTCAAAACACTTTCCACCACACATCTATGGAAGTTTGTCAAGGTTTTTTGACTCAAGTCCTCTAGAACTGGCAACATCCTTGTAAATTTTCTCTGTACTCTTTCAACCTTGTTTGCATCTTTCCTGTAGATAGGTGACTAAAACTCCAAATTAGGCCCCACCATTGCCTTAACCAACTTCAACGGAACATATTTGTAGCCTGGTTGGTATGTGCTAACTTTATAATGTGTTCCTTGGTGTGTTTGTTTTTGTTCCACCTGACTCAGTATGTTATGATGTCCTAGATACACATAGTCCATCCTGATCTGAACAATGTAGTTACAGACTGTGTCGTCCACAATGACCATTGCAGTCTTGAGAGCTGCAATCCAAGTTGGTTATATAAAAGTTGAAAACGTGGAATAAAATTTACTGTAAGGACTCACCCCTTCGGGCAGCATCTGTTGAAAAGGGAACAGAGTTAATATTTCATGTCAAAGCCCCTTCATTAGAATGGATTGATCTATGAAGGGGTTTGTATTATAGTCAGGGAGCATATTGATCATGCTAATCTGAGATAGATTTGAAATTCAGTCCTGGTTCCTGTCCAAGCAGTAACTGGCAAGTGGTGCAATGCTAGGAGTTGGTAGTCAATGGTAATTTAAAAAGAGGTTTCCAATGAAGTCTGATTGGTTGCAGACAGATTGATCTGTGCTGGATTATTAATGAATTCCTGGGTGTTTGTAAATCTAGGCTGATTTTTGATGAGGTCGCTATGCAGTTCTGTCTGAATATGATCTAGTCCTATTTATTTTGGTTTTGGAGTGCAATTCTGAGATTGTACACCTTGCTAGGTTAGTAGTACAGTACTGGGAGTGTGTAGCCAGGCTCCTCTGTGCCGGGTCAGTGATGCTGTCCTGAGCTTGTGCAGTCAGTCTGATCCCAGGCCTGCTTCACATTTGGCAGGCTGAATGTCCTGTGTTTGTATGGTAGGCCTGGCAGTGTGTGGTCCACCTGTGCTTAGCACGTTCTGCCAGATGCAACCCAGGAAGAACCACCCAGGAATTTTAAAGCAGTTCTGGTTTGTGTCATCCAAGCACAATGTGGCCTGGTTTCTTTTACGTTTGCAATGAAGTTGTGTGTGTGCATGCACATAGCACAGTGCTGGGTGTGGATCGTCCTGGTTGGTATGTACTTAATTTATGGAGCAATCTTGGGTGTGGAGAGCCTATTCTGGTATGTGGTGAATTTCTGGGGCCGTACATTATACCTCTTCAGTCTAGGCTGGTGTGAGTGTGTGTGTATATGTATGCTTCTGTTTTGTGAGCTGTATATTTTCCAGCCCAGGGTGACTAGGTTGCATTGATAGTATTGCATCTGTTAATGTGGCATGGAATATTATCTGCTCAATATGTAAAGGAGGTTGGGTCTGTGTGGTCCTGTCTCTTTGATACAGTGCTTATTTTTGACGAGGTCAGATCAGTGTAGTCCTGAGTGTGTGTAGATTAACCTCGCTTGTTCTCCGTTGTAGAGTAGCTGTAGTGTGTAAAATCAGACAGATCTGCTGGGTTTGTTGAGCAATTGTGGATGGTATGTACTCAATGCTGATCTGGGTGAGGTTTGCAATATGATAGAACATAGAACATAAAACGTAGAAATCTACAGCACATTATAGGCCCTTCGGCCCACAATGTTGTGCTGACCATGTAACCTACTCTAGAAAATGCCGAGAATTTCCCTAGCGCATAGTCCTTTATTTTTCTAAGCTCCATGTACCTATCTAAGAGGCTGTTAAAAGACCCTGTTGTATCCGCATTGATTGATGATATGTTTGTTCTACGCTGGAGTCTAAAGGCATCTGTTGGAGCAGTGCCATATATGTATGGACCAGTTTGGCAAATGTAGTCATTGTAGGGCAGGTCTGTGGATGTATCATTCAGGATGCTAGTTGCTGTGTTTGTAATGGGATCCTGGGTGTGTGCAGTCCATGTTGATCAGCACCTTTCTGTGCTGCTGTCCTGCGGATCTGTAGAGCAAAGTAACTTGTAGCCATTTACGGGACCTCAAACTCCAGGCTCGTTAACTCACCAGCTCTCGTGCCTCTTGCTCGCATGTTTATCTGATCTCGGGTCCCACCAACCTGGGACAGCCCGGCGTCCACGAATGTCCTCTGACACCCATCCACATTGTAGGCCTTTGAGCGCTGAACAGAGGGCTGGACACCAGATGTTCGGGACCCATCTACATCATTGGCGTTTGAGCATGGAGTGTTGTCCTTAGAGCCATAGAAAAGTCCAGCGCAGAAACAGGCCATTTGGCCCATCTAGTCCATGCCAAACCATTTAAGCCACCTCGTCCCATCACCTGCACCCGGACCATAGCCCTCCATACCCCTCCCATCCTTGTACCCATCCAAACTTTTTTTGAACATACTGAGCCTTAGAACAATACAGCACAGAATTACACCTTCTTTCCGTGTCCACGTTGCTGGCCTTTGAGTGAGGAGCAAAGGCCTAGACTCCAGATGTCTATCAACATCCATCCAAATCAGTGAGAATCACTGATGATTACACAAAATTCAACTCTATTTACAAGTCTTCACTGGTTCAAGGGTTTAATGGTTCCATTTAATATCAGAGGAAGTATACAATATACACCCTGAAATTCTTACTCTCTGCAGACATTCACGAAAACAGAAGAAACCCCCCCCAAAGACTGAATGACTAAAACATTAGAATCCCAAAGCCCCCTCTCCCTCCTCCCACACGAAAACAGCAGCAACAAAGCATCAACCCTCCCTCCTCACCCCTCCAAAGGTGTGCTGACACTGTGGAGTGATATTGCATGTCATCCATCCAGCCTGTCTTGCAATGCTTCTGCATTATATTCCCGGGAGTGTATAATCTACTCTGATCTGTGCTGTGAGCCTTGGTGAGCTGTTCAAGTGGTGTGCTGTGCTGACATTATAGGACAGTCCTGGGTGTATGTGAGGCAAAAGCGATCTGTTTTGGGTTTGTGGTGTCGTCCAGCTAGATTTACGCTGAAGCAACCTGAAACTTCTGGGGATCACCCTCTGGGGGGCATGGTAGGGCAGCAGTTAGTGCAATGCTTCACAGTGCCAGCTGTAAAATCGATATAAATTCAATTCTCACTGCTGTCTGTATTGAGTTTGTAGGCTTTCTGGGTGTTCCAGCTTCCTCCCACATTCCAAAGACGTACAGGCTAAGGTTCGTCCGTTGTGGGCATACTAAATTAATGCCAGAAGCATGTTGACAGCTGCAGGTGGCCCCAACACGTGCTCAGCAGTGTCAGTTGTTGGTGCAAGATGACAAAATTTCATTGTATGTTTTATTAGCGTAACGCTTTAGAGCACCTGGACCCGGATTGAATTCCCGTCACTGTCTGTAAGGAGTTTGTACGTTCTCCCCATGACCACGTGGGTTTCCTCTGGCTGCTCCAGTTCCCCCCCCATCCCAAAATCGTATGGGTTAGTTGGTTATTGGTCACACGGGTGTAAATAGATAGCAGGGTCATATTGGGCTGCTTCTCTAAATAAATAAACAAATAAAGATAATCTTTGTATTCAAAAACTGCGCAGTGAAAACCTTCTTGGAGAGATCAAATGACTGGACCCTCCAGGAGCTACTTTACACTGAGAAATATTTGCAGCAGACGTCCAAGTTACAGTGTGGCACTTACAGAGTATGGATGTCCACTCGTTGCACGATAGGCCCTGAAATACATTCCCCAGTTCGCTACCACTTCTTTCCAAAAAGATAACAAAGTCTAATTGTCACCTGATTGTGGGTTTGAGCCCATTACCTGTACAACCTGATTGAATGACAATAGCTTTTTCAAAATTATGTTGTAGAAAACCATATTGGCATGTTATTGATTCCACGTTCGATAAAGTGCTCTTGTAATGTAATGAGCTAAGTACATGAATAATTTACGTCACCTGTACAGTTCTGACAAATGACTTTAATTAGTTAGATAAACAGCGTGCATAAATTTGGTCTGGCATCGTGAGTTTGATGATCTCATTTTGGACACTGAAGCACTTCTGGCAAGAGTTATTGTCACTGATTTAGTGAGATAAAATGGATTATATTTCTTGGTGCTATTATTCTGGAGGAGGTTAGGTACTCATTTTAGTGTTACTTTACTGTATGTTACTGAGTCCATGATATTAAGTACAGTACCATGCAAAATCTAAGGCTCATATATATAGCTAAGACTTTTGCACAGTACTGTATTTGTCAATGTGGAGCGGAGTTTGTAAATCTGGCAGGAAGCAAAGTATGTTGGGAAATGCGAGGGTGGAGGGACAGGTGACAGAGAAAGAGTGCCAGAGGCAGGGGGTGGCATGGGTGCAGACACACCCAGCCTTGAGACACTGGTCAAGGGGTCATTTGATTCAAAATAAATGGTTTATTGATCATTACAGGATGTCTCTCTGGTGCTTCCTGCTCCCTCCTCTCTCCCTTCCCCTTTTCCCAACCATGATTCCCCTCTCCCTGCCCCCTTGACATTCTCAGTCGATAATACAGACTCATATCGGAATCGGGTTTATCATCACTCACATATGTCATGATTTTTTTTTTTTGCGGCATTGCTACGGTACTGTGCAAAAGTCCTAGGCACTCTAGCTATATACATCTGCCCAAGACTTATGCTCAGTACTGTATTCCTACTGAAAAACATCTTGTATTTTGAAATGGGGTGAACAATTTGTAGATAGTATAGCAAGGATTCACGAATGCTACTACAGATACCTAAACAATACATTTTATTCTTCTACAAAACAGCTGCTCTGGACATTATATTTTACATTATTGACCTGCACAGAATAATAAATAATTAAGCCATCTGTTTAAACTAATTATCATTGTGGCTAGAGTTGATACCAGTGTTAATGCAGATAGAGTTATAGAATATTACAGGCCCTTCAGCCAGGACCAAAAGGCTCCGGGACAGTTTCTTCCACCAGGCCATCAGAGAATTAATTCATGCTGATATAATTGTATTTCTATGTTATATTGACTATCCTGTTGTACATACAAATTACTATAAATTGTACATTGCGTATTTAGATGGAGATGTAATGTAAAGATTTTTTACTCCTCATGTATGTGAAGAATGTAAATAATAAAGTCAATTCAATTCAATTCTAAATAGAGCCATGTATTTATTTATAAGCTAAAATCCACTTAATATCAAAATTCAAAGAATATTTATTATTAAAGTATACATATGTAACCATATACAACTTACCTGACAGCGGCCCCCTAGGCCTGAGTCAACGTAATAGTATTAGTAGTAGTACCATATACAACCCTGAGATTGAGTCCAAAGGTTTACCAGTTCTTGGATTAATTGGTCATTGTAAATGGTCCTGTGATGAGGCTAGGATTAAATCAGAGGATTACTAGGTGGTGTGTCTCGAATGTTCGGAAGAGCCTATTCCGAGCTGTATCTCAATAAGTGAATTAATGGACAAATACATTCATTTTCCTGCGAGCATTCACAATAAACCCAAAGAAACACAACAGCACCAATGAAAAACCACACACATCAGAGACAGACAAGCAACCAATGTGCAAAAGACATATTTCCCAAAGATGCTTTATCCAAGGTCTTTTGCTTAGTAATATGGGATGTATGTTTGCTGGCAGAAGAACACTCAACAAAAATGCACTGAATGCTATAGGGAAGATTTCTTAAATAATAATTTTTTAGGAGAAGAAACATATGAAATTGTACTTTACAGCACCAGTTCCCGGTATTGGTTCAGTGCCCTCATTAGGTTCTCTATTTATGTGTGTGGTTCTGAAGATTGAGAAGATAAATGAGTTATGTTGTAAATACTGACATGCAGCTGCTTCCTTCTTCAGATTATTGCAATACTTTGTACTCTCAGCGCACACAAACCAACTTCTCTTACACAGCATAACAATCTTCCAAATTTATTCCTGTGCATCTATTCTGGGAACGCAGTATCAACATGTTAATCTTCAATGCAAAAAAGATAGTAAAAACAATAAAACAATCTGTAATTGTCTGATGTTGTAATTGCAGTAGATAAAGTTATTATTCAAGATTATATTCAATACCTGCGTGAATTGTTTGAAATTTTACCTGGCAATAATTATTGGAAATTGGATTCTGAGCATTAAATCACTACACTGGAAAGTAGCCTCCTGTAATCGATTTTCCTCAAAACATTTACAGAACTAATCTGAAATGATGACAAAGAAGAATTCTGATGCCTTGAAACATTAAAATGCAAATTCAATCCTTTACGACAAGTTTCTTTGACACATAAATTTGTTTAAATCAGCAGCAGTTGTTAAAAAATGTAGCTCCGGTAAAAATCACTTTTCTTAAAATCAATACCTTGTCAAAGCTTTTGAAATCGATAAGTGTTAAGTAATTGACTTTTTCCTGTAATATACAAAATAATTAGGTTACATGAAGCATAAAGCACTCAGAAATTTAGCAAATAAAGCTTAAATGTTAGACACACATAACAGTTGCTGGTGAACGCAGCAGCCCAGGCAGCATCTCTAGGAAGAGGTACAGTCGATGTTTTGGGCTGAGACCCTTCGTCAGGACTAACTGAAAGACCTTTGCATCTGAGTTTTGGTTTACAATAGGTTAACAATTTATTTGTAATCCTTGCTTATTAGATAGCAAAATAAAATACTGCAAACATGTTGAAAATAAACACTCCATGTTGGGCTGGAGTGTACCTACCACTGAGCGGTAGCTTGGACCATTAACATAAGCTATCTCCTTATGTGTCCGTCAATCCATAGTCTTCAAGCCCACATGTTGCAATAAGACAGTACGAAATGCACTGCAGGTCAGGAATTGCATGAAAGCTAGTATAGGATACAGAACAGATCTGGATTGTCCTGAGCTATTTGGTCTATTAGCTTTGACTGGCATATATAGCCAGTTCCTTTCATTTGAATGAAGTTCTTGACCTTTGTCAAAAAGCTTTGGGGATTTTGGGTTTGCTGGCAAGCCCAGCCCATTTACAGCATTTGAGAAAGCGAACCTACAACTTTGAACCTCTGTGATTGTCATGATGAATTCGCAGTGCTGCAGGGCATGGAGTTCAGGATTTAGGTGTCAAGATGTAGTCGCATTTGAGATTCAGTATCAGATCTAACGTAAATAAGACCATAAAATATAGGAGCAGGAGTAGGCCATTCAGCCCATCGAGTCTGCTCCACCATTCAATCATGGGCTGATCCAATTCTTCCAGTCATCCCCACTCCCCTGTCTTCTCCCCCTACCCTTTGATGCCCTGGCTAATCAAGAATTTTTGATTTTCTTCACTTTTTATAATTTATACATTTACCGTAGTTCAATATATTGTTTAAAATAACATTTTGTATTTTACATCTATTTCAACCATTTTGATAATGTATAGTCAGCAGAGTATTTAAGTCAAGTCAAGTGACTTTTTATTGTCATTTCGACTATAACTGCTGGTACAGTACAGAGTAAAAATGAGACAGTGTTTTTCAGGACCATGGTTCTACATGAAACAATACAAAAACTACAATGAACTACGTAAAACAACACAAAACTGCACTAGACTACAGATCTACCCAGGACTGCATAAAGTGCACAAAACAGTGCAGACATTACATAAATAATAAACAAGACAACAGGCACAGTAGAGGGCAGTAGGTTGGTGTCAGTCCAGGCTTTGGGTCTGATGGAGTCTGATGGCTTGGGGGAAGAAACTGTTACATAGTCTGGTCATGAGAGCCCGAATGCTTTGGTGTCTTTTGCCAGCTGGCAGGAGGGAGAAGAGTTTGTATGAGGGATGAGAGGTGCGTGGGGTCCTTCATAATGCTGTTTGCTTTAGGATGCAGCGTGTGGTGTAAATGTCTGTAATGGCATGAAGAGATGAATATCAGAAGGTCAATGTATGGGACTCACATATTACTATTTAAGGAGGCATTGTGTAAAGTATATTTAATATGAACCAATAACAAATGGAAAACTGCAGTTTATAATGTAGTGGCAATAAACTACAATATGTCATATTTATAAATGGTGTGACAGTGAATATGTCTTGAAACTGTCTTTTGGTGAGATGGATTAGTTATGGTTTGATCAAATACTTCCAAACTACAAATGTGTTGCATATGGAACTGCATTATTCTAGGTTTCAATATAATTCCTGAAATAGCCACTATTTTTAATATCTATGGCACCTGCTTTCTTAATCACAAGATTTTTGAGCCCAACTTTTTTCAACATGTGATTCCCTGAGGGAATCATCTCGAGGAAGATGCAGGGTGGCTGACAGTCTCTCTACTTTTAATTAGAATCTCCTGCACTGTAACTTCTATTTATCAGATCTATTTTTGTGTGGTTTTATTCTCTCAGATATTGTCTGAAATTGATGTTTGATTATTATATCTTGTTCCATGTAAAGCACTTTGAACTGCCTCGTGTTTGAAAAGTGCCATACAAATGAACTTGCTCGCTTGTTTGCTTACTGGCCGTGCCTGTGTACGTCAAATTGGTTTTTCTTCTGAATTAGTTACTTTTGTGTGTCAGGCAAGTGTAGCCGTTGATGGAGCACTACTGCAGATCCAGTGATCAGCGATCAGAGTTCAATTCCTGCCGCTGTACGTAACGAGTTATGACTATTGCTCAATCTAAAGGTCATGGGTTAAGGGTAAAAGGTGAGATGTTTAAGGGGACTGTGAGGGGAACCTTCTTCACTCAGAGGACGGAGAGAGTAAGGCATGAACTGTTAGTGGAAGTGGCGGATGCGGGTTCAATTTCAACAGTTAAGAGAAATGTGGACAGGTACATGAATGGGAGGGGTTTGGAGGGCCAGGTGCAGGTTGGTGGGACTAAGCAGAATAATAGGTCAGCAAGACTAGATGGGCTGAATGCTCTGTTTCTGTGCTGTAGTGTGTACTACGAGTGACAGCAAGGTGCTCCGGTTTCCTCCACATTCCAAAGATGTACAGTTAAGGTTAATGAGCTGTGGGCATGCTATGTTGGTGCTGGAAGCATGGTACAATTGTGGGCTGCCCAACACAATCCTTCCTTATTTAATTTGATACAAATAATGCATTTCAATGTAGCTGTGGCAAATAAAGCTAATCTTCTTAAAAATATATTTTTTACACCAATAGCATAACAAAATATGCTCAACGTAATCCAAAGGCAAATGTACATGGCCGATTATCAAAGCACGGATTCTTAACAATAAATTTATTACGAATTATTGCCCAGGCTATTTCTATGAAGTTAGTATATTGACTGAGCTATCCACAATATTTTCAGTTTTACTAACAAAATGTTCCGATGTGTTATTTCGTTTTTGTCATCTCAGTAAAATACAATCCTTCATTGATTTTCATTATGTTCATTTAAAACCAGGGAATAGGGGAAACTTGCCCACATGTCAAAGCTATTATATTATCTATCTACCAATTTGTTCTGTTTGAAAAGGCATCTGAAAAATTATATGGGAATTAAGGGACAGACTACTATTTATTGACGACGGCTCAGTCTTCAATACCATAATTCTAAGTAAACTCAGCTCCAAGATCCTTGCAACACATACGAAATGCTGAAGGAACTCAGCAGATCAGGCAGCATCCTTGGAAAGTTTGGATAGATTTAAGACAAGGTTGGATAGATTTTTGCATAGTAGGGGTATTAAGGGTTATGGGGAAAAGGCAGGTAGGTGGAGATGAGTCCATACTCAGATCAGCCATGATCTTATTGAATGGTGGAGCAGGCTCGACGGGCCAGATGGCCTACTCCGGCTCCTATTTCTTATGTTCTTATGAAAGGAATAATCAGTTGATGTTTTGGGCCGAGACCCTTCATCAAAACTAAAACGTTGACTCTATATTATTTTCCATACAGTCTGCCTGACTTGCTGATTTTCTCTAGCATTTTGTTCATGTTGCTCTGGATTTCCTGAATCTACGGATTATCTTGTTTCTTGGGACTCAGCACTTTCCTTTGCAACTGGATCCTTGACTTCCAGACCAACAGAACACAATCTGTAAGGTTAGGCAGTAACACCTGTGCCACGATTGTCCTCAACTCAAGAATGCATCCTCTGCCCCCTGTTTTACTGCCTATACCGTGTGGCCAGATTCTGCTCAAACACCATGTACACATTTGCAGGTGACATCTCCATAGTGGGCTGAATCTCAAAAATGTTGAGTCAGGGTACAGGAAAGAGATAGAAAGCCAGTGGCTTGGTGTCATGACAAGCTTTCCCTCAATGCAGCGAAACAAAAGAGCTGTCCATTGGCTTCAGGAAGGGGGGCAGTACATACGATCCTGCCTATATCAATGTTTCTAACGTGGAAATGGTTGAGAGCTTCAAGTTCCTTGGAATGAACATCACAAGTAACCTGGCTTGGTCCAACCATCTTGGCATCACAGCCTAGGAAACTCACCAGTGCCTCTACTTCCTCGGGACGCTAAAGTAATTCAGTATGTTGACCTTGACCAATTTTTATACATATTCCAGAGACAGCACCGAGTGTATTTTGCAGTTTAGTATGGCAAACCCTCTGCCAAAGACTGTAAGGAACTACAAAGAGTTGTGGAAACAGCTCATAGAAATGAGTTTTCCAACTATGGACTCTGTCAACACTTTATGTTGCCTCAATAGAGCAGCCAACATAATCAAAGTTCCTACCCACACTGAAATTCTCTCTTCTTCTCCATGCCCCCCCCCCCCATTGAGCAGCATGGTAGTGTAGTGGTTAGCACAACGGTTTATAGTACCAGTGATTCCGGTTCAATTCCCGTCGCTGCCTGCAAGAGGTTTGCACTTTCTCCCCGTCACCATGTGGGTTTCCTCCAGATGCGCTGGTTTCCTCCCACTGTCCAAAGACATACCAGTTAGTAGGTTAATTGGTCATTGTAAATTGGCCTGTGACTGAACTAAATCAGGGGTTGCTGGGCAGCATGGCTCAAAAGGCCAGAAGGGCCTGTTACACATTGTATGTCAATAAATAAATAAAATACAAAAGCCTGAAAGCCTGTATCTCCAAGCTCGAGGTCAGCTTCTACCCTGCATTATAAGACTATTAAATTGATCTCTTATACCTTAGGGTGGACTCTTGATTCATCTACCTTGACATGGCCTTGCAGTTTATTGTCTGCCTGAACTGTGTTTTCTCAGTAACTGTACAATATTGTGTATTGTGTATTGTTTTCCCCTTGTACTTTTTGATGCCCTGTTGGGATAAAATGATTGGTACAGATAGCATGCAAAGTAATTTTTTCCACTGTGCCTCAGTACATGTGGTGCTAAAGGTAACATGTCAAGGAATTGTTCTGTCAGCGATTTCCACTAAATTGGCTAATGCATATGAACACTACCATTATCCGAAATAATATTGAAATAATTGTAGCAGCCCTCCTTGTAGATGTGCTCCCCACCATTGAGCCCATCTACAAGGAGCACTGCCACTAAGGGGCAGAATCTATCATCCTGCACCTCACCACCCCCCTACCAGCATCCAGACCATGTTCTCTTTTCGCTGTTGTTATCGGCAAGGAGGTCCAGGAGCCTTAGGCTGCACGCCCCAGGACTGGGAACAGTTATCACCCTTCAACTATCAGGCTTCTGAACCAGCGTGGATAACTTCATTCATCTCAACTCTGAGCTGATTCCACAACCTATGGACTAACTTTCAAAGATTCTACAACTCATGTTCTCTGTATGTATGTATTTGCCCAGTTAGACTTATTTTGCACTTAGGTTGTTTGGAAGTATTTGTGTGTAGCTCTTCATTGATTCTATTGCATTTCTTTGTTCTAATATGAATGTCCGCGAGTAAAGAAACCTCAACTGCTATATAGTGACAAATATGTAATTTGATGATAAATTTACTTTGAACTCTGAACTTTGAGATTTCAAAATAATGTGTTTGTAAGGATACTGAGAAGGACTTGGTGATGGAGTTACACTTGAACTTGACGGGTGCAAGTAGCTGAGCAACTTCCCATCTACTTCATATTTTATACTTCATTGTTGCCAAACAATTGATACTAGAGCGTACAATTATCACAGGGATATTTGATTCTGCTCTTCGTGCTCCCTGGAGTACAAATCGACAGTAAATATTAAAAATTTAAATTATAAATCATAAATAGAAGATAGAAAAGGGAAAGTAAGGTGGTGCAAAAAAACCGAGAGGCAGGTCCGGATATTTGGAGGGTACGGCCCAGATCCAGGTCAGGATCCGTTCAGCAGTCTTATCACAGTTGGAAAGAAGCTGTTCTCAAATCTGGCCGCACGAGTCTTCAAGGTCCTGAACCTTCTCCCAGAGGGAAGAGGGATGAACAGCGTGTTGGCTGGGTGGGCCGTTTGTGCATTTTCTATGATTCCTTCCTACATTCCTCTCCCATCCACATGATATCTGCTTTTCTAAGTACAACATTAAGACTGTTGACAAAATAACCCGATAATATATATTTCTTTGAGAACAGCTTCTGTTTTCATGTCACCTTGTTCTGGTGGGGACAACTGAATGGGTGCAGTTCACCTGCAGGTTAAGAGCGATGCCATGAGGAAAGCTGCCCACTGAGGACATGTGGGTACTGGGTGGAACCATTCAGCGTGTTTCAAATCAGCAGGATGTGACAACCCAAGCAAAACTGCAAGTTAACTGAACAATTAGCCCCTGCTGGGAAGAAAACTTGTTTGAGAATGTATGAATGGGAACAACCTATGCAATGCTGCTTCTCAAGCTGAATAAAGAGCCAACACTTAGAGCCTAGATTAACACATGAGAGACAATCATCACTTGAGTGAGGTACTCCATGAATGCTACTGTCAAAAGTTGTGTGCATATATTAGAGTGAGTGCACTGCCCTTTCAGTTCCGGCCCTGCACTCTTTCTTAGCCCCATTTTCACTGGAGCATCCGTACCGCACTAACGTGAATTTCTGGATAAGCATGCTTGGGTAAGTTTTCTTGTCTTCACTGCTTAGAAAGTAATCTGGTAGAAAAGATTGCTCCACTGTAATAGAACCTGTCCAATTTACATTTCATTAGAATCTCTGGAATGAAAACCAAGCCTTCTATGTGACACCCTCGTGGTCTCCTCGATCAGCTTTCCACCAGCTGCGTAAAGATGATCATTTACCGAGTGAGTGACATTGACAATTTTATCAACACACATCAAAGTTGCTGGTGAACGCAGCAGGCCAGGCAGCATCTCTAGGAAGAGGTACAGTCGACGTTTCAGGCCGAGACCCTTCGTTAGGACTAACTGAAGAAAGAGCTAGTAAGAGATATAAAAGTGGGAGGGGGAGGGGGAGATCCAAAATGATGGGAGAAGACAGGAGGGGGAGGGATGGAGCCAAGAGCTGGACAGGTGATTGGCAAAAGGGGTATGAGAGGATCATGGGACAGGAGGCCCAGGGAGAAGGAAAAGGGGGAGGCGGGAAAAAGCCCAGAGGATGGGCAAGGGGTGTAGTCAGAGGGACAGAGGGAGAAAAAGGAGAGTGAGAGAAAGAATGTGTGTGTATAAATAACGGATGGGGTACGAGGGGGAGGTGGGGCATTTGCGGAAGTTAGAGAAGTCAATGTTCATGCCATCAGGTTTTGACAGTTTTATGATGTGACCACTGGAACTTGGTTCCGGCTGTTCAATTCATTTAGAGATTTTAGACAGGTTGACACAAACACAGATGTCGAAGGCAAAAGGTGTTGTATGAATGCCATGTGCCACCCAGGTTCCCAATTCTAGAAACATAGAAAACCTACAGCACAATACAGGCCCTTTGGCCCACAATGCTGTCCGAATATGTACTTACTTTAGAAATTACCTCGGGTTACCCGTAGCCCTCTATTTTTCTAAGCTCCATGTCTCTTAAAAGATCCTATTGTATCCGCCTCCACCACCGTTGCCGGCAGCCCATTCCACACACTCACCGCTCCCTGTGTAAAAAACTTACCCCTGACATCTCCGCTGTACCTATTTCCAAGCACCTTAAATCTGTGCCCTCTTGTGCTAGCCATTTCATCTCTGGGAAAAAACCTCACACGATCAATGCCTCTCATCATCTTATACACCTCTATCAGGTCACCTCTCATCCTCCATCACTCCAAGGAAAAAAGGCCAAATTCACTCAACCTATTCTCATAAGGCATGCTCCCCAATCCAGGCAACGGGCTTGTAAATCTCCTCTGCACCCTTTCTATGGTTTCCACATCCTTCCTGTGGTGAGGCGACCAGAACTGAGCACAATATTCCAAGTGGGGCTGACCGCCAATGCACTGTATGCTTTCTTAACCACAGAGTCAACCTGCACAGCAGCTTTGAGTGTCCTATGGACTCGGACCCCAAGATCCCTCTGATCCTCCATACTGCCAAGAGTCTTACCATTTAATCTATATTCTGCCATTATATTTGACCTACCAAAATGAACCCACCTCATACTTATCTGGGTTGAACGCCATCTGCCACTTCTCAGCCCAGTTTTGCATCCTATCAATGTCCCTCTGTAAACTCTGTCAGCCCTCCATACTATCCACAACACGCCCCACCTTTGTGTCATCAGCAAATTTACTAACCCATCCCTCCACTTCCTCATCCAGGTCATTTATAAAAATCATGAAGAGTAGGGGTCCCAGAACAGATCCCTGAGGCACACCACTGGTTACCGACCTCCATGCAGAATATGACCCATCTACAACCACTCTTTGCCTTCTGTGGGCAAGCCAGTTCTGGATCCATAAAGCAATGTCCCCTTGGATCCCATGCCTCCTTACTTTCTCAATAAGCCTTGCATGAGGTACCTTGTCAAATTCTTTTGTCCTTTATCTCACTGTGAACGTAGGTAGGCAGTTGATTCTTGAAGCAATTGAAACGCATGCAGTAAATGGTTCGCCATTTATTTTATGCTGTATAGAGTATAAGTTTTCAATTGTTTTCCCACCATCACCTCTTTCCACGCAGCTTCACTCCACAAGTAACAGACATAAAATGCTGGGGAAGCTTAGTAGGTCAGGCAGCATCTGTGGAAAGGAATAATCAGTCGATGTTCCGGGCTGAGGCCTTTTCCTCAGGACATCCTGATGAACAGTCTCGGCCAAAAATGTCAGCAGTTTATTCCATTCCATTGATGTTGCCAGACCTGCTGTGTTTCTCCAGCATTTTGTGTGTTTTACTCTGGACTTGCAGCATTTGCAGAATCTCTTGTGTTTATGATTCCCTGCTCCACAAGCATTCCCCCGAACTTGGGAATACATTTGTGATAACTGAGTGATTATCCAAAATTCTG
The DNA here is from genome assembly GCF_963921235.1 of Mobula hypostoma. NCBI lineage: Eukaryota > Metazoa > Chordata > Chondrichthyes > Myliobatiformes > Myliobatidae > Mobula > Mobula hypostoma. The sequence goes on from NC_086098.1 coordinate 20,135,966, forward strand.
CTATTTTGTAACAGAGCCCAGACAAACATTATTTCCTTAATATTTTCATTTGGTATTCCATCTGTTTCGAACTCTATCAGCTCTCCCTGCCTGGTAGATTTTGCTGGCATTAGCAGCATTATTCAGCTTCTGGTCAGTAGTTCAGCCAAAAATACTGGATGGTGACTACTGTATTTACAGAATTGGTCATACATATTTCCCAGCTGACGTGTAGCGATTTTGTTAATGTTCCTCTACTTCCCGTTGAACTTTCCCATAACAAGCAAGTTAACATGTAATTGAGTAATCCATCATCAACTGAGTGAAGACAGTGAGGTACAATTCCATTCTTCGGTGATATTAGTGGTGAGCTTTGTTAAAATGAGAAACTGGCCTTCTGCCTTTGATCCGTAACTTTCGACAGCCTCACTAATCAAGACCCCATCAACCTCCACTTTAAATATATTCAACAACTTGGCTCTACAGCCATGGTGGCAATGAATTCCACATATTCATGTGGCTAAAGAAATCCTCCTTTCTGTTCTAAAGGGCTGTCCTTGTATCCTGGAGGCTGTGCCCTCTGGTTCAATGATGTTTCAGATCTGGATTTATGCAGCTTTGCACTTATGGGCTGTACATGGTGCCTTTGCCTATTTGAATTCCTTGCCAATATTTCTGAAACCTGATGACTTATTAAATAAACACAATGTCACTGTGCACATAGAATCACTCTAAAGCAGGAGCTGAGCAGTTCCTTCGGTAGTTTATGGTCATCTCACAAATGCCATATTATTCCCATCCTGATTGATGGAAAGTGATTAGATCCTAAGGTACTTACCCATGTATGGCTCCAGAAGAGTTGTATGGGTAGTTTCAGTAGAGTTCAGGGAAAATGCACAATCTGTTGTGTGCCTGGCATGCCCAGCTTACGTCCTGTGCCATGGGTGCTCCCACACTTCAAGGTCTACAATGATCAAGAGGGTGAAATTTTGACCTGCTGCTCAAGAGACTGTATGCAGCAAAGAGTCAACCACTGATGCAATTTCTGTTGTCCGCACCACTTTAAAAGGCGAGGCTAGCTGATACTGCTAGCATAATGGTTTAAGAATGGGATTCAAATCCCACCTCTGTCAGTAAGGAGTTTGTACGTTCTCCCCGTAACCATGTGATTTTCTTCTGTGTGCTCCAGCTTCTTCTGACTTTCCAAAAAAAATATGTATGGGTTAGCGTTAGTAAGTTGTGGGTATGCTCTGTTGTGGGCTGTCTCTGACATATATTCGGACTGTGTTGGTTGTTGATGCAAATGATGCATTTTACTTAAGCAACACACATCAAAGTTGCTGGTGAACGCAGCAGGCCAAGCAGCATCTGCCAATTCCTACATAACCTGTGATGTGTGTGACTGAGAATGGAAAAAAAATGTCACCTGCCCCAAGGTAAATTACTCACACAAGAGCCTGGGCCAATTTTCCAAAGGCCATAATTTCGCCTGGCCATAATCACTAATGCCTGGCTCTCATCCTCCTTCACTTCAAAGAGAAAAGCCCAAGCTCATCTCAACCTATCCTTAAAAGATGTGCTCTCTAAACCAGGCAGCATCGTGGTAAATCTTTTACATCCTTCCTATAGTGAGGCAACCAGAACTGAACACAATATTCTAATTGTGGTCTAACCAGGATGTTATAGAACTGCAATATTATCTCACAGCTCTTGAAGTTATTTGCCTGATTAATGAAGGCCAATGCTCCTTACACACCTTCTTAACTACCCTATCAACTTGTGCTGCAACTCTGAGAGATCTATGAACGTGAACACCAAGATCCCTCTCTTCTTTCAAACTGCGATTAATCTTGTCTTCTGCCTTCAAATTTGACCTTGCAAGGGTTTTTTTGGAGATGAGCTCCAAAAAAAGTGGTGACTTAACACCAGTTCATCTCAAATAATGAAATCATTTAAAATATTTTTTGCAGCAGAATATTGGAGCAAAGTCCTTTTCTTTTTGTCCTTTTCTTTAGAAATGCCCATGCTTCTGAATGGATTGGAAGTTGCAAACAAGCCTGCGGGTTGTGAGGCTTGATTATATCACATCTGTTGCATGCAATGCAAGCAGCACATAAACTTTGTGCAACATTCTTGTCTGCAGGATTTTTGCATGAACACGCACACCATTGCACAGAATGATGTGGAATTGTATGAGGGGACATCTTCATTCATCACTGATTGTAAACAGGAAGTACGCTGTATTTCTGGCAAGCACTGGTAGGCATTTTGCAACTGAAGCTGATAAGGGTACCTGAGCGATGCTAATAAATTGGAGATTTTCAGCGGCTGCACTGATGGCCTTGGGTGGAGCAGAAAAAGGATATCTGCAGTACCTTTATCTTTTCAGATCACTTTTGAAAAGGAGTGGCAGGAATTACCAGGAGCACACATTGTTCTTGTTGTTATCCCTCTCCGTGCCAAGTGGCACATTGGGCGGCAACCTTGCCTTGTCGGTAGCATTTGTCTATATTTTACGAAGATTTGCTAGCTCGGCGCTCAACCCAACACGAATGGAAAGCATACAAGCCAGATTCGAACCTGGGACCGCTTGCCTCGAAGTCCAGTGCGGATGCCATAACACTAATGGCACTCATTGTGTTCAATATTAATGAAATGTAGCTGCAAGTGCCTCACACCCTTAGCCTCAGAGGCTACTTTGTGCGCAACACCAACTTATTTTGTTACTAACAAGCTCTATCAGTTGGGGAGTTATGGCATTCTTCATTTCATAGTACTTAGATGGACATGACAGCAAACTTGTACCTGTATCTCACTGCTATTCAGTGACGTATCAGCTTTTCAATCATTATAGGATGTTTAAAAAAAAACACTGTTATCAGACCCTTGAATAGACCTCTTGTACAATAAGATATACTCTTGGCCTCTTGATCTGCATCAGGGTTCCCAACCTGGGATCCACGGACCGCTTGGTTAATGGTAAGGGTTCACGGCATAAAAAGGGTTGGGAACCTTTTATGATCTTGCACTTTACTTGAACTGTTTTTGGTATCTTTCACACTTTATTTTGCATTGTTAATGTTTTACCTTATTCTGGCTCAATGCACTGGATAATAATTTAATGCTTAATGCATAAGCGGTATGCAAGGCAAGCTTTTCACTGCATCCTGGTCCATGTGACAATAATAAACGGATGCTAACACACACATCCCTTCTCTATTTCCAGCTACTATGGTTCAAAGTGGATTATGAAAGCTTATGGGGTGTGAGCTTTCATAAGTCGAGGGATAGAGTTTAAGAGTCGCGATGTAATGACGCAGCTCTATAAAACTCTGGTTAGGCCACACTTGGAGTACTGTGTCCATTTCTGGTCACCTCACTATAGGAAGGATGTGGAAGCATTGGAAAGGGTACAGAGGAGATTTACTAGGATGCTGCCTGGTTTAGAGAGTATGCATTATGATCAGAGATTAAGGGAGCTAGGGCTTTACTCTTTGGAGAGAAGGAGGATGAGAGGAGACATGATAGAGGTGTACAAGATAATAAGAGGAATAGATAGAGTGGATAGCCAGCGCCTCTTCCCCAGGGCACCACTGCTCAATACAAGAGGACATGGCTTTAAGGTAAGGGGTGGGAAGTTGAAGGGGGATATTAGAGGAAGGTTTTTTACTCAGAGAGTGGTTGGTGCGTGGAATGCACTGCCTGAGTCAGTGGTGGAGGCAGATACACTCGTGAAGTTTAAGAGACTACTAGACAGGTATATGGAGGAATTTAAGGTGGGGGGTTATATGGGAGGCAGGGTTTGAGGGTCGGCACAACATTGTGGGCCGAAGGGCCTGTACTGTGCTGTACTATTCTACATGTGTGAATCTTGGAGACTGCAGCTAGCTGCCAGAGGAAGACAGATCTGCATGACTTTCTTCCCCTGCAGAGGACAGTAGACCAGTATACAATGTCAGTGGGGGTAGAATATGGTAGCAAAAGAAAATAGGGGGAATGCTCAACCGGTCCAGCAGCCTCTGCGGGAGAGAAAAAATTTTAATGTTGACGAAACTGAAGGTCATTGATGTGAAACATTTGCTCAGTATTTCAGATGTTTTGTTTCCATTCCTGATTTTTAGCAGAATGTATATTTTGTAATGCAATAGCATCCTCATATCCCCCTCAAATCCCCTTCCTTGCATTCTGCATCCCTCTTAATCACTGTCTTTAGATTTAAAGTGGCACATGCGGTCAGCATGCACCTCCTCCCTTCTCTCCCTCCTTACTATAGCTCTTCTTCCTAAAGGCCAAGAACTGCAACCGGGCACAGATGAACATATGACTTTACAGTGTCAGCCTCCAGCCTCGATAATGACTTGGTGTAATTTCGAGGTGAAATCTACCTGCTGTGAGACATCAAGTATGGAAAGCAAACTACATATAGCAGCTCATTTTTGTTGCAGACTTCTCCAATAATAATTTTGATAGGAGAAAAGGCTGATAGGTGAACAGAGTAAAATGGTTCATGCATTAGCACGCCTATCAGAAACTCCTTGTCTGTGAGGAGTTTGTACTTTTCCCCTGTAACGGTACGGATTTACTCCATGTGCTCTGGGTTCCAAAAGATGTGTGGGTTAGTCGGTTAATTGGTCACAAAGTTTAAATGGGCGGTGAGGCCTACTTGGACCAGAAAGGCCTGTTACCATACTTTATAAATTAAAGATAAATAAAGTAAAAACCTTCAATTAATGTTAAAGAACACTGAAAATTCACCTCCATACTTCCACAGAGCTTAATGCTGATTGCATTTTTCAGCATAGAACTGCTGGGTACCTGCATTAGGATTCTTGAGGATCCAAATATGTTGAGGCCTCTAATTGCCAAAGTCTCAATTTCTATTCCAGCACAAGCACAGACACTATGGACCCTATAGTAGTAACAGTGCGATCACACAAGTTGAGAATGATGTTTTCAATAGACAATAGGTGCAGGAGTAGGCCATTCGGCCCTCCGAGCCAGCACCGCCATTCATTGTTATCATGGCTGATCATCCACAATCAGTATCCAGTTCCTGCCTTATTCCCATAACCTTTGATTCCACTATCTTTAAGAGCTCTATCCATCTCTTTCTTGACAGCATCCAGAGACTTGGCCTCCACAGCCTTCTGGGGCAGAGCATTCCACATATTCACCACTCTCTGGGTGAAAAAGTTTTTCCTCAACTCCGTTCTAAATGGCCTACCCCTTATTCTTAAACTGTGGCCTCTGGTTCTGGACTCACCCATCAGCAGGAACATGCTTCCTGCCTCCAGCGTGTCCAATCCCTTAATAACCTTATATGTGTCAATAAGATCCCCTCTCAGCCTTCTAAGTTCCAGAGTATACAAGCCCAGTCGCTCAAATCTTTCAACATATGACAGTCTGCCATCCCGGGAATTAACCTTGTGAACCTACGCCGCACTCCCTCAATAGGAAGGGTGTCCTTCTTCAAATTTGGAGACCAAAACTGCACACAGTACTCCAGGTGTGGTCTCACCAGGGCCCTGTACAGCTGCAGAAGGACCTCTTTGCTCTTATACTCAATTCCCCTTGTTATGAAGGCCAGCATGCCATTAGCTTTCTTCACTGCCTGCTGTACCTGCATGCTTGCTTTCAGTGACTGATGTACAAGAACATCTAGATCTCGTTGTACTTCCCCTTTTCCTAACTTGACTCCATTTAGACAATAATCTGCCTTCCTGTCTTACCACCAAAGTGGATAACCTCACATTTATCCACATTAAACTGCATCAACCATGCATCTGCCCACACACCCAGCCTGTCCAAGTCACCCTGCATTCTCATAACATCCTCCTCACATTTCACACTACCACCCAGCTTTGTGTCATCGGCAAATTTGCTAATGTGCTTTGTGTCATTGGCAAATTTGCTAATGTAATTTGCTAATTTTCCTAAGGAGTTGTCACTTGGTGGGTCCTTACATGGCTGAAGAGGCCTATCTGTGATCCACATATTCTGGAGCAGTGTGGGCAGTAGTTAGTTCTGGCTGTGGGTCCTCCATCCCACTGTCTAAGTGCTGTAATAGAAGCTGGCCATCTGCCAAACAAGCTGTCAGCAAGCCTCAGGATAAATGCGAAAAAGGGATTTGCATGGCAGAAGCAATCCGTTCCCCTGCTGGCTTTCATTGGCGCTGGCTGCTTTCAAAACTGGGCTCTCCTGCTGAGGCGCTGATCAAACACACAGAGCAATTGATGCTCACCGGACATTGCAACCTTATTAATAAGCAGGTGGCAGGAACTCTTAGGGTACCTTTTCAGCACATTCAATTCTTATAAATTATATTTTTGGGTCAAAATTCAGACTCCTTTTTGATGCAAATTGCGATTCTGGAACAGCAACATCCAGCAAAAGAGAAGTCAGTTCAATATAATTAAATTGGTATGCTGTGAGCAAAAAATGAACTTTAATTTAAAATTTAGCCCTACATAAAATGAAAGAAATGAATGTGTGTTTTAAGTCTAAAAATGATTCTTACAGATCTTTCTCTTAATAGGGTCATAGAGCACTATGGCACAGAAACAAGTCCTTTGGTTCCTGTAGTCAGTACCAAACTGTTATTCTGCCTACAGCCATTGATCCGAACCTGACCCAAAGCCTTCCATCCATGTACTTATCGGAATTCCTCCTAAATGTTGAAATCAAACCCGCATCCACCATTTCTACTGGAAGCTCGTTTCACACTCGCATCATCTCCTCTGAGTGGAAGCCTCCCCTCAGATTCACCTTAAATATTTCACCTTCCACCCTTAATCTATGACCTCCAGCTCTAGGCTCACCTAGTCTCTGTGGAAAAAGCCTGCCTCATTTATTCTATCTGTACTTTTCATTATTTTTTCTACCCTATCAAATCTCCCCTTGTTCTCCTATGCTCCAGGGAATAAACTTATTAAACTCTTCCCTATAACCCATTGTATAAATTGTATTTGATAAATCTTGAACATAAATGTGGGAGAAAAATATAGACTGTGTTTGTAAATTCAAAATCAGTTAAAAGTCAAAATTGAAAATGGGTGCCGATTTGATTAATTTTTTTTTAATTCAATTTTTGGCATGAGTGCTGATTCAGAAGAATGAGAAGCCAGAAAAAAAGCTGTGGACATTAGAAATATCACTTAAAAATGCTTGAGGTACAGTACTTAGCAGGTCAGGGAGCATCTGCGGAAAAGGATGCAGTTTTAAAGCTTCAGATCAATGACCTTTCTTCGGGTGAGGCTGCTATGACCAGTCCTCACAGAGGGATCAGAAGTGGAGAGAGTGAGCAGCTTCAAGTTCCTGGGTGTCAAGATCTCTGAGGGTCTAACCTGGTCACAACATATCGATGTAGTCATAAAAAGAGTGGCTATACTTCATTAGGAGTTTGAAGAGATTTGGCATGTCAACAAATACACTCAAAAACTTCTATAGTTGTACCATGGAGAGCATTCTGACAGGCTGCATCACTGTCTGGTATGGAGGGGCTTCTGCACAGGACCGTAAGAAGCTGCAGAGGGTTGTAAATTTAGACGTCTTCTTCTTGGGTACTAGCCGACAAAGTACCCAGGACATCTTTAGGGAGCGGTGTCTCAGTAAGGCATTATTAAGTACTTCCAGCCCCAGGGCATCTCCATTTCTCACTGTTACCATCAGGCAGGAGATACAGAAGCCTGAAGGCACACACTCAACGATTCAAGAACAGCTTCTTCCCTGTTGCCATCCGATTCCTAAATGGACATTGAACCCTTGGACACTACCTCATGTTATTTTAAATATACAGTATTGTAGCGATGTGCTACACACAGAGCGAGAAATAACGACATGCAGTCTGTAAGTTGCACTCGAGACTAGTTTATTCAAACTTCACAACACTGGCTTTTACGCAGTTCCGTTCCCGCCCTCTCCGGGAGGAAATGACTTCAAAGGTGCATTACAAAAGTCTCTTCCCGCGCGTGGGCTTTCCCCCTTGCTGGTGAAGAAGGCCCAGTGCCATCTTGGGGCTGGCCTCTCTGCCGATGCGCGCGCCATTTTGTGAGCCGGTTTGCCTGCGTAGAAAGTGGGTCACCACATAACCCCCACCCCCAGGACTGGCTTTACACCCCCCAATGTCCACAGTCTGGATCAGTTTCTGTATGGGCGGTCTGCCTCTGTGCCACAGTGCCTGAACCTCGATCGGCTGCGCCAAGTCCACATGGGCCGGTTTGAGTCGGTCCACCGTGAAAACCTCCTCCTCTTTCCCCCCAGTGTCCGTCGTGTACTTGGAGATGTAGGATAGATGTTGCTGCTGGCGGGCCGACCAGGGATCGGACACCTTCGTGAACGCGAAGGTCAACAGTTTGTGGTCTGTGAACGCGGTGAACGGCCTGCCTTCTAAGAAGTACCTGAAATGCCAGATTGCCTGATATAGTGCTAACAGCTCCCGGTCGAAGGCACTGTACTTGAGTTCGGGTGGCTGTAAGTGCCTGCTGAAGAATGCCAGGGGTTGCCAGCGCCCCTCGATGAGCTGCTCCAGCACCCCACCAACTGCTGTGTTGGAGGCGTCCACTGTGAGGGCGGTTGGAACATCCGTTCTGGGGTGCACCAGCATCGCGGCGTCTGCCAAGGCTTCCTTGGCTTTAACGAAAGTGACTGCTGCCTCTTCGTCCCAAGTAATGTCCTTGCCTTTACCGGACATCAGGGTGAACAAAGGGCGCATGATATGGGCTGCTGAGGGGAGGAAGTGGTGGTAGAAGTTCACCATACCAACGAACTCCTGCAGGCCTTTGACTGTGTTGGGCCAGGCAAAGTGGCGGATCGCATCTACCTTGGCGGGCAGAGGTGTTGCCCCGTCTTTGGTAATCCTGTGGCCCAGGAAGACAATGGTGTTGAGTCTGAACTGGCATTTGGTCGGGTTGATCGTGAGGCCGAAATCACTCAGGCGGAAGTAGAGCTGGCGGAGGTGGGACAGATGCTCCTGACAACTACTGTTGGCTATGAGGATGTCGTCCAAATAGATGAACGCAAAGTCCAGGTCGCATCCCACCACATCCATTAGCTGTTGGAACGTCTGTGTGGCATTCTTCAGGCCGAATGGCATTCAGAGGAATTCAAACAGGCCGAACGGGGTGATGAGTGCTGTCTTGGGGATGTCTTCAGGGTGTACCGGGATCTGATGGTACCCCCGGACGTGGTCTACTTTGGAAAAGATGCTTGCCCCGTGCAGGTTTGCTGCAAAGTCCTGTATGTGCGGTACGGGGTATCGGTCTGGAGTTATAGCCTCGTTCAGTCTGTGGTAGTCGCCACATGGTCTCCAGCCCCTGGCTGCTTTGGGCACCATGTGCAGGGGGGAGGCCCATGGGCTGTCGGACCACCGTACGATCCCCGATTCCTCCATCCTCTTGAACTCCTCCTTCGCCAGGTGAAGCTTGTGCGGGGGGAGCCTTAGTGCACGGGCGTGGAGGGGTGGTCCCTGGGTCGGGATGTGGTGCTGTACTCCGTGTCTGGGCACTGCTGCCGTGAACTGCGGTGCCAGAACCGATGGAAAGTCCGCCAGGATTCTGGTGAATTCGTTGTCAGACAGTGTGATGGAGTCCAGGTGTGGGGCCGGCGACTTGGCTTCACCCAGGGAGAACATCTGGAAAGTCTTGGCATGGACCAGTCTTTTCCCTTGCAAGTCGACCAGCAGGCTGTGGGCTCGCAAGAAGTCCGCCCCCGGGAGTGGTTGGGCCACGGCGGCCAGTGTGAAGTCCCATGTGAACCGGCTGGCGCTGCACTGTGCGGGTGCCGTAGGTCCGTATCGTGCTGCTGTTTGCAGCCCTCAGGGTGGGTCCTGGCTCCCTATTGCGGGTGTCGTACCCCGTCGGGGGTAAGATGCTGATTTCCACTCCGGTGTCGACCAAGAAGCGGCGTCTCAACTGTTTGACCCAGACAGTTTGTCCTGGTGACCGGCCGCCGTAGCCATTAGCGGTGGGTGGCCCTGGCGTTTCCCGGGAACTTGCAGGGCAGGCGACAACAGCGGGCTTCTGTGCCCCACCGCTGATGGTAGAAACACCACTGTTCATTGGACTCCTCACTCCTTCCTCTGGGTTGTGTGCGCTCCATTGCTGGGCCTGGTCTGGCCTGCTGTTGGGCGCGTGGCTTGGTAATCTGTCCGACGGACGCCCCGCTCTCCCTCTTGGCTTTCCACAGCACATCTGCTCGGGCCGCCACCTTCCGGGGGTCACTGAAGTCTGCGTCGGCTAGCAGCAGATGTATGTCCTCGGGCAGTTGCCCTAGGGAACGCCTGCTCAAACATGAGGCAGGGCTTGTGTCCTTCAGCCAGGGCCAGTATCTCGTTCATTAATGCTGACGGCGGCCTGTCTCCCAAACCGTCCAGGTGCAGCAAGCGGGCACCTCGCTCACACCGTGAGAGGCCAAAGGTCCCTATGAGCAGCGCTTTGAATGCTGCATATTTGCCTTCTTCCAGGGGTGACGGTATGAAATCCTCAACCCGTGCGGCTGTCTCCTGGTCAAGGGAGCTTACCACGTAATAGTAACACGTGGAATCAGAAGATATCTGCTGAATCTGAAACTGGGCTTCTGCTTGGTCAAACCACACGCCTGGTCGTAGCGTCCAGAAAGTTGGCAGTTTTAGCGAAACTGCGTGAACAGGTGAAGAGTCGATCATCTTTGGTCCAGATCCCATTTGGACGGTCAGGGTCACCAATGTAGTGATGTGCTACACACAGAGCTAGAAATAAAGACACGCAGTCTGTAAGTTGCACACGAGACTAGTTTATTCAAACTTCGCGGCACTGGCTTTTACGCAGTTCCGTTCCCGCCCTCTCCGGGCGGAAATGACATCAAAGGTGCATTACAAAAGTCTCTTCCCGCGCGCAGGCTTTCTCCCCTTGCTGGTGAAAAAGAAGGCCCAGCGCCATTTTGGGGCTGGCCTCTCTGCCGACGTGCACGCCATTTTGTGAACCTGTTCGCCTGCGTAGAAAGTGGGTCACCACAGTATTTCTGTTTTTTGCACATTTTTTAATCTATTCAATATACGTATACTGTAATAGATTCACTTATTTATTATTATTATTATTTTTATTTCATTTGTTTTAAAAAATTTTTTCATCTATTAGATATTACATTGAACTGCCGCTGCTAAGTTAACAAATTTCACATCACATGCTGGTGATAATAAACCTGATTCTGACTATAGAATGTTCTCGAGAAGATTAACAGCAATAAAACAATTGTTAATAAGAACTGGAGAGCTGTGTGCTCCAGTTCACCAGGAGATGAAGAAGGGATATCAACCAGAAATCTTAAACCTATTTCTCTCTGCTACCTGGCGTATTGAGTGTTCCCAGCATCTGTCTGCCTTTGCTTCAGAAAACCATGCTGTTATAAAATTAAGCATAAATTTGTTCCTTACATTGTTCATGTAACTGAATGGTCACAATAACAACTAGATACAGCTCTGATTCGTCAGTATGTAAGACTATATTTAAATAACTTGCTGGAAACATTGAATGATTAATGTCAGGAACCTGGCTAGGGAACTGATTGTTCAAAACAAAATCTGTACCAGTACTTCTGAGATAAATGTTTGCAGCAGAAGCAGTACAGAGCCAATGAGAGAGAACTTTTGACAGCACGCTTTCAATGATGCTATGTTAATTTTCAGATGCTGTCTTTCCAAATGTTGGTATGTTAATTTCAGATCTCCAGTGTTCACCTGCTTTTTTTAAAAACACTATTTCAATGCAACCTCTTCACCCTCTCTCATTTTATACATTTGTTTTTATTATTTCTTTCTGTCTCCCTTTTGTGACAATCCACTTCCAGTTCCACTTCCACTTCCAGATGAGTGTGAACAATGACATTTTCCCATTTTCTCAAGGTATCTAAAAGTGTAAATAAGGCTTTGGAGTAACTGCCTGCAGGCAATAATAAAGGCATCTGTTAGTGTTGTGAGACCATGGATCTGCGCCTGGAAAGTCTTCACTCTCCAGGGCGCAGGCCTGGGCAAGGTTGTATGGAAGACCAGCAGTTGCTCATGCTGCAAGTCTCCCCTCTCCATGACACCAATGTTGTCCAAGGGAAGGGCATTAGGACCCATACAGCTTGACACCCGTGCCATCGCAGAGCAATGTGTGATTAAATGCCTTGCTCAAGGACACAACACGTTGCCTCGGCTGGGGCTCGAACTCATGACCTTCAGGTCGCTAGTCCAATGCCTTAACCACTTGGCCACATGCCCACACATGAAGGCAATAAAAAACACTAAGTCACTAAAAATCTCACTGACTTCGACTCAACTTCATGCACCATTTGAAAACAAGGAGATGGAATATAGAATTGAACTTGCTTGTTACATACACCAATGTTTAAAGTTTAAGGATGAGGTGGCTGAATGTGACAGAAGTTTCAGAACAGGAGTTCAACATCAAGTCTGCAGAAGCTGGAAATCCCAAGCAACACACACAAAATTCTGCAGGAACTCAGCAGGTCGGGTAGCATCTGTGGAAATGATGCACAAGAGGAGGCTACCCTCAGGGTGGAGGAGCAACAACGTATATTCCGTCTAGGTGGCCTCCAACCTGATGGCAAGAATATCTACTTTTCCTTCTGGTAAATAAACTCCCCTCCTCCCTTCCTCTAGTGCTCACTCTGATCTTTTCCCTCGTCTCACCTGCCTATTACTAGGGTCCCCTCCTCCTTCCCTTTTTCCTATGGTCCACTCTCCTCTCCTCTCAGATTTCTTCTTTCTATGGTCCACTGTCTTCTCCTCAGATTTCTTCGTCTCCAGTCCTTTAACTTTCCCACCTACTTGGCTTCATCTAAGACCTTCCAGCTAGCCCACTTCCCCTCCCCCAACCTTTTTTATTCATCCTTCTCAGTCCTAAAGAAGTTCTATAATGTCGACTGTCTATTCATTTCCATGGATGCTGCCTGACCCGGATAATTCCTGGAGATTTGCTTTGGTTTTTAAAATCCAGTGTCCTCCCTTACCATGATTCAGGAAGAAGCGCTATACCTGCCCATTCACCTCCTCCCAGTGCACTCAGTGTGGCCCTCCTCTACATCAGTGAGACCCGACGATGAATGGGGGGACCATTTTCTCAAGCACATTTGCTCTGTCTGCAGCTGCGCAGGATTTCCTGGGTGGCCAACCATTTTCATTCCTATCTCCATTCCCATTCCGACATGTCGGTCATGGCTTCCTCTATGGCCATGATGAAACCACTCTCGGGTTAGAGGAGCAACACCTTGTACTCTATCTGGCTAGCCAATCGGATGACTTCAACATTGATTTCTCCAACTTCTAGTAATTTTCCCCCCTCACTCCTCTTCCATTTCCCACTCTGGCTCCTCTATTACTTCTCCTCACTTGTCTATTATCTCTTCCTGGTGCCCTTCCTCTCTCCATTTCTCCCATGGTCTACTCTCCTCTGCTTTCAGGTTCCTTCTTCTTCAGCTCTTTATTGATTCCACCTATCACCTTGCCACTTACCCGGCTTCGCATATTACCTTCAAGCATATCCTCCTTCCCCTCCCCCCCGACCTTGTTATTCTGGATTTTTCCCCAACTCTTTCCAGTCCTGAAGAAGGACCTCAGTTCAAAATGTTGACTGTTTCCATCCAGGGGGTCAGTGTGGACATGGTGGAGGATTACAAATACCTGGGGATACAAATTGATAATAAACTGGACTGGTCAAAGAACACTGAGGCTGTCTACAAGGGTCAGAGCCGTCTCTATTTCCTGAGGAGACTGAGGTCCTTTAATATCTGCCAGACGATGCTGAGGATGTTCTATGAGTCCGTGGTGGCCAGTGCGATCATGTTTGCTGTTGTGTGCTGGGGCAGTAGACTGAGGGTAGCAGACACCAACAGAATCAACAAACTCATTTGTAAGGCCAGTGATGTTGTGGAGATGGAACTGGACTCTCTCACGGTGGTGTCTGAAAAGAGGATGCCGTCTAAGTTGCATGCCATCTTGGACAATGTCTCCCATCCACTACATAGTGTACTGGGTGGGCACAGGAGTACATTCAGCCAGAGACTCATTCCACCGAGATGCAACGCAGAGCGTCATAGGAAGTCATTCCTGCCTGTGGCCATCAAACTTTACAACTCCTCCCTTGGACGGTCAGACATCCTGAGCCAATAGGCTGGTCCTGGACTTATTTCCTGGCATAATTTACATATTACTATTTAACTATTTATGGTTCTATTACTATTTATTATTTATGGTGCAACTGTAACGAAAACCAATTTCCCCCGGGATCAATAAAGTATGACTATGACTATGACTATGAGTATTTATTCCTTTCCATGGATGCTGCTTGTCGTGTTAAGTGTGTCCAGAGTTTTGTATGTTCTCGGGATCAGGCCAGCATGCATTGCCCATCATTGCTTACCCTGAGAACATGGTGGCGAGCCACTGCATTAAACCAGTGCCCCCTTTCTGGTGAAGGTGCTTCCATGTTGGTCAGCAGTGTCAGATCAAAATCAGAATCAGGTTTCATATCAACAACGTACGTTGTGAAATGTGTTGTCTTTGCGGCAGCATTGCAATGCAATATACAATAATAGAAAAAAACATGACTTACAAAAATATATATATATTAAATAAATTAAGGAAGTAGTGCAAAAATGGAATTAAAAAGTGGTGAGGTAGTGTTCATGGGTTCAGTGTCCATTCAGAAATCGGATGGCAGAGGCGACGAAGCTGTTCCTGAATCATTGAGTGTATGCCTTTGGGCTTCTGTACCTCCTACCTGATGGTAGCAATGAGAACAAGGCATGTCTTGGGTGATTGGGGTCCTCAGTGGTAGACGCTGCCTTTTTGAGGCATCGCTCCTTGAAGATGTGCTGGATACTATGGAGGCTAGTGCCCGTGATGGAGCACCCTGCAGCTTACTTTGATCCTGTGCTGGCGCCCCCTCCCCATCCCCCACCCCCATGCAAGCAACAACGAGCAATGTTTTGTCCTTTGTGAACAAGACATTCCTGGGGTATTTTTCACATTTGCCGCGACTGTGACTGTACTTTGTGAGATGCACCACTATTATCGGGAAACTGGTTCTCGGTGTTCCAGCAAAATGTCTGAGCTGATAGCCTGAGCAGCTTGTCGGGGAGGAACAGAGGCTGGGATAAACTAGGTGGCAAAGCAGCACAGCAAGTAAGTGCAGCCTTGCAGGTGCAGAATAATAGCTCAGCATGGACTAGATTGGCTGAAGGGCCAGTTTATGTGCAGGAGTGCTCTATGACTTTTTCCCAACGAGGGAATGGCTAATACAAGGGGAGATAATTGAAGGATGAAGGGAGGAAAGTATATGTAAGAGTAAAGTTCTTTACACAGAGAGTGGTGGGTGCACGAGAGTGGTGGTCACGAAAGATACGTTAGGAGTATTTAAGAAACTCTTACATAGACACATGGATGGTAGTAATATGGAGGAATCTGTGGGAGGGAAGGATTAAATTGATCTGAGAGTAAATTAAAAGGTTGGCACAACATTGTGGGCCGAAGGGCCTGTACTGTGCTATGTTCGATGACTGTATTTGATGGTCCTCCTACATTTTAAATAAATATGTTTGTACTTTTATATTACGAAGTTGGCAGAAGGGTTTTGGATGTGGTTAATTGAAAACAAAAGGCTATCCAGGAAAATATTTGAATCTGGTCTTAACAATAATGTTATTAGCCATTAGAATGGACGTTATTGTGTGCAAAACAATTGCTGTTAGCTGGAAAAGATATATTGTCAATTGTTCCCATTCTTTTTAAGAGGAGAGCTTAGAGAGAGCTTACGCCATCTATAAAGTGGAGGGTATCATTAATCAGCCTGATCTTCCATCAGTCGTTGTTATCTCCAGTGTCTTACACAGATCCAGGGACGCATTTTGGGGATAGGGGTTCAGCAGTGCGGGGGAGAGAAAGGAAACAGCAAGGAAAGAAATAAATGGGCCATAATGCCTTATTATTATGAAAATGAAAGGAAGTATTTCTGTGAAAGAAACAAGCAGCGGGTTGGGAATAGTCATTAAAGAGTATTGTTGGTAATAAGCCTCTGATGGAGTAGCTGTCCAGGTATACTGATTGCACATTAAGAGAATTGAGTAAATTCTATCTTTGAAAATGGTGTGCAAGGGGGGAGCCTGGTTTGCAATAATTTGAGGCATTTTTTATTGGTCTGAAAATGCTTCTTAACTGGGCCTGTCAGGTTACTGAGGAATGAGGAGCAAGTACTAGTCCAATGAACTGTGCCAGCTGCTGTCGATCAAACCTATTTACTGTAAAAGTGAACTGATTAGAATGGTTGAGAAATCCTAGAGTTATGAATCATGTTTCAGCTGGAGCAGCTCTGGAAAATAAAAATGACTGTACAACTGGCATTTATCATCTTACAATAACAGAACATTAAAGATTTACAGCAGTGTCATTTTGTTTCTACATCCTAATCTCTGAATATTAATAATACGCAAAAGCAGACACTGATGAACAATGAGAATATCAAATTCTAGATTTAGACTAAATGAATTTCTGCAAAAAATTAATTCAATAAAATATTGGAAACTAGTGATCATTAGCTAAAATTTTAATGTTCTTCTCTGTTGAAGGATGCTATTCAACAACAATTATCTTACATATAATGTCTTTAATTTAGAAAATTGTTTTGTTATATATTGCTGCAAAATTTTATGAGAAAAATAATGGTAATGTTATCAGCTCTCATTATTATAATAGATGAAAGCTGATAATAACCGGATAGAAATTATGCATGGCATATTTTGCAACCATTTCCATAAATTCTTCCAGAAATGGATGAACTGTTAAGAATTTCATGCATGTCTGAACAATTCCTATTGTCTAAAGAAACCTGAAAATGTTCCACTTTCTTGAATAAGAATAACTGAATTTGAATTGTACAGTAAGGCATAATTAATGCATAGCTACCTCTCCGGCCTGGGGGAAAGAAAAAGAACAAACAATCTAACTATGTATTAATGTTTGTATATGTATATACATTTATGGATTGTCAGTCCCTCAAATATTTCAAAAATCCATACCTGTTAAAATAATGAAACAACTTCCATTCATTATTTCTTTTTCTTAAAGCTTCTGTTTTAAATTCCTGTATGCTCCACATTTTTGTGCTCTGCAAAATGTTTAAAAGTTTAAACTTATTTTTCTTTACACTAATTTCCTGTCAATATGAATTAATTAATGCTAGTATGTTCCCTGCTTGTTTGATAACCTCTTTATTGCATTCTCCAGAGATGCAGGTGCTGTTGGAAAGGATAACATCCAAAATATACTTTTCTTTGCAGGATGCAGGAATAAATTGATATGTATGTCATTACTTCTTAATGACATCTGAGATAAAGGCATCATCTGATACTCCATTGAGCTACAAAGGTTTCAGTTCTTGTTTTTTATATATTAATTTATGGGATGTGGGCATCGCCAGCTAAGCCAGCATTTATTGCCCATCCCTAGTTGCCCTTGAGAAGGTGGTGATGACATGCCTTCTTGAATCGCTACAGTCGCTGAGGTGTAGGTACACCCACAGTGCTGTTAGGGAGGGAATTCCATGATCTTGCCCAGCGACTATAAAGGAATGGCAATATGTTTCCAAGTCAGGATGGTGAGTGACTTGGAGGGGGATTTCCAAGTGGTGGTGTTCCTCGGTATCTGCTGTTCACATCCTTCTAGATGGTAGTGGTCATGGTCTGGAAGGTGCTACCTTAGGAACATTGGTGTGTTGTTGCAGTGCATCTTGTAGATAGTACACATTCTTGTATAAATTAACTAATCTTGAGCCAAACCTGTGCTATGTTACCAGTGAAATAAACCATCCCTGATTCTTACCACTGTTCACTGTGCAATGGTTTTTGATGGGAAATGCATCTCCATGTAAACAGGGTCATACTTGTGCAATCACAAGTAGTAACTGGTGTTTTGTACTTGCCATTAAAATCTGAAAAAAGGGAGAACAGCTAATTCTGTAATACAGCAAAGAGTTTTCCTGTGCTTTGTGGTTCCAGTTTGTCTAAGAGTGGAGGAGGAGGAAGGTTGGATAACTCTCCTGATCATTTTAAAGGGAAGACAAGATAAATACTGACAGGAAATTCTTAATTAATCATCTTTCATTTTGTTTTTAGTCTTTTTTAGTTCTAGTTAATGCTGTAATTAATGCAGTTAATAAAAATAGTAATTAAATTCATTCTTCTGTGAACTTTGCTTTGGCTAGGCGCATGAGCAGATTAGTTCATATTATGCTGGAAAAAGAGAGAGGGAGAGGAACAAGAAACTTAAAAACAATAAGGCTTAGGCTATACTCCAACTTCTTGAAAATTGATTTAAGATATTTTGAAATATTTTTAGGACCTCATTTGTTTTGGAAGAGGTCTTTAGAACAACAAATACTTTACTAGTTCTCTAATGATAGTCACCATGAAAGCACGTTCTGCTGTTCACAGGATATGTCTTACCCACAGTAAAAAGACAAATGGCATCATTATTTTACAATTTATTTATTGTTTTCGAGGAAGATAAGCAAGAGAAGAAAATACTTCAATTCTGGTATTCAACCAAAATATATAGAACAACATTTAAGTTAAAATGGAACTGATAACAATACCAAATGCAAGATAATGCTAGAGATTTGAAGTGGAGTTAATTGGGAAGTCATGGAGCATCAGTGAGTTTCATATAGCATCAGAATTATTAGTTTTAATAAGGCTCTACAGATGGTAGAGAATTTTTAGCAACTGACCTAATTTTTGAAAACAAATTTTGATTGTACTTTATTTATTTTATGGAGATATAACTCTCGCACCCTAGTAATATTTCTTGTCACTAATTATTACATGTGCAGTTACACTACATTCCTGAATTATTGCAGTCCTTTATGTGATTGTATTCACATAATGATGTGGAGTGGGAAGTTTCAAGAAGTAAACTCGCTAAAGCAGGGGTTCTCAAACTGTTTTTTGCCATTATCCAATACCATTAAAAGGGGACCATGGACCCCACATTGGGAACTCCTGTTGTAAATGTTTCAGTGTTACCTGAGTTTAATGTTAGTTTTATGCTTCCACAATCACTTACGTTCCTCAAAATTGTTTGCTAGATGACAAACAGTGGAAATTGCAGTTCTGAAAATTTTCAATCTCATTTCTAAATCCCACATCTCTTCTTAAAAATTTGAAGGAGTGTATCTT
This sequence comes from Mobula hypostoma, assembly GCF_963921235.1. Lineage (NCBI taxonomy): Eukaryota > Metazoa > Chordata > Chondrichthyes > Myliobatiformes > Myliobatidae > Mobula > Mobula hypostoma. Next base: position 20,155,151 of record NC_086098.1, read on the forward strand.
CTAGTGCTGCTCAAATTCTGATCTCACGTGAGCAGCCAAGGCCTCTCAATCCCACAGGAAGTAATAATTCATACCCTTAACATTATGCCTTTGTATTTAGCTTCTTATTAACAACTTTGGAATTCGCTTGGCAACTGTGGCTTCCCAATGGTCTTTGTTTCTGGAGCTGAAGTCCACAGGCCAGCAAGTCCTGAGGCTCCTGTACCTCCTTCCCGATGGCAGCAGTGAGAAGAGAACACGGTCTAAATGTTGGGGTCCTTGATGATGGATGCAGCTTTCCTGTGACAGTACTTTGTGTAAATGTGCTCAATGGTGAGGAGGCCTGCGATGGACTGGATGGCATCCACTACTTTTTGGAGGATTTTCTGTTCAAGAGCATTGGCGTTTCCATACCAGGCCGTGATGCAATTAGTCAATATACTCTCTCTCACGTCTATAGAAGTTTGTCAAAATTTTAGATGGCATGCCGAATCTACAGAAACATCTAAGAAAGTGAAGGTAAAACTGAAGTCAATGTACACCAAGGGTCAATCATATGTGTCACGTACCCCGTGATGGGTTAAAGAACCAGCAGAAATGGAAAACCCTTTGAGGTCTAGTATCATTATTAACTAATAGTATTTATTATTAATAAGAGGAATAGATAGAGTGGATAGCCAACGCCTCTTCCCCAGGGCACCACTGCTCAATACAATAGGACATGGGTTTAAGGTAAGGGGTGGGAAGTTCAAGGGGGATATTAGAGGAAGGTTTTTTACTCAGAGAGTGGTTGGTGCGTGGAATGCACTGCCTGAGTCAGTGGTGGAGGCAGAAACACTAGTGAAGTTTAAGAGACTACTAGACAGGTATATGGAGGAATTTAAGGTGGGGGCTTATATGGGAGGCAGGGTTTGAGGGTCGGCGCGACATTGTGGGCCGAAGGGCCTGTACTGTGCTGTACTATTCTATGTTCTATGTACGCAATACAGTAATATAAAATCAGATATATAAAACAGGTTAGCAGTGAATATATATATGTGTGTGTGTGGAAATATATGAAAAATCAAGCTTCTTCAAGTCTAGGGGTAAATAGATACAGTCTTACGATGATGAGTAAAGTTCAGTTCAGTTCGTGGTATTGAGTTGAATAGTGACGGAGAGAGAGGGAGGGAGAGATTTGAGTCTTCAGGTGAGCTGACGCCGTCGATCTTCCTGTTGTCCTCCGAAATCCTTTAGAAGTCACCGACTGTGACCAAACCAAAGGGGACCTTTCTTCTGTGGTGGAATTATCAATCCAGGCGATGATTGACAACACAAACAACTCCCCACCGGTCACGCCCTTTTCACACTGCGAGAGCCACTGATCGACCAGTCTGATCGATCCTCCAAAACCCACTTTTTCTGTGGGCACAACAAAGCTCATTCAGTGTCCAAAACCATGTGTCTGTCCATTTATCATTTGACCTTCTATTTATCTCACCGTGCCAAATACTAGCTGTCCATCAACCAGCCCCTCCCCTCTCTCTCTGTAAGAATACAGAAGCTGAACCCAGTGTCCTTGTAAAAATATAAACATGCTGCAGAAAACCCATAACATCATCCAAAGCTGTCTTCATCTCTCTTTCTCTTAAAAACAAGATGTCGGTGTTAAATAACTCTCTCTCTCTGTCTTTTCAAAAGCACAGTTCATAGGGGTAATTCAGGACCCCGACACATATGAATAGTCCATTATATCTTGCATAAGAGAGGATGGTAATGGTCTTTGAAGGTGAGTCATCATTACCCAAGGGCACAATTGCAGAAGTTCCTCAGGCCAGTGTGATAGATTAACAACTGCTTCATCAATGAGTTTCTTTCCATCATAAGGTGACAAGTCTGGATGTTTGTTGATTCCATAATATCCCACAACTGATGAACCAGCCTGTACCTGGATGCAGCATACGTGAGACAATATTCCATCATTCAGGCATGTGCTACTCAGTGAAAAGTGTCGTTCACTCTGTCGAAAAGCCAAGCAATAGCCATGTCTAACAAAAGCCCAACCACCACCCTTGGCGTTTAATGGCAATACAACCACTAAGCCCTATTCTTAGAAATGAGGGTTATGACCAAAGGGAAAATAGACAAGAGTCACTTAGCACTTTAGTGCAAGAGTGTACATTAAGTTCGGCAAAAATCAAACTTACAAAAATTAGCAAACAGTGAAAAGAAAACTGACAATATTTACTAAATCTATCTACCAGAAAACACAATAATAACCTCATACTTATTTTTGTCCATTGTGAACTCCTGGTTGCCCCTATCTCTTTCTCTTACAGAGGGCAAAGAGCTCCTTTTGTTTTTTAGGCACCAGCACATACCATCTTTAATTACCAGCAAAGTTAACTTAAGACTACACATGAATTAAAATCTGACGCAACCCACAGTGTAATTACAATCACACTACAAAAATAAACAGAAGTATCCACCTTAGGTACCGTGTAGAAACAACCTATACACATTTACACATCCTCATTACTAAAGAAATGGAATATTCTGCAATGCATGGTGGGAAAGGCACCATAAAGCCAACCCGAGAGCGTCAGCCGGTTTAGGACCCATTATAGGAATAACCTGGGGAAGACAAGGAAGTACATACACTCAGCGCAATGATAGCAGAATGACTAGGCAATGTTTGTGTGTGTATGAATATACGTGTATAGGGAGTATGCTTACCTAGTGCTCTCTGTTACACCCAGTTTCAATTTGCAAAGGGTCACCGTTTACCAGAAACTCATCTGGAGCAATTACATCAGCACTGTAGCCTTGACAGCAGGTAAGAGGCTGGACGTTGACAATCTAAAGCTTTTCCGCCAACTATAAGGCCCAATACTCTCCACCTGTTTGGATGACATCAGCTTAAAAACCTCTCCTGAAGCCTGACACCGTCCAGAGCAAAGCACTTGCATTATTGGTATCCCATGCAGCACTGCAGTATAATGGCTAGAATATCTATCACTTGCAATGCCCATGGCAGTTGCTCACCTGAGCTACTCTAACAACACCTACCAAACCTTCAAACTCTTCCATCTAGAACAGTAGTTGCCAATTTTTTTAATGCCATAGACCAAACCCATTAAGCAAAGGATCCGTGGACCCCTGGCTGGAAACCCCTAGTCTAGAAGGACAAGGGCAACAGTAAGAAGGGAAGACCACCATCTCCAGATACATGCCCAAGTCGTACACCTGCCTGATTTGGAAACTTATCACTCTCCCTTTTTTGTTTCAGAGTATAAATCCTGTTGCTCCCTCCAAAACTTTCACCAGGAGGACAGCGTTTTTCAATTCTAACGCATATTCCTCATCTTTCCTTCCAACTGTTTCATGCTGATAAATCCTCAACAAAACCCTTAAATCACAATATCATTTAACTCACTGAACTTCAGTTCAGTTGCCTTTTGTTTCCAGAATCACCTCTCGCCAGTAATGGGGGAAATATATAACCATTCAAAAAGGGGAAAAATGAAGTATTAAGTTAACTTAATTAGCCTGAATTAAAATTTCATGCATGTATATGCAAAACAGGAATCTAGCTTCTGAATATATGATGTTTCCTGAAATCTTGTGGGACATCTTCAATTCAGAGAGTTGCTGATGTCATTTTTATCCCGTTGTAATTAACAATCACCAGACTTTTGTCCCAAGATTTATTGCAAATGAGTATCATTTTCCGTTTAAGTATATGAGCAAAATGTGCATTAGCATCTTTTTGTACAGGTCGGTGAGACCAAAGCTGTGCATGGCAGCTTACTGTGTCCCTGTAATTGGGTCTGGAGCTGGCCATGGGTTTACAAGTGCACAGCCAATTAGAGCTCCCAAAAGTAAACTAACAGCACTTAAAACTGCCAATGCTTCTGCACAGCTTAATTCCTGAAACTAATGGAATTTATGTATTTTATCAGTGACAATATTCATTTTTAATGTAGTATTAATTAGAAACTGTATAGTCTATTGGAAGGCATTTTTAATCTGTTCATATTTTGTGCAGCATTTATTAGAATGCTTCAAAGGTTCAAAATTCAAAGGCACAATTTAATGTCAGAGAAATGTATACAATATACATCCTGAAATGCTTTTTCTTCGCAACCATCCACGAAAAACAGAGGAGTTTCCCAAAGACTGAATGACAGTTCAATATTAGAACCCCAAAGTACCTCCCCAGCTCTCCCCTCCTGCACGTAAGCAGCAGCGAGCAACAATACCTCCTCCCCCCCAGGCAAAAAAAGCGAGCATTGGCACTGTCACCGAGCTCTCAAGTGTGAGCAAAGCAATAGCTAAGACACAGACTTGCAGCTACCCCAAAGACTTTGCGTTTCACCCAGTATTCGACATACCACAGGTTCTCTCTCTCCCTAATAAAGGGAGAAAGAGGTTTCTCCATTTTCCCAATGAGTGGGGAGACATAACAAACAACTCGCTGGTTTACGATGTTAAAAGTCCATTACATCACTTTTTTTCAAGCTATCTGCCTGACGATCACAAAGATCCTGGGTCTCCAGGCACACAGCAGGTATCCTGACTCCCACAACAACATACAGGTCTCCTGTCGTGACACCGACCCTCAATCCGCCCGTCTCCAGTGCCCTGAGATTTTAGGCTTCCGAATTTGAGCTGGACTGCTAGGCTGAACCTTTGGCATGCCAAACTGCAGCCAGTTATGGAACCCTGAGAGTGGGTCCCATTCCCGCAAAGAACCGTACTCAGCGTGTAACTCCAGGTCAGGATCTTCAAAAGAACCCTGAAAGGGAAAAATAGAGACATTAAAGACGGAAGTAGAGCTGTTGCCAAAGACGCAAGCAAAGGAGTCACTGAGTGCTTTTATAATGCTTTGGATAATCATCGTAAGTATTAGGGCCACAGGAATATTATCACGTACGACTGTATGCACATAAATAAGTGCCTACTCTTTAGCTCATTAATAAAATAAGACCATAAGACCATAGGATATAGGAGGAGAAGTGGACCATTTGGCCCATCGAGTCTGCTCCGCTATTCAGTCATGGGCTGATCCAATTCTTCCAGTCATCTTCACTCCCCTGCCTTCTCCCCATACCCTTTGACGCCCTGGCTAATCAAGAACCCATCTATCTCTGCCTTAAATGCACCCAATGACTTGACCTCCACAGCCACTCGTGGAAACAAATTCCACAGGTTTACCACCCTCTGACTAAAGTAATTTCTCCACATCTCTGTTCTAAATAGACGACTTTCAATACTGAAGTCGTGCCCTCTTGTCCTAGACTCCCCCACCATGGGAAATAACAAAGGCAGTAGGAAATAACAAATTAAACTTTGAAGGAAAATGAATGATAATAAAGCAATAATACATTGGAACCACAAAACTTGCACTCATTTTGTGGAATTTCTGGTCAAGTTGACATCTACACAATGGATCTATATTATCTTCTAGCAGCTGAGTACTTTCAAATTGCCTGACTCTGTTTAAAATCTTCATCATCAGTGTTACTTTCTTTCCCCTGGGTCTCCTCATCTTTCCCTTTCTCCTATGGTCCACTCTCCTCTCCTATCAGATTCCTTCTTCTCTAGCCATTAAACTATCCTACTCATCTGGCTTCACCTATCACCTTCCAGCTAGCCTCCTTCCCCTGCCCCCACCTTGTTATTCTGGCATCTTCCCCGTTCCTTCTCAGTCCCAAAACATCGACTATCTATTCATTTCCATGGATGCTGCCTGACATGTTGAGTTCCTCTGGCATTTGTGTTTATTGCTTTGGATTTCCAGCTTCTGTAGACTTTCTTGTGTTTTTGAAAGACACTTGAATAGTCCTTTTAAATTTTTCACCAGTTTTATCTTAAGTCCTTTTTATTAGTAATTATACTGTTTTACTGATAGTAGAGAATAATTATGAGAAAGTACTACTTTACCTTTGGTTTTAATATGATTGATTGTGTGGATCGTGTGGATAGTCAGAGGCTTCTTCCCAGTGCTGAAATGGCTAGTATGAGAGGGCATAGTTTGAAGGTTCAGAGGAGATGTCAGGGTTAGTTTTTTTACGGAGAGACTATTGAGTGCATGGAATGGGCTGCCAGTGGCGGCAGTGGAGGGTGAAATGATAGGGTCTTTTCTTTGGCTGTCCATTGATTTTTGATGTTGATTGAGGCCTGGGCAAGGTTATATGGAAGTCCGGCAGTTGCCCATGCTGCAAGTCTCCCCTCTCCATGCCACCGATGTTGTCTAAGGGAAGGACACTAGGACCCATACAGCTTGGCACCGGTGTCGTCGCAGAGCAATGTGTGGTTAAGTGCCTTGCTCAAGGACACAACACGCTGCCTCAGCTGAGGCTCGAACTAGCGACCTTCAAATCACTACACCGATGCCTTAACCACTTGGCCACATGCCGCACTTAGGGTCTTTTAAGAGATTCCTGGATGGATACATGGAGCTTAGAAAAATAGAGGGCTATGGGTAAGCCTATGTAGTTCTAAGGAAAGGACATGTTTGGCACATCTTTGTGGGCTGAAGGGCCAGTATTGTGCTGTAGGTTTTCTGTGTTTCTGTGTTTGTATGATTAGCAGTTTAAGCATCAGCTGAAACATTAAGATTGGACCATGCAGCATTTGTTTATCAGGCAAAAATTGGACGCTGAAGTCAGCTCTATGAAATAAGGAGTATGTGCATAAACTCGGCTTTGATAATGTGGTACCATGGTTACTCAGGATATCAGTCAGAAATTGCTGTTAGATTTACTGAATGCACAAATTAGGTTCCTAATCCTACTAGCCTCTTCATGAATCCTGACACCTTACAGCATGATTTGGAAACCAGAAGGCGGGCTGGAGTTAGTTTGTTTTGTGACATTGTGACAAGGATGTAATGCTGAGACTTCATAAAGCACCAGTGAGACCTCAGTTGGAGGATTGTGTGTAGTTTTGGGTCCCTATCTTAGAACGAATGCGCTGAAACTGGAGAGAGTTCAAAGGAGGTTCATGAAAATGATTCCAGGATTGAATGGCTTGTCATGAGGAGCATTTGATGGCTCTGGGCCGGTGTTCACTGGAATTCTGACGAATGAAGGGGGTGACCTAATTAAAACCTATCGAAAGATGAAAGGCCTTGACAGAGTGGATATGGAGAGGATGTTTCCTATGATGGGAGAGTCTAAGACCAGAAAACACAGCCTCAAAATAGAGGACTGTCATTTTAGAATGGAGATGAGGAAGAATTTCTTTAGCCAGAGAGTGGAGGAGGCCAAGTCTGTATGTATATTTAAGACAGATGTTGATAGATTCTTGATTTGTCAGAGCATGAAGGGATATGGGGAGAAGGCAGGATAATGGGGCTGAGGGGAAAAATTGGATCAGCCATGATGAAATGGAAGAGCAGATTCAATGGGCAAAATGACCTAATTTTGCTTGTATATCTTATGGTCTTATGGTTTACTTTTCCTTCACTTTTATCTGACGTTTTTAACTTTCATTCACACCTTTCCTAGTGGTTTAAAATACCCAAGGACGATACATCTCACCACAAGGGACAACCTGTTTTCCACACTGTGGATTCATGATTTTGAACTGTATGGATTTCAGCTTGCAAAAAAAAAAGTAATAAAAATGTTTTGCTTTGCTAAAGTGTTGCTGAAAGACCTGCAGTCAATGTCAGTCTGGGTGTTTGGCTGCTCGTGTGTATATCACTAATGGTTCAAGTCACAGATTAAGACTGTCAGGTCTTCTGTTTATGATTAACTGAAGGTAGATTGATTCATTACACTCGCTAAGCACAAAATAATATGTAGACACTTTTGTGATTGAGTATTGACCTTATTCTGAAATACCCTGCTGCAAAGAATTACACCTATTGTTTGTCTTTATGGATTACTTGCATCTCTATTTTTGAAACTCCCACAACTCTCGCTCCAAATCCCGACTCTAGTTTTGCTCTGCTTGTGCAAAGGGAGTGGGGCTTTGGATCTTTAATGTTTATGGTTATGAAGACACGTAGTCCTCTTTTATTGTCATTTAGTAATGCATGCATTAAAAAATGATACATTATTTCCTCCGGTGTGATATCACAAAACACAGGACAGACCAAGACTGAAAAAACTGACAAAACCACATAATTATAACATATAGTTACAACAGTGGAACAATACCATAACTTGATGAAGAAGTCCATGAGCACAGTAAAGTTCAAAGTTTCTCAAATGTCCCACATCTTACGCAGACGGGAGAAGGAAGAAAAACTCTCCCTGCCATGCCGACCACAATCCGACTCTGAGTCATCCGAAAACGTCGAGCTCTGATCAGCTCTTCAACACCGAGTACTGAGCGCCATCTCTGTCCAAACGATTCGACCTTTTTCTCGGTCACCAAAAGCAGGCAAGGCCGGGGATTTTGAGGCCTACCCTCTGAAAGATTCCCAAGCACACAGTGACGACAGCAGTGAACGGGGATTTCAGAAATTTCTCCAGATGTTCCTCTGTGCTTTCACGTCCATTCTCCATCAAACCAGAATTGTCCACGGCCCCTATTTAACAGATGCAATATCATTTTTCACTGGAGGGTTGCACACACACAGGCGCGCCGCCATCTTCTCCTCCCGCCTGTTTCTATCATTGTACGTGGTTTCTCTGTTTCGTGGATGTCTGAGAAGAAAGTGAATGTAAGGTTGTATACTGTATATATATACACTGACATTAAATGTACTTTGAATCTTTGAAACTCTGCTACCTACAGTGGTGGCAGAGGCAAACTCAATAGGGGTATTCAAGAGCTGGGAAGGAAAGTGTGAATGAGCTCACTGATTTGCTCAGATTTGTCATGATATAGAAGGAGCCCATTTTTCACTATAAACTATCCTCTCTTACATTCCATCAATTACGCTCTGATATCACTGTTCACCTCACTGGGGGTAAATTACAGTGACCAGTTAATCCTAATTGGTATGTGAGAGGAATATGTAGCATCAGATGAAGGTACAGTACTATGGAAAAGTCTTAGGCACACATAGATAGCGAGGGTGGCTAAGAGTTTTGCACCATACTGTGGTAATTTTATGTATTGCACTGTACTGCTGCCACAAAAAAAAACAAATTTCATGACATACGTGAGTGATGATGAAATGATTCTGATATAGGTCTCGGTTGTGGACTGAGAGGGGAAAGGGTCAGGGAAAGAGGAATTATGGTTTGGAAAAGGGGAAGGGAGAGGGGAGGGAATAGGAAGCGCCAGAGAGACATTCTATAATGATCAATAATCCAGTTGTTTGGAATCAAATGACCTTGCCTGGTGTCTCAGGGCTGGGTGCGTCTGCGCCCACACCAGCGCCACCCCCCCATTCCACCAACGGCACTCCTTCTCTGCCACCTGTCCCACACCCCTCCACACTCACCATTCCCATCTTCCTTTGCTCCTGCCAGGTTTACAAATTTGCTCTCCGCTCTACGTTGACAATACAGTGCTGTGCATAAGTCTTAGGCACCCTGTAGGTGTGTGCATGTACATATAAGTCTAACACATTTTGCACAGTACTGTAAATGTGAGAACATGTAATCTGCATACGGATTGCATTGGTGATTGGGGCTGAGTCCTCTTTATTGGTGTTGTTAGCTGGCAGCTCTACCTGCTTTGCCGCTATGTTATTTTAATATGAAATTGTTGAATTCAGTGGAAAGTTGCACAAAGTCTAATAGTAAACGAAGAACTTTCTCATGTGCCATCACTGCAAGGTGAAGGGCAGCATAGAGTGGGAGGCCAGACGAGGAGAAAGGCAGAGAGTGAAGACAATGAACAGCTAGAAGCCCAGGGTCACACATGAAGAGGGAATTGAGGCATATGGTACTGTCCAGTGTTGCATGGATTATGTAGAATGCATGTTATTGAAGCTGACATACAATAGATAAAACAGATGTGACAGGGAAAGTTTAAGTGGGAGAACGGAATAAAATTTTCTCAAGAAGTGAGGGGGGAGAAGCTGCAATCTAGATAAATATTTTTAAATTGTGATTTCATCCCACTGCATCCCACCTTTGCAACTTCCTTCCAAATTTTCAATTCATCTGCGCTCACCTCCTTGCCTGTGGATTCTTATCATGCCCAACAATAGATGAGTACGTATGTGGCTTTAAGTTTCGCTCCTCAAACCTTCCCATTTCACCAGTTTCCTTTCTCGGACCAAACTGGTGAGTCATGCTTATTACAATAAAGCATATCAAAATATAATATTGTGTTCTTGTTTCCTTCATTTACAAGAAGTAAATGGATGTTATTTTCTATCCATTTCCATTTTTTTACAATTTGTGAAGTGCTTTAAAATGTTTTGTACATTAAACACATTTTGAAAATGCTCTATGTTGTAAATGGAAGATCGAAAAGTAGGCCCAGAAAATGTAAATTATCTACCTCTCCCGAGACAAACTCTTAGAGCACACGCTATGTGCATTACATTGTAATTCTATATTACATCTTCTTACTCAAAATGCCCCTAGTTCTCCAGTGTACTTGCATAAATGCTAAGTTGCTCTATTGCTTAAAGAACGACTACTGCAAGCCCTACCATTCTAACATCCTTATTTTGCATTGTATTTATTTAAGTAGACCATTCGCATAGGTCTCTTGCATAAAACCAAAAACGTACTTCCAATTCTTCCACACCACAAATATTTATGACTTTTACCTAATTATTGAAAGTGCATTACCTATCAAATAGTGAAAGGCCATGAAAGAGTGGATGCGGAGAGGATGTTTCCTATGGTGGGAGAGTCTAAGTCCAGAGGATACAGCATCGGAATAAAGGGGCGTCCTTTTAGGATGGAGATGAGGGGGACTTTCTTTAGCCAGAGAGTGGTGAATCTGTGGAATTTGTTGCAGGCAGCAGTGGATGCCAGGTCTGTATTTAAGGCAGAGGTTGATAGATTCTTGATTGGTCAGGGAAGGAAGGGATATGGGGAGAAAGCAGGAGATTGGAGCTAAGAAGAAAAACAGATCAGTGATGATGAAATGGTGAAGCAGACGCAATGGGCCAAATGGCCTAATTCTGCTCCTATGTCTTATAACATAACCCTGAACTCAGGAGGTTGGGCAAAGTATCACACAAAAAATGTTGGACTAATTCAGCAGGTATCCAAGATTTACGTAAGATATATTTCAACTATCTTAGCAATGCTCTAATTATGCAGAAAATGGTGTGTTCTTGATGTCTAGTGAGGCAACCTCATTAAAATTACTTATTATTCTAAAATATTTTTGAAGAATGCACAGCTAAATACAAAGGAAATGCATTGCTAATATATTGTGAATGATAAAAACAAGAGGAAACCAAAATGTGTTTTGCTATGAAGAAATATTAAAGGAAATAATTACTTAAACAAAAGGGAAATAAAGGATGTGGGTAGCAGTTCTTCAACTTCAAGAGCAATGTTCCTGTACAAATTAATAGCTCATAAATATCAACTTGTCTGGAACTGTTAGGGGCGGGAAGCTCCAACTACCTATTAAATGCTCCCATCGGCTTGCGTCTCATATAGCCCCTAACAACCAAATCCAGCTCCTGGCCTTCATATTAGCCAGAAAAAGTGGCTCACCTGAGGACTGGGAGAAATTCAGAGTTCAGCAGAGGAGGGCAAAGGGCTTAATTAGGAAGGGGAAAAAAGATTATGAGAGAAAACTGGCAGGAAACATAAAAACTGACTGTAAAAGCTTTTATAGATATGTAAAAAGGAAAACACTGGTAAAGACAAATGTAGGTCCCCTGCAGACAGAAACAGGTGAATTGATTATGGGGAGCAAGGACATGGAAGACCAATTGAATAATTACTTTGGTTCTGTCTTCACTAAGGAGGACATAAATAATCTTCCAGAAATAGTAAGGGACAGAGGGTCCAGTGAGATGGAGGAACTGAGCGAAATACATGTTAGTAGGGAAGTGGTGTTGGGTAAATTGAAGGGATTAAAGGCAGATAAATCCCCAGGGCCAGATGGTCTGCATCCCAGAGTGCTTAAGGAAGTAGCCCAAGAAATAGTGGATGCATTAGTGATAATTTTTCAAAACTTGTTAGATTCTGGACTAGTCCCTGAGGATTGGAGGGTGGCTAATGTAACCCCACTTTTTAAAAAAGGACGGAGAGAGAAACCGGGGAATTATAGACTGGTTAGCCTAAAGTCAGTGGTGGGGAAACTGCTGGAGTCAGTTATCAAAGATGTGATAACAGCACATTTGGAAAGCGGTGAAATGATCGGACAAAGTCAGCATGGATTTGTGAAAGGAAAATCATGTCTGACGAATCTCATAGAATTTTTTGAGGATGTAACTAGTAGAGTGGATAGGGGAAAACCAGTGGATGTGGTATATTTGGATTTTCAATAGGCTTTTGACAAGGTCCCACACAGGAGATTAGTGTGCAAACTTAAAGCACACGGTATTGGGGGTAAGGTATTGATGTGGATAGAGAATTGGTTAGCAGACAGGAAGCAAAGAGTGGGAATAAACGGGACCTTTTCAGAACGGCAGGCAGTGACTAGTGGGGTACCGCAAGGCTCAGTGCTGGGACCCCAGTTGTTTACAATATATATTAATGACTTGGATGAGGGAATTAAATGCAGCGTCTCCAAGTTTGCAGATGACACGAAGCTGGGTGGCAGTGTTAGCTGTGAGGAGGATGCTAAGAGGATGCAGGGTGACTTGGATAGGTTGGGTGAGTGGGCAAATTCATGGCAGATGCAATTTAATGTGGATAAATGTGAAGTTATCCACTTTGGTGGCAAAAGTAGGAAAACAGATTATTATCTGAATGGTGGCCGATTAGGAAAAGGGGAGGTGCAACGAGACCTGGGTGTCATTATACACCAGTCATTGAAAGTGGGCATGTAGGTACAGCAGGCGGTGAAAAAGGCGAATGGTATGCTGGCATTTATAGCAAGAGGATTCGAGTACAAGAGCAGGGAGGTACTACTGCAGTTGTACAAGGCCTTGGTGAGACCACACCTGGAGTATTGTGTGCAGTTTTGGTCCCCTAATCTGAGGAAAGACATCCTTGCCCTGGAGGGAGTACAAAGAAGGTTCACCAGATTGATTCCTGGGATGGCAGGACTTTCATATGAAGAAAGACTGGATGAACTGGGCTTGTACTCGTTGGAATTTAGAAGATTGAGGGGGGATCTGATTGAAACGTATAAGATCCTAAAGGGATTGGACGGGCTAGATGCAGGAAGATTGTTCCCAATGTTGGGGAAGTCCAGAACGAGGGGCCACAGTTTGAGGATAAAGGGGAAGCCTTTTAGGACCGAGATTAGGAAAAATTTCTTCACACAATCTGTGGAATTCTCTGCCACAGGAAACTGTTGAGGCCAGTTCATTGGCTATATTTAAGAGGGAGTTAGATATGGCCCTTGTGGCTAAAGGGATCAGAGGGTATGGAGAGAAGGCAGGTATAGGGTTCTGAGTTGGATGATCATCCATGATCATAATAAATGGTGATGCAGGCTCGAAGGGCCGAATGGCCTACTCCTGCACCTATTTTCTATGTTTCTATGTGTGCCTTAACTACTAAGCCTAGCAGGACCATTTCTGATAGGAGAATAAGCAAAGGTGGGTTACTGGCTCCTTAAAACCATTCGCTTTGTGTAAATGGGGCTCAACAGCCCTGATTAGTAGGTCATCTAAGAGAAGGAAAACTTTGATCTCAAACCTCTGCTGTCTTGCGGCTGTACCCACTCATGGGGAAGGCTTTGGGAGTAAACCTCAAGGCAAAGTCCAGAGCTGGAGCCGCTAGGGCAGTCCTATGTTGAGTTCAACAGTGACTGGCAACTTCTATGACACCGCTGGTGCCAAACTATATCGGTCTCTGGTTCCTTGGGGTTCATCAGATGCATGGAGAGGGGGCACCTGCTGCATGGACAACAGCCTGCTCCTGTGTATTGTACCACCTTGCCATGCATATTGCGTAGGCAGCTAGGTCACAACATCCATCGTTCACCCCGACCAGTGGGGGCCTAACTGGGCCAATTAAGAACAGAACTAGAATTCAGTTTTCCTGACTACTGGTGATTATGTAGCTAACAAAAAAGAAATTGAATTTTCCATGGAGCTAAGGGAGAAGAAAATGGTAGCAGTTGACAGCAGAGGAAAGAAAAGCTGATTAAGTGCGTATCATGTCTAGCTGCATCATTTAAATCAGTTATGGGATATACATTGTTTTGAAATGCAAATTTAATATAGTGTGACAAACATCATGAAGCAGCTGCTATGTCTATCTATTAATCTCTGATACATCGGATTGCATAAAATTGCAAAGTATTTCCTTGTATAGTGGGTAGTCTATCTCTCTTACTTTAAAGCTCCAAAGAAGGATTTGATAATTATGTTTCATGGGCCATCATTGGTTCATAGAAATATTACAACAGAGTTACATTCAATATTCTAACCCTCTCTTTTAATAACCTCTTCTTCAAGAGGTCAAGCGTATAAAAGTAAGGATGTAATGCTGAGGCTTTATAAGGCATTGGTAAGACCACATTTTTGGGCTCCTGATCTAAGAAAGGATGTGTGCCGACATTGGAGAGGGTGCAGAGGAGGTTCACGAGCACGATCCCAGGAATGAAAGTGTTAACCTATGATGGACCGAGGCCTGTCTCGCTGGAGTTTAGGAGAGAATGACATGGGATCTTATTGAATATTGAAAGGCCTGGATAGAGTGGATGTGGAGAGGATGTTTATAGTAATAACCGAAAGGACAAAACACACAAAATTCTGGAGGAACGTGGCGCAACAAGCAGCTTCTATGGAAAAGAATACACAGTGAACGTTTTGGACCGAGGCACTTCATCAAGACTGGAAAAGAAGGAAGATGCCAGAATAAGAAGGTAAGAGGAGGGGAAGGAGGACTAGCTGGAAGGTGATAGGTGAAATCAGGTGGGTGTGGGAGTGCGGATGAAGTAGGAAGCTGAGAGGTGATAAAGGCTGGACAAAAAAGCATCTTATAGCAGAGGACAATGGACCATGGAAGAAAGGGAAGGAAGAGAAGCACCAGGGGGAAGTGATAGGTAGGTGAGGACGAAGCGGGGAATAGAGGAAAGGGGAGGGGAAGATTACCAGAGGTTGGAGAGATCTGTGTCCATGCTTTCAGGGTTGGAAGCTACTGAAGCTACTTATGAGGTGTTGCTCCTCCAACCTGAGTGAGGTGTCATCCTGGCACAGGAGGAGGTCATGGGCCGACATGTTGGAATGGGAATGGGAATAGGAATTACAATAGTTGGCCACCGGCAAATTCTTCTTTATGCGGGTGGAGACAAGGTGCTCGCCAAAGCAGTCCCCTGATTTATGTTGGGTCTCAGCAATGTAGAAGAGGCCACATCAAAAGCACAGGACACAAAAGACAATCCAAACAGATTTGCAGCCTCACCTGGAAGGATTGTTGTTTTGGGCAGCAAATGAAGGTGAAGCAGGAGAATAATGGGTAGGTGTAGAATTTTCTGTCACTTGCAAGGATACATGCCGGGAGGGAGTTTCGTGGGGAGAGATGAATGGATGAAGGAATCATGGAAGGAAAGACTCTCCTTCCCTCAGGATGCTGTGTAACTTCAAGGGTGTCTTGATGCAGTCACCTACATCACATCTTTGGAATTCAATTCCTTATTTAGTCCTTTCACCAAGGCAGTATTAAGGTCTGGAGCCAAGCTGTTCAGATCATTTCAAACCTGTCATCAGTGAGAAAAGCAGAAATTATAAAGGGGAACTCAGCAGATTATTGATCTAAAACATTAATTCTGTTTCATTTCATCGGAGCGGGCTGCGGAGTGAGAGGGTGCAGAGTGAAAGGGCTTTGGCTCAACGGGCTTCGGCAGAAATGGGAAGAGGCTTCCTACGACCATTGAGTCTCATAGTAACGGAGTAAGTTACAGTTTTTTGGCATTTAGTACAAACAGTAGCATTAGAGGTATGTATCTAGGATTAGTGTTGTGCTTGGAGTGCCAGATGTGGGGAGCCTGGGAGACTCCCCAGCCTCCCCAAGGATTACATCTGCACCAGGAGCACTGAGATGAGGCTCCTGAAGGACCGCGTTAAGGAGCTGGAGATGGAAATTGATGACCTTCGGCTAATTAGGGAAAGTGAGCAGGTGATAGATACTACCTATAGAGAGGTAGTGAATAGCATCCCTGTGACAGTCTCCCTCAGAAATCGATATATCGTCTTGGATACTGTTGAAAAGGCAGACCTGACAGAGGAGGACCACATTCTGCCCAGTGCCGAAATCAAGAGAGCAAGAGGAAATGCTGTAGTTATCGGGGATTCCATCGTAAGGGGAACGGACAAGAGATTCTGCGAGCCGGACAAGGATACCCAGATGGTGTGTTGCCTCCCTGGTGCCAAGGTATGGGATGTCTCAGATTGAGTCCAGAGTATTCTGAGGAGAGAGGGCGAGCAGCCAGAAGTCTTGGTACATGTTGGTACCAATGACATAGACAGAAAAAGAGAGGAGGTCCTGAAGAAAGATTACTGGGAGCTAGGAAGAAAATTGAAAAGCCGGACCTCCAGAGTAATAATATCAGGATTGCTGCCTGAGCTGTGCACTAATGATAGTAAGAATAGCAGAACTAAGCAGATGAATGTGTGGCTAAGTAACTGGTGCAGGGGGCAGGGCTTCAAATTCTTGAATCATTGGGATCTATTTTGGGGAAGGTATGACTTATACAAAAAAGATAGATTACACCTGAACTCAAAAGGTACTAATATCCTGGTGGGATTGTTTAATATAGCTGTTAGGGAGGGTTTAAACTAATTTGGCAAGGGGAAGGAAACCAAGGTGTTAGGGTCAAGCAAGAGGAAAATAGAAATAAGTCAAAAATACTGTGCAGCAAAGATGGCAAGAAGGACAGGCTGGTGAATATACGGGATAATTTGCTGCAGAATAGAAATATAGCAAAATCAGCAACAGATACTGATCTAAATGTACTGTACTTAAATGCACGCAGCATTAGAAATAAAGTGGATGACCTTGCTGCACAGCTGCAGGTTAAAAGATATGACATTGTGGCCATCACCGAGTCATGGCTAAATGATGGATGTGATTGGGAGCTGAATATCCAAGGATACACAGTGTATAGGAAAGATAGGAAGGTAGGCAAAGGGGGTAGCGTGGCCCTGATGGTAAGTAACGATATCAAATCAGTAGAGAGAAGGGACATAGGATCAGAAGAGGTAGAATCCTTATAGGTAGAATTAAGAAATGGCAAGGGTAAAAAGACACTAATAGCAGTCATATACAGGCCTCCAAACAGCAGGCGGGATGTGGACTACAAGTTGCAGCTGGAAATAGAAAAGGCGTGTCAGAAGGAAAATATCGAGATAATTATGGGGAATTTTAATATGAAAGTGGATTGGGAAAATCAAGAAGGTAATGGATCTCAGTAGAGGGAGTTTGTAGAATGCCTACAGGATGGCTTTTTGGAGCAGCTTGTCCAGAAGCCCACCAGGGGACTGGCTGTTTTGGATTGGGTGCTGTGTAACAAACCTGAGGCGATTAGGGAGCTGGAGGTAATGGAACCCCTTGGAAGTAGTGATCATAATATGATTGAGCTCAGTTTCAAATTTGAAACGGAGAAGCTGGTATCAGGTGTATCGATATTTCAGTGGAACAGGGGAAATTACAGTGGTATAAGAGAGGAACTGGCCCAAATCGATTGGAAAAGTAAACTAAATGGAAGGATGGCAGAACAGAATTGGATGAAATTCCTACAAGAAATAAGGAAAATGCAGGAAAAATATATTCCAAGAAAAAAGAAAATCATGAATGGAAAAATGGCACAAATGTGGCTAACGAGAGAGGTTAAAGCAAAAATAAAAGCAAAAGAAACGGCGTACAAGGAAGCAAAAATTAGTGGGAAAAATGAGGACTGGAAGACTTTTAAAAACTTACAGAAGGAAACTAAGAAAGTCATTAGGAAAGAAAAGATGAATTATGAAAGGAAGTTGGCGATTAACATAAAAAAGGATACTAAGAGTTTTTTTAAAATATATGAAGAGTAAAAGAGTGACAAGGGTAGATATGGGACCGATTGAAAATGATGCTGGAGAAATTATAATGGATAACAAAGAGATGACGGAGGAACTGAATGAGTATTTTGCATCAGTCTTCACAGTGGAAGACATGAGCAATATACCTGATAGCCAGAGATATCAGGGAATAGAATTAGGTACAGTCAAGATTACTAGGGAGAAAGTGCTTGGGAAGCTAAGTGGACTAAGAATAGATAAGTCTCCCGGTCCGGATGAGGTGCACCCAAGGGTTCTGAAGGAGGTGGCTTTGGAGATTGTGGAAGCATTGGAAATGATCTTCCAGGAATCAATAGACTCTGGCATGGTTCTGGAGGACTGGAAGGTCGCAAATGTAGTTCCATTATTTAAGAAAGGAAGGAGGCAGCAAAAAAAAAATTACAGACCTATTAGTCTGACATCAGTAGTTGGAAAGATATTGCAGTCAATCCTCAAGGACAAGGTTATGAAATACCTCGAGGTGCATGACAAGATAGGCCGAAGCCAGCATGGTTTCATGAAGGGAAGATCCTGCCTCCCCAACCTATTGGAATTTTTTGAGGTAATCTCGAATAAGATTGACAAGGGAGAGGCTGTGGATGTTGTGTATTTGGGTTTTCAAAAGGCCTTCGATAAGGTGTGGCATATGAGGCTGCTTAATAAGATGAGAGCCCATGGAATTATAGGAAAGATATTGGAATGGGTGGAGCATTGGCTGATAGGCAGAAAGCAAAGGGTGGGAATAAAGGGATCCTATTCTGATTGGTTGCCGGTTACTAGTGGAATACTGTGTGCAGTTTTGGGCCCCCTATCTTAGAAAGGATGTACTGATGTGGAAAGAGTTCAGAGAAGATTTATGAGGATGATTCCTGGAATGCAGGGGCTAACATATGAGGAGCATTTGTCGGCTCTTGGACTGTATTCATTAGAGTATAGAAGAATGAAAGGGGATCTCATAGAAACATTTTGAATGTTGAAAGGGTTGGACAGAGTAGATGTGGAAAGGTTGTTTCCCTTGGTGGATGAGTCCAGGACAAGAGGCCATAGTCTTAGAATTAGAAGGTACCCAGTTAAAACAGAGATGAGGAGAAATTTTTTTAGCCAGAGGGTCGTGGATTTGTGGAATTCGTTGCCACATACAGCTGTGGAGGCCCGATCATTGAGGGTGCTTAAGGAGGAGATTGACAGGTATCTAATTAGTCAGGGTATCAAGGGATATGGGGAATAAGCCGGAAATTGGAACTAGATGGGTGAATAGTTTAGCCCATGGGGGAGCTGTGGAGGAGACTCGATGGGCCGGATGGCCTACTTCTGCTCCTTTGTCTTGTGATCTTGTGATTAAGGACTAAAGGTGAGTTTTATTGGTCAAAATTACTGCTGATTGCACCACACCCTCGCAGTCATCTATTCACCAAGTTGCCATCAGGGTGACACTGCAAGTCCATCATAACCAGGACTAAACATCCTCTCCGAAGCCTCTTTCCTGTAGCTATCCATCTGCTGGACAAAACTCACTCAGGTGTAACATCCTAAATGTCCCTGCACAACATCTGTTAAATCAGGAGTTCCCAACCTTTTTTATGCCATTGTCTTACCATTAACCGAAGGGTCCATGGACTCCAGGTTGGGAACATCTGTGATGTTCTTTCCTGCTCTCCTTGTTCATTGATAATCATTTATTTTGGTCATTTAAGTTTGATTATTGATGTTTGCCATAATTGTTGACTGCTCATGGCTGTTTGCATTATCGTCTTGTAAATTGTTCGTTACTTAACATTTTTAAAAAATCATTATATTCCAGATCCTGAAGCAATAACATCAGCATCATATTAGTCAGTGGTTATTATTCTTACAAGCAATATTATTGGATGAATAAAGTTGAATTTACCTAGATTAGCTTAAACTCAAATGTAGTAGGGAAAATTATATTATCATAGTTCAGAGATCCTGGATTGGTCTGAGTTTGTCATTGAGTATTTGAGTTCATGCCATAAGTATAAGTGGACTGGCTTTTCTTCTCAGTGTTACTCATGGCTCGAAGACTCTGACCACAACAATTATGCCATGTGCCATGGATTCATCTGGTTTCCAAAGTAGTTTTCATTTTGCATCAGATCGAGAGCATTTGTGGCCTCTGGCTAGCATGAAGTCACTTTGAAGGATAACAAGCCATGAAATACAACATGCACTTTTTAAAACTTAAAGTTGTGGAATGCCAAATAAAGACTGTCATTTCTTTCTTTCTGGATTACAATGTTCTTCTTAGGCTGTCCTTCAGGACTGAAAATGACTTGCTTTCACTCAGCTTATGTCGACTCTGAGGTGACTAATTCAGTAGATGTCGACCTTTCCACAGATGGGGCAGAAGGTGGCCGATAGGCAGGTGGTGGGGTACTTTGTAAGGTAGTGTACTCTTTTGCCTGTTTATTCATGGCTTCTGTGTACTTTCGATGAACGGACTTCCTCAATGACATCCTAAATGTTCATGCTTTATTTTGAGTGGTTGAGGGACAGACATTAATGGGGCTTTTGTAATCCTTCGAGGAAGTTTCAAGTACATTATTGAATCTGTTCATCTGTCCATCTAGTAACATGCCCCCCAAGAAGAAGTCAAAAAAGGCCATAATCCTTTCTCAATAATAATAAGGCAATAGTTGATATTTACATTTAGATTCTGGCACTGAAATGTCTCAGCCACTAGTCTACGATCTCATCATCCGCATCTGAGAAGTTTATCCCAGGAGATCCAAGAGGTAACCATTTTGAAAAAAGGTGTTATTTGCATTTGGAAGTCATTGGCAAGGTCCTTCTCAATCCCCTTCTCCCAGTTGCTGGACAGCAGCACGCCAAATTATAAGGTAGAGTTTGGCTATCTGGGAGAAGAATGGATGTGATCTTCATCTCCAAGGTGAATGCAAAGAGCAGCATCAGCCACTGCATGGCTTTTTTTGATCTCACTAAATTATTTTCCTCTATTAGTCAGGAAGGATTGTTGAGCAGCTATCTTTAATTTGGCTACCCACAGAAATGCTTCCCTGTTTTGCATCTGCTCCATGATAGATTACAATGTACATCATAAATAAGTTAACATTATATCATTACAGTTTTGTTCAGTAATTTTGTGGTAAGATTTGTAGTTTGGTGGTTAGGTGTAATTTATGGTATAATCAATTGCCAAGATGATTCAATATAATTAACAGTTCTACACTATGTTGTATGAAACGATCTACAACCCTAGTCTTTCCATCTTTAGTTGTAAATGAAGCAAAAATAAATGTCTGTAAAACTAAGTTCAATCCCTTACAATTGTGCATGTAAAATTTAATCACAGCACTATAATTAGCCAATAAAAGTTTGTAAAGAAATATGATGTTTCTATTCTCATAGATCTGAACTAATAACAATTTTAACTGTTCTCTTGAACACAAACAGCTGCGATCAGTTCAATGCTGCTATGTAATCTTTCACATCCACATTGAACTGTATCTGCCACCTACTGGCCAAGGCGTCATTCCTGGTTTAAGAAAATAAACGATTTCCTGTTCTGCATTCACAGAGATTTTCAGGAGAATTATTGGAGATATGTTCATATCTCTTTTGGTCATTCATAAGGATATTTCTCAACTTTTTCATTTCTTCAGGAATTCCTTCCATGTTAGTTAAACCTGCAAGATAGGTACTGATAATATGATGGTCACTCAAGATTGCGAGCCCCTTCTCACTGCCACCATCAGGGAGCAGGCAGGGGAGCCTGAAGACACATGCTTCATATTTTAGGAATGGCTTCTTCCCCTCTGCCATCAGATATCTGAATATTCTATTTACACTACCTCACTACTGCTCATTGGGACTATTTTTATTGATACTTAGAGTAATTTTGTGCCTTGCATTGTACTGCTGACACATAATAACAAATTTCATATCATATGTCAGTGATAATAAACTTGACCACCCTCTTCAGTGTGAAAAATGTTAATATATAATCTTTTCCTTCCCCTTGCAGTCATTGCTCTCTGACATTGCCTTTGATAATCTAATCCCCAAAAGGCCTTTTTTGCACCTGCCTTGTCACTAACACATATCTTGTACTTTCCTTCTACTCCTGAAGCTTATTTTCTCTCACGCATATTTATTAACTCTGCATTGAGTTGATTTGTTATTGATCTACTGTAAGGAGTAAATTAAAGCAGCCACTTTGGGACGTGGGAAGAAACTGAAACATCTGGTGGAGGCCAACATGATCATTGACTCAAAGTGCAAATTTGACACAGGCAACATCAGGATCAGGTCAGGATCAAGTCTGGCTTGCTAGACACTAGTTGGGAGCTAACTGCTGCACCCCTTTATTTCCCATTAGGTCCATGGTCCCCAAGTCAATCCTAAACAATCCCTCTTGATTGCTGGCCAATACACCAGACCTGGAATATATCCAGTTGTTAGGGTCTCTGGCCAATATTTTCTGATTGTGTATATCTATTATTGGCACTTTCATCTAGTGTCAGATAAAATGACAAAAAATAGTTTCCAACTAGATTTTTCAGCTTCCAAGCTTAGAAGAGTTGTGATCTCTTCCAGTTAAAATCAATGTTTAAATTTAAATTATGCCTTTGACTACGAAGTCACAATCTTCAGACCCTCGGGTTTGAAACGTTTCCTCTTGTCAGCCATGATCTCCATAATTTAACAACCTTATGTACTCAATTTCTAATTTATACTGAATTCAGTTCGTTCATCAGCCCTGGAGTTTGCAGGAAATCGTCTCTTTAATCACCAATCAATCATCAAATATCTCACTCTCTTGTTCAGATGTCTTAAGGCATGCTCCGCTCTACCTGTTAAATTTTCAAGCCCCATAATCCTTCAAGAAATTATATTTCTCCAGCAAAGGCACACACTAGGTCCCAGAGTAGATGGCAGTAGGTGTAAGGCGCTCCTTCCCTCTGCTAGCCTGTGTAGCACCTGCTTCGTGCACCCTCCCCATCCCAATTGGGGTTGCATGAAGCCATGGGAGCAGGTGGTGGATGGTCGTATGAGCAGCTGGTGCATATCACAAGTCCTGGTTATGTGACCACTGATGCCAGGCACAGAATCACTGAAGAGAATTGATAATGGCCGGGATCACCCGTTTTGTAAAGACGCTGCCCAGAAGAAGGCAATGGAAAACCACTCTGTGGAAAAATTTGACAAGAACAATCATGGTCATAGAAAGACCATAATCACCCACGTCATACGACATGGCTCATAACAAACGAGCTACTATAAAATTCCTTTGGGCAATCATAATGTGTGATATACAATAAATGCATATTGTTATTGTCTGTTAAGATAAGTTAATTATTTTCTGGGATCGTTACTAGCTAATTAGTAACACATTTACAATTGTAGTTAGTTGTTACGAAGAAAAGTTTAATCAGATTCTGCACAATACATTAACTCTTAAACCTCATCAGCTTGCAATGTTTAATTAACGTGGCTTTCTGAGAACATGGCTGCAAATGCTGAAAACTTCTGTAAATGAATTCAATACAAATTTTTCTTCAATTTCCTGTTCACTCACTCCACCACATTGACTGTATTTTTTTCCTTGAAATGGGACCTGTGACTATTGATCTATTTTGGGCTGAAGTGTATTAGTATGTTTTGAAAGTACCTAATGATGTAACTGTACTGTTTTCTTAACAACAGTGTCTCTTTATGCATAAGCAATGGCTATCTGTATGAAATATTGACTACATTAATCTAGCCGATCATGCCAATAATTTTGGAGAAAAATGAGTTCTGCTCTTTCTCAAGTGCTCACCTGCAAGGTTTCTGAAATAATTAGTTTCCAGGTATGCATTGCGATCCCATTTTTAGCTACATCTCTAAACATACCTTCTCTCAATGGGCTGCAGCCTACACTTAAGTAGCATTCAAACTGTCCATTTTTTCCTGCGCTTCCCTTAGCAGGCTGCCAATCAATAGCAGCAGCAGTCTGCACGTAATCAAAACGAGCACTGCTACATTGCAGCATAGAGGAGATGCTTAAATTATTTAATTAACAAAATCCTTTGGAATGGCTTGAGACAGTGAAAGGTTCTCGATAAATGCGAATTCTTGCATCGGGGAATAAAACCAGCATTAGGTCTGAAAATGTACCTGGGTGGATTCTTTCCCCTTAAGTTGTTCTAAGTGTATTTCTTACCTGAAAACTTTTTAAATTAAGTAGAACTTAGAATGTTTCGTGGATTGTTGGCTGGTGCGGCTTGAGGGGCTGGAAAGGCCCACTCCACTTTATATTTTATACTTTATTGTCGCCAATCAGTTGGTACTAGAACGTACAATCATCACAGCGATATTTGATTCTGCGCTTCACACTCCCTGGATTACAAATATTAAATACTATAAATATTAAAAATAGTTAAAATTAGTAAATATTAAAAATTTACATTATAAATCATAAATAGAAAACAGAAAAAATGGGAAGTAAGGTAGTGCAAAAAAACTGAGAGGCAGGTCGGGATATTTGGAGGGTATGGCCCAGATCCGGGTCAGGATCCGTTCAGCAGTTTTATCACAGTTAGAAAGAAGCTGTTCCCAAATCTGGCCGTACGAGTCTTCAAGCTCCTGAACCTTCTGCTGGAGGGAAGAGGGACGAAAAGTGTGTTGGCTGGGTGGGTCGTGTCCTTGATTATCCTGGCAGCAATGCTCCGACAGCGTGTGGTGTAAAGTGAGTCCACGGACGGAAGATTGGTTTGTGTGATGTGCTGCACTGTGTTCACGATCTTCTGCAGCTTCTTTCCGTCTTGGTCAGGACAACTTCCACACTAGGTTGTGATGCACCCTGGAAGAATGCTTTCTACGGTGCATCTATAAAAATTAGTGAGGGTTTTAGGAGACAGGCCAAATTTCTTTAGTTTTCTCAGGAAGTAAAGGCGCTGGTGGGCCTTCTTGGCAGTGAACTCTGCTTGGTTGGACCAAGTCAGGTCATTTGTGATATTGACCCTGAGGAACTTAAAGCTTTTGACCTGTTCCACTTGCGCGCCACCGATGTAAATGGGGTCGTGCAGTCCGCTACTCCTTCTGAAGTCAACAATCAATTCCTTCATCTTGCTGACATTGAGGGATAGGTTATTGTCTTTGCACCATGCCACCAGGATCTTAATTTCCTCTCTGTACTCAAACTCATCATTACCCGAGATACGGCATCTCTAAATAAAATGTATACAAATAAACAGGATCAGAACTTCTACTATTAAAATAGATCTGGATAGTAAACTGAAATTTATAGTGCATTTTGTATTTTTATAGGTCTAATAAATCTAATATACAGGGGCAGCTCTTGTCTCCTAATGCTTCTATTTACACTGGGACTTACCTGAACTTTTCATCAGAAATCCTGGCTTCCAGTACTGATGTCAACCTACGTGGGCAGTGGTATCTTCAGCCTCAAAGCCACCAACTAAGGATCCCCTTTTCAGCTCTTTATCATCTAGCTAGCAGCTGATCAACAGCACAGAACCAGGGACTCACAGACATTCGTAGAACATAGAACAGCATAGGACAGGAACAGGCTCTTCAGCTCACCATGTTGTGCTGAACCAGCTAAAAAGTAAATCAAACACACCCAAACACTAATCCTTCCTACCTACACATTGTCCACATCCCTCCATCTATCTCACATACCCATGCCTTCTAAATGTCTCTTAAAAGCTCTAATCTTTTTGCCTCTGTCGTCCATACCTACCAGATAGAGCATTCCAGGCATCGACCAGTCTCTGAGTAAAAACGTAGTTCTTCTTTGCAATGTTCCTGTTGTGGCATAAGCTTCAGCTGAGGTTAGTAAAGTGTCTGACAGGTAGGTTCAGGTTGGTGGCAGAAATATCAAACAAAATATAACAAGGTTACTACTGATCAGTTTCCTCAAATATATTTTGAGCAACAGATTATGTGAGAATGGCCTTTCTGTCCCTTCCTGAATATATAATATTTTGTTATCCTTGCAATTATTTGAAGTTTCAGCCTATGGTTTGAAAGTTTAGTTTGTATTTAATTTCTGCAAATTTGACTGGGGGGGCGTTAGGAACCGCACAGAATTAAGACGATGGCAAATTCATATTCACCTTTTAGTAATCAATAGGTAAATGAGAACTGAAAATGTACAATTTCTTCCCTAGATGTTTTGGAATATCTAGCAACTATTGCAGTGTTATGGTTGTGATCATTTTGTTGCCCTCTTAAAATAACTATGCGAATAAGTATGCAAGTAGACTATAACAATGCCGATCTGAAATTTTGAAGAACTCCATCTTAAGTATTAGGACAGTGTTCTGTAATATGTATAGGAATGGTTATTAAATTGACTGCTCATTAAGTACCAATTAAGTTTGAAAGATGAGTTTTCCAAATGGTATTAGGAGACATTTAACAATGATCTTTATGAGAAGTTTTGATTGTTAGCCATTAATATTCTGTCTCTCCACAGGCTTATTAAAATAAAGGGAAGATCTGCACTAAACTGTATTGTTCGTGCTAACGCTTATTAAAATACTTCTCGCAACTCACTTGAAAATGTTGAATCAAGCTTTTTATTTAAAGGCACTTCACATTATGTAGCAACACATACAAAGTGCTGGAGGAACTCAGCAGGCTAGGCAGCATCTATGGAAAAGAGTAAATAGTTGACGTTTCAGGCTGAGATCCTTCTTCAGGACTGAAGAAGGGCCTTTTGTGTGTGTTGCTTTGGATTTCCAGTATCTCCTGGGTTTGTGACTTAAAGTCACATGGATTTTTAGCCTCAGTGTTTCCTAGCTTTCCTCTTTAGAAGAGTGAACAATGGGCTCGGTTTGCGAAGACACCACTGTCTTATAAATTAAAGAGTAGATTATTCATTTCACCAAAAAGAAATGACTATTCTAAGAAAAATTGAAGTAAATATAGTTCTTATTCAATCATTTTTGCTCTCTTGTTCCTTTCAGATTTGTAATCCCTTTACATCCCCATACCTTCTTTTCACCCACTCAAATCTACAACTGGCAATCTAATACCAGGGATATCTAGATTGCATGCCTTATTTCTACATTCACAAAAGCAAAATTGCATAAGCGTCAATAGTTAAATTGTAGGCCAGCAGCAAGGCTGGTTCACTTTATTCTCCAGAGATGGTCCCAACTGTAAAGAAGAAAAACAATATTTATTTTCTTTTTTTTTTGGTAGGCTATATTAAAAAGGTAGGATTTGTCAACCTGAAGTTGTTCAATGTAAAGTTAAACAGAAAAACACAGTAATTTTAACTAAATGCAGATATCATCTTTGACTTTGTTTCCGAAATCAATTGATTTAATTTTGACCCAACTGTACTTTGTAAAATGCATTTTTACCATTTTATATTTAATGTTTGGTGTCTCTTGAATCAGTTGCCATACCTTTACTGACCTAGTGGAATTCTGCACCATTTCTTCTCTAACGTGTGATAAAAAATGCTCACTACCTGAACATGAAGAACAGTTTTTTTTGCAATCATGTATATGCAAAATGCAAGGTTTAAAAGCCTAAAATTTACTAGTATAATGGACTGATATGTTTTGTTGTACGTACACCAATCTCAGTTGGCTACATGTAAATTTGCTGTCTTACCTGATTTAGGCAACCTTTACTCTTCTCAGAAAAGGTGGAGCTTAATAAATATCTAGATAATTTCTGCTCTAACATGTAATAAAAAACTCTCACTACCTAAATGTGGAGAACACATTTTTTTTAACTATTATATATATAGACAAAGTGCAACGGGTAAAGGCTTAAAATTTACTAGTACAATGGAATGATATCTTTTGTTGTATGCCAATCTTGTTGAAACCCAAGAGTTTATATTTGTGCAACACACATCAAAGTTGCTGGTGAACGCAGCAGGCCAAGCAGCATCTATAGGAAGAGGCGCAGTCGACGTTTCAGGCCGAGACCCTTCGTCAGGACTAACTGAAGGAAGAGTGAGTAAGGGATTTGAAAGCTGGAGGGGGAGGGGGAGATGCAAAATGATAGGAGAAGACAGGAGGGGGAGGGATAGAGCCGAGAGCTGGACAGGTGATAGGCAAAAGGGGATACGAGAGGATCATGGGACAGGAGGTCCGGGAAGAAAGACAAGGGGGGGGGCGGGGACCCAGAGGATGGACAAGAGGTATATTCAGAGGGACAGAGGGAGAAAAAGGAGAATGAGAGAAAGAATGTGTGCATAAAAATAAGTAACAGATGGGGTACGAGGGGGAGGTGGGGTCTTTGCGGAAGTTAGAGAAGTCAATGTTCATGCCATCAGGTTGGAGGCTACCCAGACGGAATATAAGGTGTTGTTCCTCCAACCTGAGTGTGGCTTCATCTTTACAGTAGAGGAGGCCGTGGATAGACATGTCAGAATGGGAATGGGATGTGGAATTAAAATGTGTAGCCACTGGGAGATCCTGCTTTCTCTGGCGGACAGAGCGTAGATGTTCAGCAAAGCTTTTACTACACACAGGCCTTTTCATCCTTACAAGCCATACAGCCCAGCAATCCCCCAATTTATTCCTAATCAAATCACAGTACAATCTACAATGACCAATTGACTTACCAACTGGTACATCTTTGGACTGTGGGAGGAAACCAGAGCAGTCACTTAGAAAACGTACAAACACGCAATGGCAGGAATTGAACCTGGGTCACCTGCACTGTAAAGCGTTGTGCTAACCACTACACTACCGTGGTTGCCCTCCTCCAATGAACAGAATACAGATATGACCTGATTGTATATTTGATAGATAAGGTATATCTTTGTAAACAATAACTAGGAGTCTGCTTATTGACTATTTTGTACAGTCTAGTAAAACAGCTATTTGTGGAATTAATACAGGTTGCAGGTTTGTTAGGAATGCAAACACAAGGAATTCTGCAGATGCTGGAATTTCAAGCAACAAACATAAAAGTTGCTGGTGAACGCAGCAGGCCAGGCGGCATCTCTAGGAAGAGGTACACTTGACGTTTCGGTCGACTGTACCTCTTCCTAGAGATGCTGCCTGGCCTGCTGTGTTCTCCAGCAACTTTTAGGTTCGTTAGGAGGCTGTTTTGTGCTGTTTGTTTATATCAATTTTTATCAACAGTATACGTCCATGTGAAAAAGTAAGATTATGATATGAAAGCTCCCATATTTCAGGGATAAGCTTTTGCTTGCAGAAGTTCAAAGTATATTTCTTATGAAAGTACAAATATGTCATTATGTCATTAAATACGACCTTGAGATTCAATTTCTAGGAGAGGAAAATAATTAAAAAGAATGGGGATAATAATATATTAAAGATGTGTTATCTACTAGGCTCTAACCCATCTGATATAAATTTGTACTTGTATCTGTGTTGTGTTGGGAATAACTCAACAAACTGATTTAATTACTACTATCTCAAAACCTGTAAATACAGTTTGGAGTCTTAACCGTTGATATAAGATGTTAACAATGAATAGAAGAACTAAATCCCTTGAATTCAAATTCTTCCACAGCAAACTGAAGAAATCGAATGTTGATACAAAGAAATTGAAGGTGCTGACCGGCGAGTGGTTCAATGATGTTAAATCCAAGCGCTATGGAGAAATTGCCAGTGGTATAGATATGCTAAAAAATTCATTTAACAGGAAAAAGACGCCAGGTAACATTTCCTTGGAAAGCTTTCAAGTTCCAATTATGTTTCCTCCATGGAGATATGTATTTTGATAAAATGACTTATTTTTCCCCATGTAAGTCCACCCCTAGGATACCATTGGTACTATATCTTTATCAATCTAGCTGTCTCAGCACTTACCTTTGCTTCATTAGGGTCTTTCTTGAATAATCACTTCCACAAGCACATACTCAGTGAATCAGGATCAGCTTCTTCACCTCTGTCATTTCTGAATAACCATTGTACCCAAGAAGACTACCTCACTACTTTTTTATTTTTACTTTTGCACTTTTTATTTAATTTAACTATTTTATTTTATATATATATATATAAAATAAAATATATATTATATTTCTGATTCTCCTAATGTCTACAC
The DNA here is from genome assembly GCF_963921235.1 of Mobula hypostoma. Taxonomy (NCBI): domain Eukaryota; kingdom Metazoa; phylum Chordata; class Chondrichthyes; order Myliobatiformes; family Myliobatidae; genus Mobula; species Mobula hypostoma. The sequence goes on from NC_086098.1 coordinate 20,185,188, forward strand.
CTATATTTCAATGTCCATTTTGTCCATCATGCAGGCCACTCTATGGAGGTGTGTTTAAAGATAAAATTTGTTGTGATGGCTATAAAATTTTAAGTTATGGAAAGCTAAAGAATTAATTTTCCAATTATTTCTTCTGATACTCTGAGCATTAAAAATAATAAATGGAAAATCATGGGGACTATTCCAAGGATAACATCTGAATTTTGTTTAGATCTAACTGTATTGATTCTGCTGCCTGAATGATATCGTGTGTAGATGAGAGTAGTACCTTAGAGACTTTCAAATCTAAACTTGATAGTTATTTCAACACACTATGTGAACAGGAATTTGGCAAGGTTTCTTCGGCCAAATGGCCTGTTCTTGTCAAAAACTTTCTAATGTTCTAATGATTGTTCCAAACAAGCTTACTTACAGAAATCCAACCTGAATCTACTGCAAGGGATGTTTCTGCTGCAACAAGACTTTTGTTGGATCTTACTTTGTGATAACCTTACACTCACATTTTGCAACTGAAATGAATAAATAAAGAGGAGGAATACCAAACCAGCTAGTCATTTTTTCTGCATTATTCAGGGATGCTAAAGCCAATTGAGGTGCTTTGCCTAAACATTGACCAATTATTTTTAAATTGCCTCTCTCTACATCATGCTTCTTCACATAGAGAGTGGTGGGAGTGTGGAATGAGCAGCCAGATGAAGTGGTAAATGCTTTTAACATTTAAGAAAAACTTGGACAGGTACATGGATGAGAGGTGTATGAGGGATATGGTCCAGGTGTAGGTCAGTGGGACTACGCAGAAAAATGGTTTGGCATAGCCAAGAATGGCCAGAAGGCCTGTTTCTGTGCTGCAATGTTCTATGGTTCTATGGTTCTACTCTCATCAATTAAAAGTTTGCAACAGTGAAGCATCTGTTCTGACATTGAACCAGACAAATTTCTCTTTTCACCTTGCATCTTTAAAATTTTAATCTCATTCTGAAGTCCCAAGGAATTCAGCTTATTTGACATTTGAGTTAATGATTTCCAAACCGAAGAAAATTCTGTCTGTCATTTTGAACACTTATTAAGATGCATCTGTGCATACAAATCTCAAATTGCCAAACAAAATGACTCCATAAGTAGGACCCAAAAGTACATGGGTGTTCTTTGCTGTAGCAATCCTGGATGATGATCTCATACCTTTTTACTGATACTTTTTGTTTGCTCTTTTTACTGATTCTGGCACAGTGGTTAGCACAACACTTTACAGTACAGGTTCAAATCCCACTGCTGCCTGTAAGGAGTTTGTACATTCTCCCCAAGACTGCATGGGTTTTCTCAGGGGGCTCCAGTTTCCTCCCACAGGCCAAAGACATACTGGTTGGTTGATTAATTGGTCAGTGTAAATTGTCCCATGATTAGGCTAGAGTTAAATCAGACGACTGCTGGACAGTGCAGCTCGAAGGGCCAGAATAGCCTACTCTACGCCTTACCTCAATACAACACAACTTTTAACGAATGCTGAGTACCACCCTCTTGTTTTACACTTAATGGAGAATGTATGAAGGTTGATTTTAATGCTCAGGGAAAGAAAATTGCTCTTTCTGAGTTACGGTTTACTTTTCATGTGCAGTTGTTCTGGATGCTGCTGTGAAAGTGTCGCAGAATGCAAGTACGTTCCTCAATCAAAGTCCTCCACGTGCAGATAGTACCACAGATCCAGAGAAGAGGTAGGAAATCTTTGGAGATGTTCACAATGCATACACGTTTCATTGCACAGGAGCTAGTGAGGCTCTTCATTTGAAGAATTAAATCGATGGCAGAAATTTTACCCTTCTAGTTGAAGAACTTCTTTGTTTTATCTTGCTTTTTACTGAATTTTTAGTTTTTTTTAAGAAACCAACTTAGTAATACTGTCAGCATTTTTGTGTTTCATTTTAACTTCTTTATTTAAATACTACCAATAACTTTAAAACAGAGAATGGAATTTTACCAAAGCACATTAAAGATCTTCGCTAATATACAGATACTTAAATTTCAAGCCACATAGTGGTCAATAATTTACCATGCATAAAGAAAAGCTGCACATTTGAATGAAATATATTTGTGCTGTTGCTATGTTTTCAATTCTTTTCAGTGTTAAAATGGGGCTCTTAATGATGTGGAATCTCATTTCATTTGGGACCTAATGTTAATAATTTCCCTTCTATCATATACAAATGCTGAGCCAAAGTTAATGAGAGGTTTCTGTGGCTTTTTCAGTTCCCTGTACACACTAACCCAAATGAGTAGGTCTGGGATGGATTGGCAAAGGAAGTGGTGATAGATATTCCCAGTCTACCCTCCTCAGTGCTATTCTTGATAGATCTGAAGAGATCTATTTTGAAGAATGCAGCACTTAGACTTCCCAGGGAACAATGTAAATGAGAAGAGCTGATGTTTTTCTTTTCTTTGCCTAGCTGGTTTACCCAAACATGGAAAGCCATACCTTCATTCAGTATTTCCAGTATCAAGGTCCTAGACTCTAGCTGCATTCTCTCTCTGGTTTTTGGTTTAATGTCCTTCAGAAAGAGAGCCTATCTCAATAATCTAAACAGATCTACAAGACACCATCAGCAAACTTGGACAAAACTTGATAGGTCCAGAAGAGATGTTTTGTTTAGTCTACGCTATACCAATACTGCTTTGTTCTTATGAGACTCTAAGCTATTGGAGCCGAAAAAGGCCACTTGGCCCATTGAGTTTGCTTTGCTATTCTGAACCCCATTCTTTCACCTTCTCCCGTAACCCATTGCCAATCAATAACCAATCAATCTCTGCCTTAAATTGGCCTCCGCAGACCCCATAATAAGAACTCCACAGATACACTGCCCTCTGGCTTAAGAAATTCCTCCTCATCTCTACTTTAAAGGGATGTTCCCTTATTCTGAGGCTGTGCCCCTGGATTATAAACTCCCCAACAAATCAGAATATCTTCTCCATGTCCACTCCATCCAAGTCTTTCCAATATTCCTGAGGCTTCTATGAGATCTCCCTCATTCTTCTGAAACCCATCAAAGCTCTTCAGATGTTAAGTCTTTCACTCCTGGGATCATTCTTGAGAACTTTCTCTGAGTCTTCTCCAGGGCCAGCACATCTTTCCTTAGATATAGGGCCCAAAATTGCTCACGATATTCCAAATGTGTTCTGACCAATGCCTTACAAAGCCTTAGCAGAGCATCCTTGCTTTTAAATTTGAATTACTAAAGAGAAATGGATAGCATATTGTTTCAGGGAAGTATGTATTTTTTTGGCATTTTGCATCATTTTTAGATCTGAATTTCTTTCTTCATAACTAATATTTTGACATTTTTGTTTGAACAGCTCATTAAAAGATGCAGAATCCTTACCACAGAGAGAGATGACACCAGCCAAATCCTATCCACAGGTCAGAATCTTTATCTGTGAAACTTAGGTTAAAAATAAATGTTTCCTGAATCATTTGAAATACTTCTGTTTCTATTTAGCTCCATATTTCTACTTGTGTAAAAGAAGGCTCTAAGAACTGTTCCCTCTGAACATAGGACTCAATTAATCTAGTAGATATTAGATATGAAAGCTAGTAGTTAGTAGGAGAAAACTGAAAGATAACACGGAGTGGGTGTTTGAAATAACAGGTGATGTATTAAAAAATCTAGCGCACACCAGGAGACGAGTCAAAGCTGATTTACCTGAGCATGAGTTTGCTACATCTTTTACCTTCCCAGTTGACGAAATAACCAGTAAAGCTACATATTGATAACAGAATGGTGACTACACGGAGACTTAATTAAGTAGGTCCTGATTACAGAATAAAAATGGTTATCCACAGATCTAACAGTAAATCCAATTATGTATTACAACAATGGGTACACATTATAACACAATGAATTCCTGAAACTTGGGCATCATTGCTGCTACATTCCATGTCTCTGCTTTTGTCTGTGGTTCCCTATTATCACATTAGTGCTAGCCACATCTCTATTTACTAGTTATTAGCCCTCAGTATTCTTTTCCCTACAACAGTGCTTGTACTGCCCTCTTTTACAACCAGGTTCAACATTGTCCTTTCACCTAACAACCGCAGGGTAGTCCATGATCTCATTCAGAAACAAGATCCAATACAGTTTAAACCTCTGCGGATAATTAAAATGTTGTGTGCAGGGCTAAATTCTGAAGGTTCAACTTCAAGAGCACAAGCCTACTTTGGCAGTACTTTAATACAGGCATCTTGTTCAAATTGGATGCGCTTATCCATTCATTCTGCCCAACACACTGCTCAAATATTTCCTCGTTGACTGTACCTTGGTCAGCTTTTGGAGATTACTGCATAGGTGATTTTCAATTCATAAGCGCAGCTTACTAGCATTGACAGTAGTGTGCAAAACCAATAAAACAGAAGAAAATTTAATATATTAGAAAAGTTGTTGCAGATGCAAGCAGTAAAATTGTTTTGTCCAGATCAGATTTTAATTTAATATCCTTTTCCTATCTTTTCCTTTATATAGGCACCTGCAGACAGACATGAAATAAAAGATGAAGCAGAGACAGGGAGAGGTACAGTACATTTATTAAGCTACTTTGAAGGGCAGGATTCAATTTTTACAGTACATGCAGATGTTTCTGTACACACAACTGAACATCTTACTTGAAAAAATGCCTCTTATATTTTCTTTCCTTGAACTCTCTTAACTTAATATGGCCATCAACGGCTAAAATTGGATTGAGTAATGCCAAATCATGTTTAAAAACCAGAGATGACTATTGGTTATTTTGATAATTATATGCAACACACAATTAAACTCACCAGATTGTGACTGCCTATCAACTATATTAATCATGATTAGTTCAAACATCTCAAAACTTCACTACATAGTTTCAAACAGTTATTTCATTCCTTAGTTTACTTTCATAACTTCCAAAACCCACTACTTATGTTCAGATACTGCCCGCTCTTGATGAATCTGGCTTGGGTCTGAACTGGCAAGTTCTTCTCTGAGGCCCCAACTCAATATCTTCTTCTTGGTGGCTTGTCCAGATCAGATCTTAATTTGTTGTCCTTTCTCTATCTTTTCTTCCTATTTAAGTTCTGATGTTAGTGCTGCTGGTTATCTCATAATGCACCCTTTTATACATTTCTTCCCATTAGCTTAGAGACATTCCTTAGTTTATTGACAATTAAACTATAAGGAAATCCTTATTCATATGTGTCTCTTTAACCCTTTCAAATTTCTGCCTGCTGCCATTCTACAATTGTCTTGACCATTCTTTAATGATCAGAGTTATAAGTCTGTTACTTTCACAACATGTCAGTCCTAGAACATCGCCATTGGCTTATTCTGTTCATAATGGAATATGAAGCAATCTCAGCTAAGTTTCTATGTTAATGCTGACCAAATATTAAACTTGTGACCTTCCTTAACTGTGCAGCTTTATTCTTGGTTCTCAGCTTCTCTTCCGAGCCAGCACAATGCCCACCCAGAGCCTGTAGGGACACTTGATGTCTCTCTGCAATTACTTTGTCCGACAGACTGATTCTGGGTTAAGTAATATCTCTTGGGAAATTTTTCTGTGCATTATTTGCTCTAGCACCTTTTACACTTTTTCAGCATCGGGCAGTTGTCTAATGATGTTGTAATAAGTGCAAGGACTATTGCAAATATGAAAGTAGAGCTTTTTTTCAGGCATCCGTTGGTCTTGCGAGACCGTGGATCTGCGCCTGGAAAGTCTTCACTCTCCAGGGCGCAGGCCTGGGCAAGTTTGTATGGAAGATCGGCAGCTGCCCATGCTGCAAGTCTCCCCTCTCCAAGGGAAGGGCATTAGGACCCACACAGCTTGGCACCAGTGTTGTCGCAGAGCAATGTGTGATTAAGTGCCTTGCTCAAGGACACAACACGTTGCCTCGGCTGGGGCTGGAACTCACGATCTTCAGGTCGCTAGTCCAATGCCTTAACCACTTGGCCACGTGCCCACCACGTGGAGCTGTACACTGCAATAACAGTCATAATTCAAAACAATCACTTTACAACTGGGAATACATTCTGTATTTTGTCATATTATCATTAACTCAGTGGATACTCCGCAGACTGTCACTATATGTTTCAATGTATTTGTGATAAATAAATCTAAATCGGAGTCCAAATTGGACGGTGTTTACAATCAGAACCGAAATTGCCCATTTGAATCTCCTAAAATGATCAGGTGCAGAGGATCTAACTGCTGAGGTAGGTAGTCAAAGGTGACACTACTGGCAGCAACTTATTACTGGACTTGTCAGTATGGCAATAAACATCCCTTCAGGGCTGGTTCTGAATCTCAGGGGAAGAGGTAATGACATGCCCGTTTTAGAGTTGTCACAGACATTGCATCCTATCTGGGTACCTCTGAATGACACTGCATTCACAAGTTCTCGGTTTCCCAATGCTGTCCTTACAGAGGTCTGTGAAATACATCAGGAAGACTTTATGCCATACTCTCAGGCCAGAGTTGTTTCTCTCCTTTGAAGTCATAGCTGCCACAACCTTAACATTGATCCGGGGGTCCACGGTGTTACAATGCTATTACGGGTTGGGGGCACCAGAGGTCAGAATTCACTTCCGGCGCCATCCGTAAGGAGTTAGTATGTTCTTCCTGTGACCGTGTGGGTTTGCTCTGGTCTTCTCCCACAGTCTGAAGACGTACCGGTGAGTAGGTTAGTCAGTCATTGGAAATTTTCCCATGAGGCTAGTGTTAAACAGGTGGGTTGCTGGGCAGCAGGGCTCATTGGGGCCAGAAGGGCCTGTTCCATGCTGTATCTCTAAATAAAAAAATATCTAATAATTTATTTCTAAATAAATAGATATAGGTTCTTCCCAAGCATCGGGAGCACATAGTTATTTCTCAACCTGCCACACTCAGGGGATCCAGGCACTGTATTCATGTAGAAATGTATTTCACCCACTGTGATTTCATGTACATTCTGGTATTGGCAAGGTTAGTGTCAGAGACTGTAGTCAAGTTCCTAGCAAGGACGTCCATTAATAACCTGGACTTTTTCCTTAACAAAGGCTTCTGTCTCTCAGCATTCGGGTTGTGGATCATTAAAAGTCAGGCATAGTTTTAGAGAGCACACAAGAGGACTTCACTCCAAGGAGGTTCAAAGTTCAAAGTTCAACTTTATTATCAAACTGGACAACAGGGTGACCCGTTGGGGCACCCTTTGAGAGAAGGGTAGTGCAGTCTAATGTGACCAGAATGAACATTAAGTTTTCCTGAATGCTATTGGTATTGCTTTGCTTTGGAAACTGAAGTAGAAAACCTCAGTTTATTAAAGAAGAATGATGCCTAGCAAGGCAAAGCTGCTCCTCATTTAACGAAGGACACCTTTGATGGCATCATTTCTGGTTTATCTGCCACCCTCGTGCCTCTCGTTGTCATTCTGGAGACGAGCAGTCCTTCCATCCCCCATCTCTTCATCTCTTCTGCTGTTTGTTGTTTGTCTCTGACCCTGGAGACGTGCATGCCTCTCCTCCTCTGTTTCTTCTTCTCTGATCTTTTTTTGTCTTGACTCTTTGATTCTGGAGTTGTGCGGCCCTGGCCTCATCTAATTCTTGTTCTCTTCCTCTCTTTGCTGCTTCCTGACGACGTTTGGCGTCATCTCTTGACTATAATGCCCCCCTTGCCTTTCCACGCGGCATAATTAGGCTGACCATTTTTTTTTACCCTAATGCTGGATAGAAGATACGAAGCACTAACACCAAAGGATGCTGATTATTCTTGATGATGTGGCTGGTGCTCTCCTAAATGGACATGATAGAGACGTGATGTTCTTTGACTGCAGCAAAGGGTTTTATGGGTGTCTTGAAGTACGTCATTACAGTAAGATTTAATTATCTCTTATTGATAGGTGGCAGTTAGATCTGTCCCAATCCTGCACATGCCGATGGTGATTAGCAGAATGTGACCCCTCGAAATAGGGCTGCCCTGCCCTTTTGCTCTGGTAGGTGTTGCTGCTGAGGCTGGCTGTGCGCATGTGTCGGGCTGTCGCGTCCCGATTTCCATTGATGGTGGATCAGCTCTCGAGTTAAAAGGGAGCCTGATGATTTTGGTGAATGAGCAATTTTATACGAATATATAACCCTGAACTTTGCCTGCATTCTGGAAGTTAGCGCATTTTAATTCGATTTAGCGGAAGAAAGTGCCGCTGTAATGCACCGTTTGCGCTAATTAGAGGTCACAAACAGACAGACAGAGCATGAGAGTTTTAGTAGTATATAGATGTGTTTATCATACGCAGCCTTGAGATTCATCATCTTGCAGGCACCCACAAAGCAAAGAAACACAATAAACTCCATGAAAGACCACACACAACAATGGCCGACAAATATCCAATGTGCAAAAGAGGACAAATCATGCAAATAGTAAAACAAAAGTAAATACAGAACATAATAAGTAAAACATGAGGATGCACTGTATGACATTTTCTGTGGCATGGTTTGCCCAGAGGGATGTGATCGGGGGGGGGGTGGGCAGGGTGGGGATTGAAGGCTACCATCTATTTCCCTGTGACCTTGCTCCAATACACAGGAGTTCGCTGCTGTGTGCTGAGTTTGCATGGCTGGCCTACTGAATACAGCACCTGATCATGGAATAACATAGCATGGGAACTTACCTTTCAGCCCATCGCTGACCCTCAGTATCTGTTTCCATCAAATCTACAATCATCCCATTTTACTCCCTCCACATCCCCGTCAACTCTCCCCTCATTCTACAGTCACTTCCACGTTAGGCTCAATTTACAGTGACCAATTACTCAACTGACCAGCAGGTTTTTGTGCTGTGGGAGGAAATCAGACTATCCAGAGGAAACCCATGTGGTCTAAGTGCAAAATTGCAAACCCACGAAAGCAAGACTGTGGACTGAAACTGTGTTGCTGGACCAGTGAGACAGTGGCTCTACGAGCTGCGTCGTTCAACTGTTTTGCAAAAGGCGGAAGATCATATGAACTCCCAGCCCGAGGTGCAGACTGAAGAACAGCAGGATCACAAGGGGCAGAAAGGGGGGGCGTGGTAGATGACCAGGGAAAGTTACAGCAGAATGGTACCTGCCCCGTATCCCAGCAGAGTGGAAGAGGGAGGTATTGATTTCATGGGCCACCAGGGACTTCCTTGCAGAGAAATGCCCTTCTCAAGGGATGTAACATAATCCTTCAGCAGACGCCTGCTCCAGATCACCCTTCTTCTCCAGTGAACATAGCAAACCGGTGCATCCTTCTTTACAGGAACACTTCCTGTGCATAGCATTGTGTAAACAATTACAGAAATGGCTCAATACAGCGGAGGGAGAGGTTACCCTGAGGAATCTCCAGGACAGTAGACTTAACTTTCACCGTTGAAATATGCCGTGATCTTCTCACCTGGAGGGTAACTGCCTTCTGGGTAACACCAATCCACCTTTTGCAAGGTAACTCATTGATGAGGATTTTCAGACCTCCTTGTGTGAACTCCTAGCTGTTCCTGTCTCCGTTACTTCTTCCATCTCCATTACTTCTTCTGTCTCCACCGCAACCATATTGTGCATTGCTGCTGTTGTGCCTGCTGGGGATTGGCTCTTTAAGAGGTGATGTCTTTCTCAAACAACTGAGCCTGGTCCCATCAGGAATGGTGGTAGTGAGATTTTATTTCCTAGGTGTAAACCATCTTATCAGTGTTTTTAACACTTTTTTTTGATAACTACAATTTTTTGTGTGTATAACTTTGGGAATTAGTGCTATTTTTCCATTGCAGATTGAGTGCAACAAATATTTTCAAAGTTCCAGATCTTTGGGATAAAAGAAAAACAGAATGTTATCTATGTTTAACCATGGGCAATTTTTACACTGGAATTGTTTTCAGTTTTGTTTCCACAATACTGGGCTACATTAACCACAGTCTCTATGTTGTATACTACCTACTCTGACTCTAGTCCAAGTTTAATGTGTTCAGATATTCTATCATGAACACAAGGAGATATGTTTATGATACCTATGTCAATATTCAGAGAGCTGCAGTCCGAAGACTTGGGATACTCAAATAACTCTAACATGAGATTCAAAAATCTGAGGTACAAAGAGACTTAATTTCAATAGGACAAGAATATGGAAGCAAAGGTGTAACGTTAAGGCTTTACATTGGTGAAGCCTCACTTGGACTAGTGTGAGCCGCTTTTGGATTGTTGGGGGAGGGACAACAGAGCACCCAGAGGAAACCCACGCAGTCACGGGGAGAACATACAAATTTCCTTACAGGCAGCAGTGGGAATTGAATGCCTATCAGTGTTCACTGCCACAGTAAAACTATGTGCTAACTGTTATGCTACTGAACTGCTCAGTTTTAGACTAGGTAACTGCTTTGTCAAGTACTTGTAGTCTGTCTGAAATACCCATCTTGGCTCCCAGTTTCTAGCCGTTTTAATTTTCCCCTTCCTATTCCCAAACCAACATGTATGTCCTCAGTCTCCTCTTCTGTCAGGGTGAGGCCAGATGTAAACCAAAAGAGAAATCGCTCATATTCATTCTGGGTAGCCCATGCCCCAGTGGTATGAATTAAATCTTCCAATGACAGGCATCTCCTTGGTTCTATGTTCATTTCTTGCTCTTTCTGATTCACCCAGGTTCTCTTACCCCTACACCCTTCTTTCCAACCCCTCCACCTCCCACAGGCTCTCTTTGACCCAATTTACCTAATTCCCCTCCTCCATCTTGTTCCACATGCCCATCACCCCTACACTTAGCCCACTTGTTCTTCCATCCCCTCCTTCAACTGGTCCTGAATATTATCCCTCTCTTCTCTGGTTCTATTTAACAATTTCGTTACTTACCATATTTGAGAATCTGCAGCTCTTGTTCTCAAGGTACAGCCTCTGACTCTGTCTCCACCCTGCCCTCTCCCACCTGACTCTATCTGCCCACCATCCCCTTCTGTACCTGGTTCCACTTATCGCCTGCCAACATCTACCTCACTTCTTGTGTACATTGCTTTATAGTGTCTCTCTCCCTTCTACACTCTGTCCTGATGCAACGGTTTAATCTGCCTGTTGAACTTATCCGGAAGTCTCTCGAATCACCTTAGAATCAAAGAATGATTAGAACATGAAAGGGGGCCATTGGTTGTCATGTCTGCATCAACTATCCACCAGAGTAATTCGTTCACTGCACCTTCTCCAAAAACTTACAATTTCGTTCAGCATTTGTGATACTTATACAATTCCATCTTCAAGCCCACAGTGAACCTTTCCTCATAACACCTGGGCAGCTTTTCCAGCTTGCAACCACAGATTGTGGTCAAAAATATTCCCACATGCCATTTTAAATTCTTTTAATTCTTTTCTCCTCTATGCCAATGTCCTAAAGTCCTTGACCCCTTCATCAAAGAGACCAGTCTTCCAATAAAGGAACACACATAAAAGTTGCTGGTGAACACAGCAGGCCAGGCAGCATCTCTAGGAAGAGGTACAGTCGTCGTTTCCGGCCGAGACCCTTCGTCAGGACTAACTGAAAGAAGAGTTAGTAAGAGATTTGAAAGTGGGAGGGGGAGGGGGAGATCCGAAATGATAGGCGAAGACAGGAGGGGGAGGGATGGAGCCAAGAGCTGGACAGGTGATTGGCAAAAGGGATATGAGAGGATCATGGGACAGGAAGCCTAGGGAGAAAGAAAAGGAGGAGGGTGGAAAAAAGCCCAGAGGATGGGCAAGGGGTATAGTGAGAGGGACAGAGGGAGAAAAAGGAGAGAGAGAAAAAAATATGTGTATATAAATAAATAATAGATGGGGTACAAGGGGGAGGTGGGGCATTAGCGGAAGTTTGAAAAATCAATGTTCATGCCATCAGGTTGGAGGCTACCTTCCAATATCCACTTTACCCAGTCCCTTTAGAATTTTACAACTTTCTATCAACTCAAATTTCTCTTGAAAGCAAACAGTTCCAGCCTGTCTAATCTCTACTTCTTACGGTAGCTGCTTGTCCCAAAATCTTTTTTACCTGAGCCCTCACATCCTTTCAATAATGTAATGTTGCTGGATAAGTGTTTTATAAAAGTTCGGCATCATTTCTCAGCTTTTATACTCTGTGTCTCTGTTGATAAAGTCGCAAATTATTTATGCTTAACCAACCACTTTCTCAACCTGCCTTGCCACTTTCAATGATTGTCTTACACCCAATTCCAACTGCAGCTTCCCCAATTTTTGAACGATTTCCTCTGTTACAGATTTTTCTCCTTATTCTTTATAGCAAAATGCACCATCTGATATTTCCCAGCATTGAACTTCATCTGCCATGAGTCTGCCCATTCCACTAGCCTGTTTGCAAGTTGCTGCAATCTATCATTGACCTCTTTACAATTTGGATTGTATTAGTTTGTTATTACCACTGAGGTACAGTGAAAAATGCATCTTACATGCTATCCACTCATCCAAAAATGCCTTGAGGTAGTTGACAATAAAACAATAACAGAATGCAGGAAAAAGTGCAACAGCTTAGAGAAATTGCAATGCAGGTAGACAGTAAGGTACAAAGTAGATTGTGAGGTCAAGAATCCATCTTATGTTGCTATGGAACCATCCAACATATAGCAGCAGGATAGGAGCTGTACTTAAGCTTGGTGGTATATGCTCTTAGACTTTGTGTTTACCTTTCTGTGCAATGGGAAGGGGGAGAAGAGAGTGTTTGGAGTGAGCTGGATCTTGGATTGTGTTGGCTGCTTTACAAAGGCAGTTGAGAAGCTGTAGGCAGTGTCACAGAGGGGATCTGGTTTCCGTGGAAGCTGTAAAATTAGTCAGATCCATCTTGGGTACTTGCCTCCGTAGTATCCAAGACATCTTCACGGAGCAGTACCTCAGAAAGGCGGCGTCCGTGATTAAGGACGCCCTTCACCCAGGACATGCCCTCATCTCATTGTTACCATCAGGAAGAAGATACAGAAGCCTGAAGGTGCACACTCAGTGACTCAGGAACAGCTTCTTCCCCTCTGCCATCCGATTTCTGAATGGACACTGAACCTGTGAAAGTTACCTCACTTTTTTAATATTATTTTTGGTTTTGCACTATTTTCAATTTAACTATTTAACATACATATATATACTTACTGTAATTGATTTACACATTTATTTTTTTCTCTATATTATCATGTATTGCATTGTACTGCTACCACTAAGTTAACAAATTTCACGACATAAGCCAGCGATATTAAACTAATTCTGACTCAGATGTTCCTGAAGTCAATGACCATCTCATTTGTTTTGCTGACATTGAGGGGAAGATTGTTACCACCCTGACACTACGCCCCCCCATTCTCATACTCCAATTTGTCAATATTTGAGATACAGCCCACTATGGTGTATTACCTACCAAATTGCAGATGGATTTAGAGCAGAATCTGGCCATGCACTCATGAGAGTATAGGGAGTAGAATAGAGGGCTGAGGTGCAGCTTTCTGAGGTGTTAGTTTTGGGAATAATTGTGGAGGAGGTGCTGCATAGATGCAGCCTATACTTATTAGTCAAGATGTCAAGGATCCATTTGCAAAGGGACACATAAAATGCTGCAGGAACTCAGCAGGTAAGCAGCATTTATGCAAAAGAATGAACTGTCAACATTTTGAGCCAAGACCTTCATCCTGGATAAAGGGTCACAGCCGAAAATGTCAACAGTTTTTTCCTCTCCATAGATGCTGCTTGACCTGCTGAGTTCCTCCAGCATTTTGTGTGTGTTGCTCTGGATTTCCAGCGTCTGCATAATCTCTTGTGTTTATCTAGTGGCAAAGAAAGGTGATGAGTCCCAGGTTAGGATTTTGGAGAGGCGTTTGTTTGGAATGATAGAATTGAAGATGGAGCTATAATAAATAAACAGAAGTCTAACATAGGTGTCTTTACTGTCCAGATTCTCCAGAAATGAGTGCAGGACCAGGGAGATGACATCCACTGGAAATCTTTTCCAGCAGAAGGCTAATTTCAGTGGGTGGGAGGCTAGAGTTAACTCGTCCCGTAACCATTTTAAGAAGAGCAGTAGCTCAGAATGCAACTGAGTTACGTGTCAACATTATTATAACTTGCTTCTCCAAATCTGGGTCATTAATATATAAATCAAAATAAGCAGAAACGTCACCATTCACCTTACTCAAGTCTGAATATTAACCAATGAGTAATGGGTCAGACTCAACTGGGAAGATCTTTTGTGCTCTTATCAGGCAGGGGCCTGAAATATTTTAGCTATTTTCCATAGCAGAACTTTTGGGACTTATTTAGAAGTTGTAAGCAGTTTAATAAAGAAAATGCTGTTGTTCATTAAAATGGATTGTATGGCTGATAGGAGCACAAGTTAGTTTTCAACAACTTGCTGGAATGGATCAGGACTGAAATTCATAAGAAATTGACGAAAACTCAGAGAAGTGCGTCAATTTAATGAAATAATTTGCACATTATCCTTAAGGCAAGCAGATAATTATAACAGAATGATATGTTCTTGTTCATGAATCATGAATGGTGTCAGTGTGGCAAGTGCATTGTCATATGAATAACATTCCTTCTACTTCTCGTCTTAAAATGGCAGGCATGTGGTTAATGTGAGAACCTCATTAAAAATACATTCTGTTTCATAACAAACATGATAGATGGTGTATTGGACTGATGTTGATGAATTATGCTTGAGAATTTATTTCCAATTGTAGCAATCCTAACATCTGGCACCTCATTTCTACTGTTCATTAAAGCATCCATTGTGAATCAAGTGACAGAAAACTTGAAAAAGAAATTGCCAACAAAGTTGGTATTTTCTTATAATAATTCTTTGTGGTGGTGAGTGTCAGAGAAGAGTTTCAAAGCTGTGTAAAATGGTACAGGAAATTGCTTTTTCTTAAATGTTGTTCAATTGAATTAGTTCCCTATCCTTTCAAATAGCTGAAAGAGACAATTCAATTCTCCAGGGGGAATGTGAACAGATTTCAGTAATCATTTTTATTATCTAATTTTTGTGTCGAGGCACAGTGTGTTTCTAACACAAGTGTTTTCTTTACTGTTTATTAAAAGTTATGTGTCATTCTGTGGCACATAATAATTTTGGATTTATGGTTCTCTGTTAATTGTAGAAGCAAGTTGTGTACAGATCAAACAGCAGGAATTAAGCTTGATCGTCTTTTGTGATTCATTGTTTTAATGCAAAAAGTTTTGAGGAGATCAAATAGATTGAAGCTGAAGGCTCATTTTATGTTGTCAAAGGAAATATTGGGCTTCAGGGGCTGAAGGAATAATTTTTTTGTTCAGCACCTTTTCGTTTAGAGTTAGATCCCTTTCCTTATTCCTTCCCCACCATTGAGTACATCTACACAAAGCGCTGTCGCGGGAAAGCAGCATCCATCATCAGGGACCCCCACCACCCAGGATGTGCTTTCTTCTCACTGCTGCCACCAGGAAGAAACCTCAGGACTCACCCCACCAGGTTCAGGTACAGTCACTACCTCTCGACCATCAGGCTCTGGAATGCAATGGGATAACTTCACTCACCTTCACTTGCCCCATCTTTGAAATGTTCCCACAACCTATGAGCTCACTTTCAAAGACTCTTCATCTCATGTTCTCAATAGTTATTGCTTATTTATTTGTTTGTTTGTTTGCTTATTTATTAATTATTTCTTTCTTTTTGCATTTGCACAGTGTGTTGTCTTTTGCACACTGGTTGAATACCTGAGTTGCTGTGGTCTTTCATTGATTCTGCTATGGTTATTATTCTATAGATTTATTGATTATGTCCACAAGGCAATGAATCTCAGGGTTGTATACGGTGACATATATGTACTTTGAACTTTAAAATAGATAAACGGGAAATTTCTACCAGGTTTGCCGAACTGAACAGTTATAATAATTTTTCATTATGGTGCAAAATCTACCGAAAAAGTATTGTGGGAAAATTCAGATACATGAAAAAATTATTTTGATGACACAGGCTGATGACTTGCAGTGGTTTCAGTTTGGTTTAGATGCCAATGCTTGTGTGCCATATATGTATTTTGGGTGCACTGTATCCAGAGGAATGTTGTTTCATTTGGTTGTACATGTGTACAGTCAGATGACAATGGACTTGAATTTAAACTCGAACTCTTAGTAATGCAAGCAACACACATCAAAGTTGCTGGTGAATGCAGCAGGCCAGGCAGCATCTCTAGGAAGAGGTACACTTGACGTTTCGGGCCAAGACCCTTCCCTCGGCCCAAAACGTCGACTGTATCTCTTTCTAGAGATGCTGCCTGGCCTGCTGCGTTCACCAGCAACTTTGATGTGTGTTGCTTGAATTTCCAGCATCTGCAGAATTCCTCATATCTTAGTAATACAATGCATGTTGTATCATAATTGGATCTGGTATTAATTGCATCTGACGTTCCAGCTCACAGTTCCATACCGTGGTTTAACTGTTATACGTATTATAAATAAAGGGGTCTTCCACAATTCACTTTTTCCAAATATGATCAACACTTGAAGAGATTAAATCTTGGGTGATCCATGTTTTTTTCCATCCATTAAAATAAACATTTTTTAAGATCTGTTCCACATGCTTGCAGAAATATTTCCTTTATTGATAATCAAAATGAGGGGAGTAACTGAATGAAATAAAAATTCATTGTCACTTCTAAATAATGTATTCGCAAAAAAGCAGGGATTAACACCAAACTACAAGAAATAAGATCTCCCAGTTCATAATCTTATTATTTTGCTATTAACTTGTATAGCGATGTCTCAATGCAGAGTGTTGATAACTGAGTTTTTGTCTTTGTTAGTCCTTGGGCAATTCTAGTTAAACTTCTAAATCTTAACCTAATCAAGGCCTCACTGGTACGCATTAAGCTAAATATCATAAAAGCTAAACATCATAAAAGCAGGAGGTTCTGCAGATGCTGGAAATCGAGAGCAACACACTCAAAATACTGGAGGAACTCGGCAGGTCAGGCAGCATCAATGGAAAGGATTGTCACATCATCTAATTTTCCTAAGTATTTTTAGTAGGGAGAGAGAGAGCCACAGTAAACAGGAATAAAAAATCATTGCTTTTGCAGTTGTATTTTGGGAAAATATGATTATCAATATGAGAAATATTGTTCCTTCTAGCAAGAATTTTGTTGAATAGCATTCTAGTTTATTGGCTATAATTTGAACTGGCATTTTAAATATTGTTGAGTGAGCTACAAATCTTGTATAGATCAATGCTGCGACAGATTTGACCAAAAGCTATCTCTGTATTGATTTAACGTGTAGAGGTACGAAGTACTGTCAGTTTAATAAGTCATCATGGCTCCAGCCGGGTTTGCAACTTCAGTCATCAAGCATAAAAGGAAAAGTCATTGGCTATTCATACACTTCCCAGGCTTTGGGCTATTTAAAACAACTGTGCTGAACACATTGGTTGCTATAGTTATTAGATATGAGTTTCTAATCATCTGTAGTTTCTAATTACTGAGTCTATTGTTTCAATTCTAATTGAAGTCTGTTTATTATTGAATAATCACATTCTGCTGACTGTTTTGTAATTATTTTGAACCACATGACAGTTCCTGTTATATCAAGCAATCCAATGTTCAAAGTTAATTTCTTATCAAAGTAGGTGTCTGTTACCTTGAGATTCATTTCCTTGCAAGCATTTACAGGAAAAAGAAATCTACAATAGAATTTCACAACAAAAAAGGTGTGCTTAAACAGACAGACTGAGATACAGTCAACATGAAAAAAGACAAAATAGTACGAGTAAAATAGTAACAAGAGCAAGAGTTGTAAAAAGTCCTTGAAAGTGAGTCTGTAGGTCGTAGAATTAGTTCACAGTAGTGATGATTGAAGTTAGATCCATGTTGCTTCAGGAGCATGTTGGTTGTCAGTTAATAACTATTCCTGAACCTGATGGTGTAGGATCTAGGACTTCTGTATCCTCTCCAGTGGTAATAGTGAAAAGAGGACATGGTCTAGATGGTTGGGGTTTTAATGATGAATGTTACTTCCTTGTGGCAGGCTCCATGTACGTGTACTCAGTAGTGGACTGTATCTACCGCTTTCTGTAGCCTTGACAATCCCTGGGCATTGGTGGTTCCATAACAGGCCACAATGCAACTAGTTAGAATAGTGTGTATCCACAGAAGTTTGTCAAAGCTTTTTGTGACCTGCCAAATCCACACACGTTTCTAAGAAGGCATTGGTGCAACCAATTCGAGTACTCGATACACTCTGCATGTATAGAAGTTTGGCAAAGTTCTTTGCAACATGCCGAATCTAGACAAATACCACTAGAGGGATTTAAGGTGAGGGGTTATATGAAAGTCAAGGTTTGAGGGTCGGCACAACATTGTGGGCCGAAGGGCCTGTACTGTGCTGTACTATTCTATGTTCTATAAGATAAGAAAAAAAACACAAATTGCGCTAACTGTTCTACATTGACGTTATTGGTTGTAGCACACTGAGTGAGGAATGAAAGAGTGTTGTCCAGGAAAAAAAAGCCTCAGTGTTGCTTTTGGGTGTATTTTCATGGATGTCTTGCATGGCAAATTCTATTTTCAAAGGTTATAATGTGGAACTGCTATGGTGATTATTTACTGTAGACACAGTTGGTTTTGTATTCAGATTCACAATGTTATTAAGCTCACTCTGTGACTGGGAGCTGGTTCGCACTCGTTATGGATTCAGATAAATAAATGCAGCGCCCAGCAAACAAGAAGCCATTTCATTACCCCAGATGTTTTGATGTGCACTGAGCATTCAGAGTCAATTTTGCTACATGCTGTTGGTTTGATTTTCTTGACACCCCTGAGATTGTTATTAGTTTATGCATTTTTCTTCCATTAAGAGGAACATTTAAACATTATTTACCTTCAAGAATTCATTCTGCCAGGAATCTCACCCACTGGATGAGCCCATCAGAAAATGATTATAATGCTAACCATAATTTTCTGTTCATTAGTTCTAATGGACAGAGTAGTAAAGGAAGTATAGTCCTGGTACTTTAATGTATGTGGCCACAAGAGGTAGATCAGCAAAACGAGATGGGGAAAAAACAGCCCTTAAGAGCAAGATGTCTCCTTAGTTCATTAGTGATATCTTTCATTCAAAGTCATACTCTAAGTGTGAGACAGAGATTGCTAATGATAGATTGGTGAGAATAAATGCCACGCAGTTACTGCTGATGAAGTTGGTCAATAATACTTTGTGACAGCTCGTTTGAAGCATTTGAGTTTGTGCCACTTTCAATCTGTTTTAGAGATTTGTGATATTCTTGTAAATACTTTCATTTTGTTTTTAAATTCTGTATAATTTCTGGAGCTGAATTGCTTTCCAAAGCAATGCCTGTGTGTTTAGGGCTGCCAGGAATCATAAACAACAAGCGTTTTTGTTTCTGTTGGGAAGTGTGAAAACATACGCTCAGTGGCCACTTTATTAAGAACACCTGTACACCTACTCGCTAGTGCAAATATCTAATCAGCCAATCATGTGGGAGCAACTCAATGTATAAAGGTATAAAAGCATGCAAACATGGTCAAAAGTTTTTGTTTGGATCAAACAGCCAAATGGGGAAGAAATGACTTTGTGCTCTTCTGCTACTGTAGCCCAATCAATTTAAGGTTCAAAATTCTATGCGTTCAGAGCTACTCTTGCACGCCACTGTTGTAACACATAGTTATATGCATTACTGTTGCAATCTTGTCCGTATGAACCAGACTGATCATTCTCCATTGACCTCTCTCATTAACAAAACACTTTTGCCCACAAAACTGCTGATCACTGGATTTTGTTTTTGTTTCTGTGGTGCATGAAAATCCCAACCATCAGTTTCTAAGATACTCAAACCTAGCACCAACAATCATTTAGGATTATGAAGACACGTAGTCCTCTTTTATTGTCATTTAGGAATGCATGCATTAAGAAATGATACATTATTTCCTCCGGTGTGATATCACAAAACACAGGACAGACTAAGACTGAAAAAACTGACAAAACCACATAATTATAACATATTGTTACAACAGTGCAACAATACCATAACTTGATGAAGAAGTCCATGAGCACAGTAAAGTTCAAAGTCTCTCAAATGTCCCACATCTCACACAGACGGGAGAAGGAAGAGAAACTCTCTCTACCATGCCGACCGCAATCCGACTCTGAGTCATCCGAAAACTTCGAGCTCTGATCAGCTCTCCGACACCGAGTACTGAGCGCCATCTCTGTCCGAACGATTCGACCTCCTTCTCGGTCGACAAAAGTAGGCAAGGTCGGGGATTTTGAGGCCTACCCTCCGAATGATTCCCGACCACACAGTAACGACAGCAGCAAACGGGCATTTCAGAGATTTCTCCAGATGTTCCTCTGTGCTTTCACGTCCATTCTCCGTCAAATCAGAATTGTCCGCGGCCTCTATTTAACAGAAACAATATCGTTTTTCACCGGAGGACTGCGCACGTGCAGGCGCGCCACCATCTTCTCCTCCCGCCTTTTCAGCCCTTTCATGGTCAAAGTAACCTAGATCACATTTCTTTCCCCATTCTGATGTTTGGTCTGAACAACAACTGAACCTCTTGACAACGTCTGCAAGGTTTCACACACCGAGGTACTGCCACATGATTGGCTGATTAGATATTTGTATTAATCAGCAGGTGAACCCAATAAAATGGCCACTGAGTATATATTCTAAACAAAATGCTGGAAACCCCTTATCAGGACTGAGAAAGAAGAGATCTCAGGGTCACCTTCATTCTCAGTCCTGATGAGGGGTCTCGGCCTGAAACAGTGACTATTTATTCATTTCCACAGATGTGACCTGACTTGCTGAGTTTCTCCAGCGTTTTGTGTGTGTTGCTTTGAGTACATCTTGACTGTCTATAAGGACCCAGTAGACTGGTATCTAAATAGTCACTATTACCTATAAGCAGACAAAGGTATTCTTTCCATTTATAGGATGAATTCTGCAAAGCTCTGGTCTCTGGTGTTCCCAGATCTTAGTAGTTCTTTCGTACTAGTTTTTAAAAGGACATTTGGGAAATTAAGGTTCAGGACTTGCAATTTGTTCTGCATTAACTTGCATGTTGTTCATATTGTTCATGTTCTCTACCACTTGGCTTTTGATTATGATTGTTGTCGGTTGCTGACACCAGCAATGGATTTAACTCTGAACTGTCTTTTTCTGTGGTACCACTACAAAACTCAGCACATATTCATTCCAGATACCTCAAGAATCTGAGATGTAGGAGTAGTAAATTGATCCGATAACACAGGATATTATTTTCTAAATTTGAGATTAAAAAGATGGAAGTTACATTCTGTCCAACTTGAAAGACTGACAATTTTCCAACATCAATTTCTCAACATTAATTGACTTCTCATGAGAATAAAATTAATTCTCTATAAGATGCATTTATTAAGTCTGAGATCATCAAGAATAATTCACAAGCTTTAGTTAGGTAGACAAATTCTAGTGTTGCTTAATGCGGTTTCCTGGCTCACCAGTAGATTCAACATTAAAAAAAAATTCTCTCTAATCATGGAGAGTTTTTAATCTCATAAGTAAAGCACTTGACTAGGTTATTTTGGGGTTCTTTTAATGTTTAAAAATTTATTTATTTAGAAATACAGCACGATAACTGGCTCTTCCAGTCCAGAGAGTCCACACTGCCCAATTACGCCCATGTGGCCAATTAACTTACTAAATTACGTGCCTTTGGAATGTGGGAGGAAACTGGAACCCACACGGTCACAGACAGAACGTGCAAACTCCTGCAAGACAGAATTGAATTGAAACAGAGTAGTCGCGCTATGCTAACTGGTATGCTACTGTGACACCCTGACTTTATTGTCTACTTAAACAGCAGTTGTTATAAGATGAGGTTGCACCCCCTATCTGTTATCATCTGATTCACTGAGGTAACAATGAGACTATACACCCCATGCCAAAGCAGCATAGTAGCATAGTAGCATACGCTTTACAGTACAGGCAACCTGGGTTCAATTCCCACCGCTGCCTAAAGGAGTTTGTACATTCTCCGCGTTACCAAGTAAGTTTCCTCCGGCCACTCTGGTTTCCCCACAACGTCGAAAGATGTACCAGTTGGTAAATTGTCCCATGATTAGGCTAGGATTAAATTGAGTGATTGCTGGACAGTGTGGCTTAAAGGGGCAGAAGGGCCTATTCCACGCTGTTCCTTAATAAAGCCATTGTCCAGTTCTAAAAACACCGCAAAACATCAATTGTTGAAGCACACCTTATCCAACATGCTTACCTCAATTCTGTCATCAGTTCTCATTGTATCTTTCAGTTCCTCTGTCACCTTCCTGAATGATTCCAGTCAGTTCACATAAGACATCAAAGATCATCTGATGATACATTCACTTGAATTCCATGTTGTCCAACTTCTTATTTGAAAAGCCAAGTTATTGTTGACTATTTTTAACAATCCATTCCGATAATCCTTCATTAACCCACAAATCAAATCAAGTTGAATTATCATTCAAATCAGCCAAGGTGAAAAACATACACACGCATTCAAAATAGTGAGAAAGAGAAAAAAAAGATGATAGTCATGTAAGAGAATGCATTTTTAATCCAAGACCCTGAGTGATAAGACCCGCAAATTGATGGTTCGCGGCAAACCAGCCTTTAATTCCACCAATCCAGCACTGGAGGGCAGCACCAATAGAAGAAGTCACCCCAACTGAGCCCAGACACCATGTTGCAAGGCAAGCCCATGGTTTGAGGCCTAGTCCTTGCTACAACAGGTACGACACTGCTGCCTCTCTGGCTGTCCTCTGGCCTACACCAAACAAAGGCAGCAGGCCTGCAGCAATCAGTGTCAAACAGGGTCTTGCAATTGCAAAAGAAACGTTCAAAACAGTCATTCACAGTTTCACCTCATGCCATCTTCATGCCAACTCAAAGGCAGCAAGTCCTGTGTCTCCGAGTCGTAGGCAGCAGCATGATGGACAGGTGTTGTATCTAAATGCGCGCACAGTTTCCAGAATAAGGTAAACGAACTTGCAGCACAGTCGCAGGTTGGCAGATATGATGTAGTAGACATCAGAGAAGCATGGCAGGAAGATTGTAGCTGGGAGCTTAATGTCCAAGGATACACATTGTATTGAAAGGATAGGCAGGAAGGCAGAGGGGGGTGGCATTGCTCTGTTGGGAAAAGAATAAACTCAAATCATTTGAAAGAGGTGACATAGGGTCAGGAGGTGTTGAATCTTTGTGAATAGAGCTAAGTAATTGCAAGGGTAAAAAGACCCTGATGGGAGTTGTATACAGACCCCAAACAGTAGTAAGGATGTGGCCGACAAATTACAATGGGAGATGGAAAATGCATGCCAAAAGACCAATGTTACAATAGTCATGGGGGACATCGACATACAACTGGGAGAAATTCAGAGTTCAGCAGAGGAGGACAAAGGGCTTAATTAGGAAGGGGAAAAAAGATTATGAGAGAAAACTGGCAGGGAACATAAAAACAGACTGTGAAAGCTTTTATAGATATGTAAAAAGGAAAAGACTGGTAAAGGCAAATGTAGGTCCCCTGCAGACAGAAACAGGTGAATTGATTATGGGGAGCAAGGACATGGCAGACCAATTGAATAATTACTTTGGTTCTGTCTTCACTAAGGAGGACATAAATTATCTTCCAGTAATAGTAAGGGACAGAGGGTCCAGTGAGATGGAGGAACTGAGCGAAATACATGTTAGTAGGGAAGTGGTGTTAGGTAAATTGAAGGGATTGAAGGCAGATAAATCCCCAGGGCCAGATGGTCTGCATCCTAGAGTGCTTAAGGAAGTAGCCCAAGAAATAGTGGATGCATTAGTGATAATTTTTCAAAACTCGTTAGATTCTGGGCTAGTTCCTGAGGATTGGAGGATGGCTAATGTAACCCCACTTTTTAAAAAAGGAGGGAGAGAGAAACCGGGGAATTATAGACCGGTTAGCCTAACGTCGGTGGTGGGGAAACTGTTGGAGTCAGTTATCAAGGATGTGATAACAGCACATTTGGAAAGCGGTGAAATGATCGGACAAAGTCAGCATGGATTTGTGAAAGGAAAATCATGTCTGACGAATCTCATAGAATTTTTTGAGGATGTAACTAGTAGAGTGGGTAGGGGAGAACCAGTGGATGTGGATATTTGGATTTTCAAAAGGCTTTTGACAAGGTCCCACACAGGAGGTTAGTGTGCAAACTTAAAGCACACGGTATTGGGGGTAAGGTATTGATGTGGGTGGAGAATTGGTTAGCAGACAGGAAGCAAAGAGCTGGAATAAACGGGACCTTTTCAGAATGGCAGGCGGTAACTAGTGGGGTACCGCAAGGCTCAGTGCTGGGACCCCAGTTGTTTACAATATATATTAATGACTTGGATGAGGGAATTAAATGCAGCATCTCCAAGTTTGCGGATGACACGAAGCTGGGTGGCAGTGTTAGCAGTGAGGAGGATGCTAAGAGGATGCAGGCTGACTTGGATAGGTTGGGTGAGTGGGCAAATTCATGGCAGATGCAATTTAATGTGGATAAATGTGAAGTTATCCACTTTGGTGGCAAAAATAGGAAAACAGATTATTATCTGAATGGTGGCCGATTAGGAAAAGGGGAGGTGCAACGAGACCTGGGTGTCATTATACACCAGTCATTGAAAGTGGGCATGCAGGTACAGCAGGCGGTGAAAAAGGCGAATGGTATGCTGGCATTTATAGCGAGAGGATTCGAGTACAGGAGCAGGGAGGTACTACTGCAGTTGTACAAGGCCTTGGTGAGACCACACCTGGAGTATTGTGTGCAGTTTTGGTCCCCTAATCTGAGGAAAGACATCTTTGCCATAGAGGGAGTACAAAGAAGGTTCACTAGATTGATTCCTGGGATGGCAGGACTTTCATATGAAGAAAGACTGGATGAACTGGGCTTGTACTCGTTGGAATTTAGAAGATTGAGGGGGGATCTGATTGAAACGTATAAGATCCTAAAGGGATTGGACAGGCTAGATGCAGGAAGATTGTTCCCAATGTTGGGGAAGTCCAGAACGAGGGGCCACAGTTTGAGGATAAAGGGGAAGCCTTTTAGGACCGAGATTAGGAAAAACTTCTTCACACAGAGAGTGGTGAATCTGTGGAATTCTCTGCCACAGGAAACTGTTGAGGCCAGTTCATTGGCTATATTTAAGAGGGAGTTAGATATGGCCCTTATGGCTACGGGGGTCAGGGGGTATGGAGGGAAGGCTGGGGCGGGGTTCTGAGTTGGATGATCAGCCATGATGATAATAAATGGCGGTGCAGGCTCGAAGGGCCAAATGGCCTACTCCTGCACCTATTTTCTATGTTTCTATGTTAAGTAGATTGGGAATATCAGGTTGGTGCTGAATTCCAAGAGGGGGAATTTCTAGAGTGCCTACGAGATGGCAGCTCGTGGTTGAGCTCACTAGAGGATCAGCTATTCTGGATTGGGTGTTGTGCAATGAACCAGAATTGATTAAAGAGTTTAAGATAAAAGAACACTTAGAGGAAAATGATCATAATATGATCAAATTCACCCTGAAATTTGAGAAGGAAAAGCTAAAGTGAAATGTATCAGTATTACAGTGGACTAAAGGGAATTACAGAGGCATGAGAGAGTGATAGGCCAGAATTGGAAAGGAACACTGGCAGGGATAATGGCAGGGCAGCAATGGCTGGAATTTCAGGAAGCGATACAGAAGGCACAGGATATATATATCCCAACAAGGAAGGAGTATTCTAAATGCAGGATGACACAACCATGGCTAACAAGGGAAGTCAAAGCCAAAGAGAGGGCATATAATAAAGCAAAAATTAGTGGGAAGTTAGGGAATCGGGAAGCTTTTAAATACCAACAGAAGCAACTAAAAAAAGCCATTAAAAAGGTAAAGATGGAATACAAAAGTAAGCTAGCCAATAATATTAAAGAGGATATCAGAAGTTTCTTCAGATACATAAAGTGTAAAAGAGAGGAGAGAGTGGATATCAGACCGCTGGAGAGGTAGTAATGGGGACAACAAAGTAGCAGATGAATTGAATAAGTATTTTGCATCGGTCTTCACTGTGGACGACTCTAACAGTATAGTGGAAATTCCAGGTGTGAGAGGCCGTGATGTGTGAGATGCTACCATAGAGAAAAGGTTCTTGGAAAACGGAAAGGTCTGAAGGTAGATGAGTCATCTGGTGCACCCTACAGTTCTGAAAGAGGTGGCTGAAGAGACTGTGAATGCATTAGTAATGATCTTTCAAGAATCACTAGATGCTGGAATGGTTCCAGAAGACTGGAAAATTGCAAATGTCACTCCACTCTTCAAGAAGGGAGAGAAACAGAAGAAAGGAAACAATAGGCCAGTTGGTCTGACCTCAAAGTTGGGAAGACGTTGGAGTCCATTATTAAGGATGAGGTTACTCAGAGGCACATGATAAAACAGGCCATAGTCAGCGTGGTTTCCTCAAGGGAAAATCTTGCTCAACAAATCTGATGGAATTCTTTAAAGAAGTAACAAGCAGGAAAGACAAAGAAGAATTGTTTGATGTTTTGTACATGGATTTTCAGAAGGCCTTTGACAAGGTGCCACACATGAGGCTGCTTAACAAGTTATGAGCCTGTGGTATTACAGGAAAGATCCTAGCATGGATAAAGCAGTGGTTGATTGGTAGGAGGCAAAGAGTGGGAATAAAGGGAACCTTTTCTGGTTGGCTGCCAGTGACATGAGGTGTTCCACAGGAGTCTCTGTTGGGACCGTTTCTTTTTACTTTATACGTCAAGGATTTGGATAATGCAATCGATGGCTTTGTTGCAAAGTTTGCAGATGATATGAAGATAGGTGGAAGGACAGGTAGTTTTGAGGAAGGAGAGAGACTACAAATGGATTTAGACAGATTAAGAGAATGGGCAAAGAAATGGCAGATGGAATACAATGTCAGGAAGTGTATGGTCATGCACATTAGTAGAAGAAATGAAAGGGTTGACTATTTTCCAAATGGAGAGAAAATACAAAAAACTGTGGTTCAAAGAGACTTGAGAGTCCTTGTGCAGGATTTCCTAATTACTGATTTGCAAGTTGAGTCTGTGGTGAGGCATGCAAATACAATGTTAGCATTAATTTCAAGTGGACTAGAATATAAAAACAAGGATGTAATGTTCAGACTATAAAGCTCTGGTGAGGCCTCACTTGGAGTACTGTGAGCAGGTTTGGTTCTCTTATCTTAGACTGGATATGCTGAAGCTGGAGAAGGTTCAAAGGAGGTTCACAAAAATGATTCCAGGATTGAATGTCTTGTCATATGAAGAACATTTGATGGCTCTGAGCCTGTACTCACTAGAATTCAGAAGAATGAGGGGTGACCTCATTGAAACTTAATGAATGGTAAAAGGCCTTGGTAGAGTGGATATAGAGAGAATATTTCTTATGGTGGAAGAGTCAAAGACCAGAGGACAAAGCCTTCGAATAGAGGAGCGTCCTTTTAGAACAGAGCTGAGGAGGAATTTCTTTAGCCAGCGAGCAATGAATCTGTGGAATTCTTTGTCACAGGCAGCTGTGGAGGCCAAGTTTTTATGTATATTTATGGCAGAGTTGATAGATTCATGATTGGTCAGGGCATGAAGAGATACAGGGAGAAGGCAGAAGATTGTGTCTGAGAGGAAAATTGGATCGACATGATTAAATTGCGGAGCAGACTCAATGGGTCAAATGGCCTAATTCTGCTCCTATATCTTGTGCTCTTATCGTCTGCACCCAGGTCAGATATTCCGAACCTAATCCAGCTCCTCCTGCAGCCCAATGGCCAGACTTGAATTCCACGGCCTGACTCACCATCTCCAGACCTCCGGCCAGCAATTACAACATCCCGGCCAGCTACTCCGTACAACAAACAACTCACTGATGTGGAAGACCTGCCATATACATAGTTATTGGAGTCAAGAATAAACTTATTATGTATAAAAACACATCTACAAAGAAAAAAGCACCTTTGGTTGACCCCAGTAGGCCGTTGTGTGTATATGCGCCGCCATCTGACTGGAAATATGTATCTTCCCTTTTATTAAAACAATTAGACAAATTATTAAATAATCCAGTACATCCTAAATTCTAGATTCCCAGAGTTTAGATTAGATTATGAGGACACGCAGTCCTCTTTTATTGTCATTTAGTAATGCATGCATTAAGAAATGATACAATGTTCCTCCAGAATGATATCACAGAAACACAAGACAAACCAAGACGAAAAACTGACAAAAATCACATAATTATAACATATAGTTACATATAGTGCAAAGCAATACTGTGATTTGATGAAGAACAGACCATGGGCACGGTAAAAGAAAGTCTCAAAGTCTCTCAAAAGTCCCATCATCTCACGCAGACAGTAGAAGGAAGAAAAAAAACTCTCCCTGCCATGAGCTTCCAGTGCCGCAAACTTGCCGATGCAGCACCCTGGAAGCACCCGACCACAGCCGACTCTTGAGTCCGTCCGAAAACTTCGAGCCTCCAACCAGCCCTCCAATACCGAGCACCGAGCACCATCTCCGCCGAGCGCTTCGACCCCGGCCCCGGCAACAGGGAATAGGCAAAGCCAAGGATTTGGGGCCTTCCCCTCCAGAGATTTTTGATTGCACAGTAGCAGCGGCAGTGAAGCGGGCACTTCAGGAGTTTCTCCAGGTGTTCCTCCGTGCTTCTCATGTCTGTCTCCTTCGAATCAAGATTGTGCATGGCCCCTAGTTGACACATACGATATCATTTCAGAGCGGCCGTGCACGCAGCGTCGCGCCGCCATCTTCTCCTCCCCTTCCGGGAAATCTTCACTGAGAAATGAAAAAATGATGATTTTAGTATATACTTACCCACTTGTTCTCTTTCTGCTCAACATTAATAACTATACTCCATCCTTTTGGCTCAGTTTTCTGCCCTGGAAGTCTGCTGGTCAGATCTCACCTGGCCCTTCAACACACCTCTTTGGTCAAGAAGGCACAGCAGCGTCTCTAAATCCTATGGAGACTAAGGCAAGTGAGGCTTACCGCCCACACCCCCACCCATTTTAACCAGCTTTTACAGGAGCACCATCAAGTGTGCCCTGAACAGGTGCATCGCTGTTTAGTATGGGAGTTGCAAAGCATCTATCATCTTGCATCTTGCAAGGACTGCTGAGAGGATCAACGGCATCTCTCTTCCACCATCAGAGATATTTATCTGGAGCGCTGTGTTTGCAGGGCCTTTAGCATTGTCGATGATCTCTCCCATCCGTCCAACAATCTCTTTAAACCCTTACTATCTGAGACGCAGTACAAAAGCATTAGGACAAGATCTGCTAAGATAGGAACAGCTTCTTCCCCCAGGCCGTAAGACTCCCTGCCACCACTCAGGTCTCATCACTCATGAAGCGCAAGTAGTGTTTTACTGTTTACTTTTTCTCTTTGTATCACATATGGGCATTATTATTTTTAAATTTATTTGTGGTAATATTACTTTTTGTGTTATGTGTGTGAGTTTGTGTGTGAGTACTGTGTTGTGCACCTTGGTCTGGAGGAATAGAACATAGAAACATAGAATTGGATTGACTTACTGACACCCTCCACATTAATGAGGAGTAAAAATCTTTATGCTACCTTTTCATGTAAATGTGCTTTGTGTAATTTAAAGTAACTTATAATAAATGGTATGTAAAACAGGACAGTCAATATAGCATAGCAATACAATTTTATCAGCGTGAATTAATCAGTCTGATGGCCTGGTGGAAGAAGCTGTCCCGGAGCCTGTTGGTCCTGGCTTTTATGCTGCGGTACTGTTTCCCAGATGGTAGCAGCTGGAACAGTTTGTGGTTGGGGTGACTTGGGTCCCCAACCACAAGCTTCAGGCCCTTTTTACACATCTGTCTTTGTAAACGCTCTGAATAGTGGGAAGTTTGCATCTACAGATGCGCTGGGCTGTTCACAACACTCTCTGCAGAGTCCTGTGATTGAGAGAAGTACAGTTCCCACACCAGGCAGTGATGCAGCCAGTCAGGATGCTCTCAATTGTGCCCCTGTAGAAAGTTCTTTGGATCTGGGGGGCCATACCAAACTTCTTCAGCTGTCTGAGGTGAAAGAGGTGCTACAGGGGAGATGTCAGGGGTAAGTTTTTTAACACAGAGAGTGGTGAGTGCGAGGAATGGGCTGTCAGCGATGGTGATGGAGGTGGATATGATAGGGTCCTTTATGAGACTCCTGGACAGGTACATGGCGCTCAGAAAAATAGAGTGCTATGGGGAACCCGAGGTAATTTCTAAGGTAAGAACATGTTCGGTACAGCTTTGTGGGCTGAAGGGCCTGTATTGTGCTGTAAGATTTCTATGTTTCTATAGCAGGTATGTACAGACCACGTGAGATCCTCGGTAATGTGGATGCCAAGGAACTTAAAGTTGCTCACCCTGTCAACCCCAGATCTATTGATGTCAATAGGGGTTAGCCTGTCTCTATTCCTTCTACGATCCACAACCAGCTCCTTTGTTTTTGCGACATTGATGTTATTTTCTTGACACCACCGTGACAGGGTGATGACTTCTTCTCTGTAGGCTGCCTCAGTATTATTTGAGATTAGGCCAATCAGTGTATTGTCATCAGCAAATTTAATTAGCTGATTGGAGCTGTGGGTGGCGATACATTCATGGGTATACAGAGAGTAATGGAGGGAGCTTAGGACACAGCCCTGAGAGGCACCTGTGTTGAGCATCAGAGGGGCAGGGGTGAGGGAGCCCACTCTTACCATCTGCCGGCGATCTGATAGGAAGTCTGGGATCCAGCTGCACAAGGCACGGTGAAGGCCAAGGTCTCTGAGCTTCTTGTCAACCATAGGGAGAATTATGGTGTTGAATGCTGAACTGTAGTCCAAGAACAACATTCTCACATAAGCGTCCTTCTTCTCCAGACGTGCAAGGACAGTGTGCAGAGTTGTGGCTATTGCATCATCTGTCGATCGGTTGTGTTGGTAGGCGAATTGTAGGGGTCCAGTGTGGGTGGTTGCATGCTGTTTCATTTGTGGTATACATGTGTATAGTTGAATGACAATAAAGGACTCTTTCTCTGAATTCTAGGGTACAGGATTCTATTTGGAATTTTTTTATTGTCTGGGCCTAATTGCTTCACTGTGATTATATCACCTAGAAGTTTCATAGTATCACATTTTTGTGCAGTACCTGCATCTGAAAATGCATCATTATTAAACATTGTACACTAGACACACGGATCAGGAAGTCTGTGTGTTTTTCCCATGAATCCTGTGCATCCTAAAGCAAGAGGCATCCGAGATCTGTGCAGCGTCTGCATTTCTCAGTGGCAGTAATGGGGCCACTGGAAGTAGCTTACACAGAACCCATGCAGGCTGCTTCTCTGCAACTTAAATTAAATTCGAGAGGCTTTATTTGCCACATGTACATTGAAAAATTGAAACATGCAGTGAAAGCGTCATTGACCAACGGGGTATAAGAATGGGCTGGGGACAGCCTGCCAGTGTTACCATGCTTCCAGTGCCAACATAGCATACCCACTATTTATTAATCTGTACAACCCCGTAAATCTTTAGTATGTGGGAGGGAAGTGGAGAAGCCAGGGGAAATCCATGTGGTCTCAGGGTGATCGTACAAACTCATCACAGACAGCAGCAGGAATTGAACTCTGATCTTCCTTTCTTTGGTGCTGTAAGGTGCCACACTACCATCCTGCTCATCAACACGCCGCACCTTCCAGAACTGATCTCAGGAGCAGTGTGGTTACACGGGCCACAGCTGGTTCTTATGAACTCCCTGTTGGACGTCATGTTAGAGAGGCCAAAGACGACGATTTCAGCATTCATCTGCACGTCCAGCAGCACGTCCTCCAGCTTTCTGGTCCCAGTGCACTGCCATAGGCCAGAGCCAGTAGTTTAAACCAGAACTCGCTGAGGATTCTAGCTAGCTGCAGGACTTCAGTTGGGATAGTTCCCTCTTATGTTATTTGCTTTCTTGAACTGTATTCATTCAGATTCGAAAATTAATTGCTGAATATTGTCCAGTCCACGACGTGCAACCGTCCTGTAACCACACCTCCTTTGACCATAGCTTTTAGTCCTCACTACTGGTGCTGTGGCCTCTGGTCTCCACCTCTATGCTGGGTCTAGAAGTACAGACGGGTGAACGAATTTTCCAAAGTGTGAGTGTGAGATAGCACAGTAAGCATTCTTGATGGTGGCAGAACAGCGGTCAAGTGTGTTGGCTCCTCTGGTTTCACAGATTGATATGTTGGTGTCATTGTTCAGAGACTTCGTCAAGCTGGCCTGGTTGAGATCCCCCGCAACGATAGGGAAGGCATCAGGGCGCACTGACTCGTACTTGCTGATTATGATGCTCAGCTCCTCCAGTGCCTGGCTGGCGTTGGCCTGAGGTGGAATGTACACTGTTACCAGGATGATGGCAGGAAACTCCCTCGGTAGATAAAATGGATGACATTTGACCGCTAGATGTTCCAGATTGGGTGAGCAGGACCGAAACAGACCCACCATGTCTGTGCACCACGATGCGTTAATCATAAAGCATACTCTCTCTCCTCTATCTTTAATAGACTGAGCGGTCCTGTCTCTCTGGAGAACGATGAAGCCATTGGCCTGAGGCGCTGTCTCCCAAACTAAGTGAAACAAAGCACATAGCTATCCCCGATGTCCCTCTGGTACAGCAATCTGGCACTGAGGTCTTCAGTTTTGTTTTCCAGCGACAGTAGGACAGTAGGGAGTGGGGGGGGGGGTCTAAGGCCTCGTGTTTCAATAGCACCTCACTTTCCGTACTTCTGTTTTCTTAAAGGGCAATTGCACTTTACATCTACCCCACATATATATATTTGCTGCGGTCATTAATAGGATCCTTGCATTGGACCTGTGTCTGTAATCCAGTCTGTTTAACCTTTAGGAGGCAGTAAATTCTATCACCTAAATTAATTGCTCAACTATCATCAAAACTATATATCTGATCAAACGGTAACATTGAGTATACTCAGCACATTAGCATTGTTAAGGCAGTGACGGTCATACCTTCTGGGTAATTTGCAGTTCTTCATCTTCTTCTTGGTCCCTTAGCTTCCAAGTGGAACATAGGCCATTGATGAACTCCCATCTCCCACCTCCATCGTCCAAAGTTGATGGTATTGTTGGAGCTCATCAATGTTTCTGTATCCACTATACAGGGGATTGGCCTATACAGCTGCACCAGAGCTCTGTTGGCCAGCCTTACCAGCTTCAATCTCTCACAACGGGGACATAGGGCTCAACTTGGAGAGGCATTTGCAGTTCTATCCTCCCAGGAAAAACGGCTTTCTAGGTGTGAAGGGCAGTGCCAGGTTCAGATGCTGCAAGAAGACGTGTTCATGCACAGAGGGTGGTGAAGGCTTAAGAGGAAGTTGCTAATAAAACAGAAACTGAAGCTATGTTGACAACATTTGATAAATGTGACAACTGCACCCTATTTGACATTCCAAGTAACAAAACGAAACAATGGAACAATAATGCAGACACCTGCTGCAAAATTGTGAATGTTCTGATCTAGAACGAAAGCTGAAAATGCTGGGTTTTTTTTTAAGAACTCATCTCAAAACAACTTATATGGAAAGTCCTTACAAAAACAGCATAAGTTAGAAAGATTGTTGTCACTTTCAGTGAACAGAGAAGATAAAGCAGAACTGGATGATGTTTGAATAGCTTCAGAGAAGAAAATAAATACCAAGAAGAAACTTCTTATTTATAACCATTAACAGAAAATAATTGTTAGCAGGACAGAACTGAAACAATGTTGCTATTGTTACAGCAGCATATTCAAGCCAATGAAAGACACTGTCTAAATCATCTGGAAATTTTATCTACATTATAAGAGTACATTGCTCATTAGGAGTTTGAGAAAATTTGGTCTGTCACCAAAAACACTGGACAATTTCTAGATGTACCGTGGAGAGCATTTGAACTGGTTGCCTCACTGTCTGGGAAAGCTACTGCACAGGATCGATAAACGCAGCAGAGGATGGTAAACTTAGTCCTCATCATCATCATCGCGGGCACTAGCCTCCATAGTATCCCGGATATCTTCAAGGAGCAATGCCTCAAAAATGTGGCATCCATCGTTAAAGACCCCCATCACCCAGGTCATGCCTTGTCGTCATTGCTTCCATCAGAAAGGAGAGACAGAAGCCGGAAGACACACACTCAATGATTCACGAACAGCTTCTTCCCCTCTGCCATCCAATTTGTAGATGGACATCGAAACTGTGAACACTACCGCACTACTTTTTTAATTTCCATTTTTGCAATATTTATTTAATATATGCACCTCCTGTAATTCACAGCTTTTTCTCTATTATTATATATTGCAATGTATTGTTGCTTCAAAGGCAACAAAATTCACGACATTTGCCAGTGATATTAAACCTGATTCTGATTTTGAAACATAGTATTTTTGAATTCACGCTGTAAGTGTTGAAGCCAATACAAAGAACCAGAGGACACAGTTGATATTTAGCGCTGGCTAAAGTAGGAATGAGTATTTACAACTCGGGGATCCACGAACTGCTTGATATAGGTGCATCTATCAGTGTGAGATGTGTAGGAACTTTTCACAATCTTCATTGCCCTGCTCTGACTTATGAAGGAATCGCTGCAATGGTTTGCCTTACAAGACTACTCATTTGACAGTTTTAGATGTATAGAATATTAGAGCAGGGTTGTGATGTTGAGGCTCTATAAGGCACTCATGAGACCACGCTTGGAGTATTGTGTGCAGTTTTGGGCTCCTTATTTTAGAAAGGATATACTGACATTGGAGAGGGTTCAGAGAAGATTCACGAGGATGATTCCAGGAATGAAAGGGTTACCGTATAAGAAACGTCTAGCAGCTCTTCGGCTGTGTTCCCTGCAGATCAGGAGAATGAGAGGGGATCTCATAGAAACATTCCGAATATTAAAAGGTCTGAACAGATTAGATACGGCAAAGTTATTTCCCATGGTAGGGGATTCTAGGACAAGAGGGCACAACTTCAGGATTGAAGGATGTCC
The DNA here is from genome assembly GCF_963921235.1 of Mobula hypostoma. Taxonomy (NCBI): domain Eukaryota; kingdom Metazoa; phylum Chordata; class Chondrichthyes; order Myliobatiformes; family Myliobatidae; genus Mobula; species Mobula hypostoma. The sequence continues at coordinate 20,220,218 of NC_086098.1, forward strand.
TTTTAGAACGGAGATGCAGAGAAATTACTTTAGTCAGAGGGTGGTAAATCTGTGGAATTTGTTGCCACGAGTGGCTGTGAAGGTCAAGTCATTTGGTGTATTTAAGGCAGAGATAGATAGGTTCTTCATTAGCCAGGGCATCAAAGGGTATGGGGTGAAAGCAGGGGAGTGGGGATGACTGGAAGAATTGGATCAGCCCATGATTGAATGGCGGAGCAGACTCGACGGGCTGAATGGCCTACTTCTGTTCGTATATATTATGGGCTTATGGTCTAATTTTTGGAACATTTTACTTGCAAATAACTGTCAGGAGCATGAATGATACAGTCAGGTGACTGTAATATTTTGAGTTCTGGCACAGTGTCAGATCTTCACATTGTAGGGATTACACATGCATCACCTACAAGTGACCCCACTCTTCATGAACAAATCTTCACAGCACTGCACATTATTATGTCAGCATGAATGCAGTACTCAAAATGACACTGATCAAAATCAAAGCTGCATAAAGCAAACACTCCTGATTTGAAACAACTCAATCATAAAAATTGAAACTCAATTTGAGAAGAAGCATATACACAGCAGGAAGTTCACGGTAAATTTGCAGTATGTTTACACCTACTTCAGAAGCACATTGTCTTCTGCAATTTTGAATGAAACATATTGTAGACATGGTTCATGAAGGCCTTCAGAGATTCATGAACACATAAGTATTGTTAACTGAGGAGGTATGGTTCCCAAGCAACACTGACTTGGATGCTGACAAGATTCAACACAGATCTTTAAGTTACTCAAAGGTCATGGACTAACTTAGTTTGCTTTTCAAATTTGCCTCAGTGATTAAGAGCCTATGATGGTTGATACCTGTAGTAGATTCCCATCGTAGAAATTGCTAGTTCTGCAGCCAGGAAAGTGACCGCTCTAAAGTTTGGTGTCTTTGCATTTTGTGATGTACAGACAATGGACCACCATTCAACAAATTTCAAAGTTCAAAGTACATTTATTATCGAAGTATGTATATGTTATACAACCTTGAGATTCGTCTCCTTACAGGCGGCCACAAAACAACCTATTAAAAACAAGAAGACTGCCAAACACCCAATGTGCAGAGAGAGAGGAAAAAATAAATTGTGCAATCAATAAAAGTAAGCAAATGGCATTTAGAACAAAAGTGAGTCCTCAGACAAAAGCCCGGAGCCACTCGAGCAGGCCCATAGCTTCAGGTATGATATTGTAGCCATCACTGAGACCTGGCTAAAGGATGCATGTCTCTGGGAGCTGAACGTCCAAGGATACACGGTGTATCGGAAGGATAGGAAGGTAGGCAGAGGGGGAGGCGTGGCTTTATTGGTAAGAAATGATATTAAATCATTAGAAAAAGGTGATATAGGATCGGAAGGTGCAGAATCTTTATGGGTTGAGCTAAGGAATAGCAGGGGTAAAAGGACCCTGATGGCAGTTATTTATAGGCCTCCAAACAGCTGCAGGGATGTGGACTACAAATTACAACTGGAAATAGAAAAGGCTTGTCAGAAGGGCAGTGTTATGATAATTGTGGGGGATTTTAACATGCGAGTAGATTGGGAAAATCAGGTCAGCACTGGATCTCAAGAGAGAGAATTTGTAGAATGTCTGCGAGATGGCTTTTTAGAACAGCTTGTTGTTGAGCCCACTAGGGGATCGGCTGTACTGGATTGGGTATTGTGTAATGAACCGGAGGTGATTAGAGAGATTGAGGTGAAGGAACCCTTAGGAGGCAGTGATCATAACATGATTGAGTTCACTGTGAAATTAGAAAAAGAGAAGCCGAAATCTGATGTGTCGGTGTTTCAGTGGAGTAAAGGAAATTACAGTGGCATGAGAGAGGAACTGGCCAAAGTTGACTGGAAAGAGACACTGGCGGGAAGGACGGCAGAGCAGCAGTGGCTGGAGTTTATGCGAGAAATGAGGAATGTGCAAGACAGGTATATTCCAAAAAAGAAGAAATTTTCGAGTGGAAAAAGGATGCAACCGTGGTTGACAAGAGAAGTCAAAGCCAAAGTTAAAGCAAAGGAGAGGGCATACAAGGAAGCAAAAATTAGTGGGAAGACAGAGGATTGCGAAGTTTTTAAAACCTTACAAAAGGAAACCAAGAAGGTCATTAAGAGAGAAAAGATTAACTATGAAAGGAAACTAGCAAATAATATCAAAGAGGATACTAAAAGCTTTTTCAAGTATATAAAGAGTAAAAGACAGGTAAGAGTTGATATAGGACCAATAGAAAATGATACTGGAGAAATTGTAATGGGAGATGAGGAGATGGCAGAGGAACTGAACAAGTATTTTGCATCAGTCTTCACTGAGGAAGCCAGCAGGATACCGGACACTCAAGGGTGGCAGGGAAGAGAAGTGTGTGCAGTCACAATTACGACAGAGAAAGTACTCAGGAAGCTGAATAGGCTAAAGGTCGATAAATCTCCTGGACCAGATGGAATGCACCCTCGTGTTCTGAAGGAAGTAGCTGTGGAGATTGCGGAGGCATTAGCGATGATCTTTCAAAAGTCGATAGATTCTGGCATGGTTCCGGAAGACTGGAAGATTGCAAATGTCACTCCATTATTTAAGAAGGGGGCAAGGAAGCAAAAAGGAAATTATAGACCTGTTAGCTTGACGTCGGTGGTTGGGAAGTTGTTGGAGTCGATTGTCAAGGATGAGGTTACAGAGTACCTGGAGGCATATGACAAGACAGGCAGAACTCAGCATGGATTCCTTAAAGGAAAATCCTGCCTGACAAACCTATTACAATCTGTTGAGGAAATTACCAGTAGGCTAGACAAGGGAGATGCAGTGGATGTTGTATATTTGGATTTTCAGAAGGCCTTTGACAAGGTGCCACACGTGAGGCTGCTTAACAAGATAAGAGCCCATGGAATTACGGGAAAGTTACATACGTGGATAGAGCATTGGCTGATTGGCAGGAAACAGAGAGTGGGAATAAAGGGATCCTATTCTGGTTGGCTGCCGGTTACCAGTGATGTTCCACAGGGATCAGTGTTGGGGCCGCTTCTTTTTACATTGTATATCAACGATTTGGATTATGGAATAGATGGCTTTGTGGCTAAGTTTGCTGACGATACGAAGATAGGTGGAGGGGCCGGTAGTGCTGAGGAAACGGAGAATCTGCAGAGAGACTTGGATAGATTGGAAGAATGGGCAAAGAAGTGGCAAATGAAGTACAATGTTGGAACGTGTATGGTTATGCACTTTGGCAGAAAAAATAAATGGGCAGACTGTTATTTAAATGGGCAAAGAATTCAAAGTTCTGAGATGTAACGGGACTTGGGAGTCCTCATACAGGATTCCCTTAAAGTTAACCTCCAGGTTGAGTCGGTAGTGAAGAAGGCGAATGCAATGTTGGCATTCATTTCTAGAGGAATAGAGTATAGCAGCAGGGATGTGATGTTGAGGGTCTATAAGGCGCTGGTGAGACCTCACTTGGAGTACTGTGGGCAGTTTTGGTCTCCTTATTTAAGAAAGGATGTGCTGACGTTGGAGAGGGTACAGAGAAGATTCACTAGAATGATTCCAGGAATGAGAGAGTTAACATATGAGGAACGTTTGTCCGCTCTTGGACTGTATTCCTTGGAGTTTAGAAGAATGAGGGGAGACCTCATAGAAACATTTGGAATGTTAAAAGGCATGGACAGAGTGGATGTGGCAAAGTTGTTTCCCATGATGGGGGAGTCTAGTACGAGAGGGCATGACTTCAGGATTGAAGGGCACCCTTTCAGAACAGAAATGCGAAAAAAAATTTTTTAGTCAGAGGGTGGTGAATCTATGGAATTTGTTGCCACGGGCAGCAGTGGAGGCCCAGTCATTGGGTGTATTTAAGGCAGAGATTGATAGGTATCTGAGCAGCCAGGGCATCAAAGGTTATGGTGAGAAGGCGGGGCAGTGGGACTAAATAGGATAAAATGGATCAGCTCATGATAAAATGGCGGAGCAGACTCAATGGGCCGAATGGCCTACTTCTGCTCCTTTGTCTTATGGTCTTATGGTCTTATGATGTATTGGACTGAATCCACCACCTTTTGAAGGATTTTCCACTCAAAGTTATATAATTTTTAAATATTTTGTTTTTAAATGCACTTTGAATCTTTGATTCTTATTATGACTTCTTCCCCCTGGTTTTCCAGACCTCTTGAAGGGTCTCAGCCCAAAATGTTGACTGTTTTTTCATCTCTAAAGATGATGCCTGACTTGCTGAATTGTGTGTGTGTTGCTCTGAATTTCCAACATCTGCAGAATCTCCTGTGTTTGTGGAGATGGAAACAGGTTTTTCAGAATTACAGTGCGATGCCACATTCAGGGCAGGCCAAACAACAGAGGCACTTATCTGTGCACAACTTACTCTTTCTGTTTTTCAAGAAGTACTCTGTGAGAGACATGATCAAAATCCACATGTGTATAACATTAAAAATATCATCATAAAAGACAACATTGTATAATATGAAGAAACGCATGAAATTATCACCTCAGACTAGTAATAAGAGTCTTGTGAAATGTGTCATTCCTCAGAGTGTTCAAGACCCTTTGTCACTGAATAGATCATAAGACCATAAGATATAGGAGCAAAATTAGGCCATTTGGCCCATCAAGTCTGCTCCACCATTTCATCATGGCTGATCCATTTCCCTCTCAGCCCCAGTCTCCTGCCTTCCCCTGTATCCCTTCATGCAAGAATCTTTCAATCTTTGCCTTAAATATCCCCAATGGTTTGTCTTCAACACCTGCCTGTGGCAATGGATTCCCCAGATTCACCACACTCTGGCTAAAGAAATTTTTCTTCATCTCCATTCTAGATGGATGTTCCTCTATTCTGAGGCTCTGTCCACTGGTCTTAGACTCCCTCACCATAGGAAACATCCTCTCTACGTCCATTCTATCAAGGCCTTTCACCATTCAATAGCTATCAATAAGGTCCCACTCATTCTTCTGAATTCCACTGAGTACAGGCACAGAGCCATCAAATGCTCCTCATATAATAAACCTTTCAATTCTGGAATCATTTTTGTGAACCTCCTTTGAACCCTCTCCAATGTCAGCACATACTTTCTTAGATAAGGTCCCCAAAACTGCTCTCAGCTTTCCAAGTGAGGCCTCAGCAGCGCTTCATAAAGCCTCAACATTACATCTTTGCTTTCACACTCTAGTCCTCTCAAAATGAATGCTAACATCACAATTGCCTTCCTTACCACTGACTCAGCCTGCAAATTAACCTTTAGGGAACCGCAAGGCTGACACGAAATTAAGCAACCTCAGTAGACACAACAAACAATTTTTCTCATCTGGATATCACCGTTGTCTAGCTATTATGAGCAGAAACCTTCTTTCCTGAGAGAATGTGAAGAAGTTAATGTAGCAGAGATGTGCATTTCCTTTATTGGAGTGTATAGTTCTGAGCATACCCAGTATTTTGAATGTGGTAATAAAGCATGCAACCACTATTCTACATTGTGCAGCAGAGTTTGTCTAATTAATTGCATGCTTCAAATGCTTACTAGTTCAAAGTCAAAGTGTATTTATTTATTATCAAAGTATAGTATACAACTGAGAGTCATCCTCTTGTAGGCAGCCACAGAACAAAGAAACAACATTCAAGTAAACATCAACACCAAACGTGTGAAAAAAAGAGCAATTTGCACAAATGGCTAAAAGCAATTGAACAACACATAAAATATCAGTGTTAAACCGGGACTTCAGTTGAGTTCAGGTCAGTGCCATTCAGCTAGCCCACTGCAGGCCACAGGGCAAAGCACTCCTTGCTGAAGCACCTCAGACCATACTGTTTGCTTTGATCCAACTGCTCAAAAACAGCAGTAAAAAAAAGAGTAACCCCGGAATCCAGGAACACATGCATGATGAACCCCCAAAATCCCCCAAAACAATTCCACAGGCTCCCTGAACAATCCTTGCAACATGGATCCCAAGACTACTGCACTATCCTCCAACAGCAGCGAGCTAGAGGGAGAGGAAACTCAGCCACCCGCAGGCAGACAGTGTCAAACACCCACCTGTCCTCTGCTCTCGTTCTTGTCAACTTCAACTTTATTAGAGGCCTCAATCAGAGAAAAGCAATGGAGTCGACCCTGGGTTCGTGCCCTGTCTCCAGGCCTCCAGGCATCCAGGCCACACACTCTGCTCCAGTCCTCACTGAACTCCCTAGGAAACAGCAAAGCGCCATATCGATCAATCAGTCCAAAACCACACCATCAAAATGTAAATTATAGATTCCAATCGCACTCAGCACAGATGTAGTATTGTACTTAAAAGAAGAAGTAAAAGAAGTAGTTGCGTGAACTGCCTGCAGGACGTCATCCTTGGTTGCATTGTTTGCTGGCACCATCTTGAGGAAGCCTCTGGAAAATATGGGAGTTGTAGTTGAACCTACACATTGAATCTCTGAAATTCCAATAAAACCTGCCTGTACTCAGGATTCAATCACATCCTCCCCACCTCTTTAAGCAAACTGATTGCCATTTACCAATCTCAAACCAATCCCAAGAACACACCTTTCTCTCAATTTCTCAATGATCTGACCTAATCCTAGACCCACCATAGCTTCTCTCCCCCGTATACTCCAGAGGTATTCTTGAATATACCTGATTTTCTACATTGACTTGTGGAAACACATAAAGAAAAGCCTTACCATATTAACTGTCCATTGCTCCATAATTGTTTAACTGCCCTTGAAAGTAAAGACCAAGGTCTTGGTCAATAAACAGAACAATAATGAACATAACATCTGAAGACTTATCAGGCATGAATGCCAAGTATCATGAGCCACATGTGTAAATGATATTTTATGGTTGTAGGATGTATACATACACAGAACATCAGTAAGAGGTATCTTTAAATTATCAGGATGCTGGGGCACGATTTCTTAACATTGTCCAAACCAATGAGAAATAGTGAGAAAACCATTAGAAATGGGGCTGTACTCAGCCGAACCTTGGAAAATGATGCTGGTTAAATTTTGGAAGTGTTAGTGTGGGAGCACTTTGGGGTTAGTAGTCCATAATTCCTGAGAGTTACAGGGTTATTTTGGAAGGGGCAAAGAGCAGTTTGGAAGTTAAGGTCCTAAACTGGGGAAAGGCTGATTTCAATAACATCAGGCAGGGTTTGATGAAAATAGATTGTGAGCAAACATGAGAAAATCTGCAGATGCTGGAAATCCAAGCAACACACACACAAAATGCCTGAGGAACTCAGCAGGTCAGGCAGCATCTATGGAAAAGAGTAAACAGTCAATGTTTTGAGCTGAGACCCTTCACCAGGACTTAGGGTTGTGAGCAGTTGCTTTGGAGCAGAATAACTTTCAACAAGTGGGAATCACTTATAAGTAAGTTAATGGAAATTCACGAGTTTGACCTGATTTTTTAACCAAGATTATTGATGAGTTTAGTAGATGTTGCCTTTACTAAAGTGTCTGAGAAGGTTCCACATGGTAAGCTGTAAACTAATGGCACACGAGATCCAAAGAAAGTTAGAAAATTGGTCCGAAATTGATAATAAGACTAATAAGAGACAGAGACTGGTGGTGGTAGGACATCACAAAATTTTAGAAACATTTTGTCTTGCACTTGAACTACCAAGGCCTATCTGGTTATGGACCAAGTGAAAAGAGTAAGGAAAATGATGGGCTGAATTGTCTGTTTCTGTGCTGGCAATTTCACATCATTATGAAAGTGAAAAAAAAAGATAATTGAGCTTTAAAAGTGAATTACATCTAGAGCAAATTAGGTGGCCAAGATCTTTAGTGATAATTTCTAAAAATAATTTTGCTGCCTGATGCTTCCACCCACAAATCCAGGCACGGCCCCAGATTGAATCAATCACCGTGATGAGAACGGCTAATTACTCCTACTTGCAAGACTTTGCGGTGACCCTTAAAATTACTTTTTGTGAAGTTGTTCCTGTTGATTTAAAAAAAGCAAGGAACACCCTGAATCATAGCTGATTGACAGAACCAAGTAAGATTATGGGCAGATAGTATTTTTCACAATACCAGGATAGGGACCATATTACTCCTATCCTGGCCTCTCTCCACTGTTTACCAGTATGGTTTAGAATTGATTTTAAGGTTCTCCTGTTTGTTTTTAAAGCTCTAAATGGGCTGGCCCCCTCCTATTCGCAGACCTTCTGACCCTTTATTCTACTTCCAGGTCCTTCAGGTCGGCTGATTTGGGGCTCCTGGCTGTCCCGCAATCTAAATTTAGGTTCAGGGGTGACCGCGCCTTTGCTGTTGTAGCCCCTAGACTGTGGAACAGCATCCCCCTCCCTATCAGATCTGCCCCCTCCATTGACTCTTTTAAGTCCAGGCTCAAAACTTACCTTTATTCACTAGCGTTTTGAATCTTCCTGATGTGGCTGATTTTTTGGCTTGTGCGCTAAGCTCATGTGTTGTTTATTTTGTGCCTATAAACTGTGTGCCTTGTTGGCTACATCTGTGTTTCTTGTATTTGTGATTTTAGCTACCTGTTATGGTTTGTACAGCACTTTGGTCAATATGGGTTGTTTTTAAATGTGCTTTATAAATAAATTTGACTTGACTTGACTTGAATATCAATGAACAGCTTTAAAATGTATATTCTTTTTATTCAGCGATACAGCATGGAACAGTTCTTCCCAGCCTAATGAGCAGCACCACTCAGCAACCCACCTATTTAATACTATCTCAACCACAGGACAATTTACAATGACCAGTTGTCTTAGTAAACCGGAGCACGTGGGAGGAACATACAAACTCCTTACAGATGGTGCTGAATTGAACTCCAAACTCTGGAACGCCCTGAGCTTTAATAGTGTCACACTAACCACTACATGGCTGTGGTGCCCCAGAGAGTCTTTATTAATATAGAAAACACTAACTAATCTTGGCACAATTACCTACCTCAAGCAGCAATGCAGTAAGTAGCCGGATGATGTCTTAGCCAGAGCACTTGAGCTCTTCTTCTGAGGGAGCTTCAATCCAGAGACAGGAGAATTAGCACTGAGTTAAGTGTGACAGTTTATTTAAAATCTTTCAGATATACCAAATTCAATTCACATCAAAAGGAAACGGAAAGTTAATGACTTGCATCAGGATGCAGCTCTCTTCGTTATGTGATCCTTGAGCTATTTTCTAACATGTGTCTTGAAATTCAAATTTATTGCTGACTTTGTCTCATCTGATTTGTAAGATTAATATGATGGGTTGGATTGACATTCCTATTTAAGCAGTTTCAGATTTTGAATCAGTGATTCTTTCACTTGTCACTTGAAGTGTATTCAGAAGTCATATTATAATTTCTAACCAATGTATGTTACTGATGGAAAACAATGAACCAGACCTTTTCTCATACAATCATAATTAAATTTTTTAAAGGAGACATCAGAGAAGCAGACAGTAAAAGAAGTCATCAAGATTATGAAGACAAGTCTACGTCCCCAGGCAGTGAGGAACTTCCTTCCAACAATGACTCATTTGTTACAGCAAAAAATGAACCTATGTCAGAAACAAATCCCTATTCTGACTTTAGAATCAATCAACTATTGCACTCAGCCAAAGAACCACAGTTCCGGACCTCTGAAGAGGCTCAAGAAATTCCTCAAAAAGGATCTGGTGATCTGAATGTACAGGCAGACAGCTCTTTGACCAAAAGTGCCCAACCAGGATATTCTCCAGATGACCTTGATGCACCCGGAAGTCTAGGACTTCCTAAACAAATGGAATACTTTAAGCATAGTTCTGCAACTATGGATGAGAGCAGAAAAAATGACAGTGATGCAGAATTTGTACAAGATCCAGAAGAGACCAATGGCCCAACGAGAGATTTCTCAGTGACAGATGAACCTTTGTCCAATTCAAAGAAAGACCCTAAGGAAAAGAATGTAACTTCAAGAAAAACATCAACACTACTGTCAGAAATTCTGAAAAATGCGAGCAAGCCCCAGAAAGAAAACACTGACTATGCTATCAAATCAAAGACAGGGTCTTTGGACAATGCAGTAGAAGCTGGTGTAGTGAACAAGTCTCCAGATGTAAATAGTCTATTTTCTTCAAGACCTTCATCTGTTGAAGACAATACAAAGTCCAATGCATCAACATGGCAAGATCAATCTATTGTCAATGTGGACCAAGATTATGAACCAGAGAGCTCTACAGGTCTAATAAGCAACACATCAAGCCAAGTTCAGAAACCTGGAGAACATCACAATGATGTATCAAATACAACTTTAGGAAAAGGAGAGTCTGAGAGCTCAAAAAGGAAAGGGATTTTAAAGCATAGGTTCAGCACCAGCTCCAATGAGTCAGAAAATTTCCCCAAATTGAGTTTACTCCGACCTACTGAAGACATAGGAGACATACCACAACAAACAGATGATTACAGTAGCAACGCAAAGACAGAGCCAGGTAACAGACAAGTAAGGTTCTCAGCCAAAATGAAAAACAAGCCATTGTTAAATGTTGAAGAGTGGGAAACTGACAATGCTCCTAACTCTTCAATAACAATGAATGAAGATGATGCCACATCACAGCAAGAAGGAAAAAATGACGATGGCTTCTCCCCATTGTCTCCAGCTGAAAGATTTGAAACCAAACCATACGAAAATCCGTATTTGAGCAACAAGGGAACAACTGAACATTTCCCATCTCCATCCTGGAGAGAGACTTCAGAGACACTGCCGAAGACTGAACAAGGTATGCTCATGATTTGTCTGTCTAGTAACAATGATTACTGCTGACAAATTAGATATACTTTTTTGCATTCACTTTGAGAGTTTTAGTGTACTTTATGAAAACTAACTGTCAGTTCTGCACATCTCAGCACACTTAGGGTTGGTTTATAGGAATAGGTCAAATTATCCAAAAAATACAAACCAGAAGTGTTTTGGTATACAGAACCTTATATTTAAGAAGGGGACCCATTTATTTCCTGTGCTGTTGATCCTATGTCCTTTTATGTGAATAGAAATAAATCATAAAGTAAACTTTAAAAACCTGATGATCACAATCTTGCCTTCCTTGACAATATGGGTTCTCTGGTTTCACACAGTCTTATCTTCTTCTTCTTCTTAACCTATCAATCCAATACTGGGGCATTGACCACCAATAGCAGTTCACCTGAATCCTCTGTCCTGGGCTGAAAATACATCAGACCTGTGGCTTCCATTTTCAACACATGACTTCATACGTCTTTCAGCTGAAGGTCCTTCCACTCCAAGGGATGAGGTCTTTGGATTTTCAGTTGACATTTCTGTAGCTTTGGATTTTTGCTTTACGGGATGGGTTTGCTTGTCCTCTGCCCAGCCCTCCTCTTTTTACAGCTGGGCTTGGGATCATCCATGGCAGAGTTGCACAGTCTTGTATCAAAGTACGAAAAGTCGCAGCAGTATAGAGGCAACACAAGGATGGAGGCAGATAGCAAGCAAGGGAGATTCTCAACCAAAATGAAAAAGAAGTCGCTGTCAAATATTGTTGAAGGATAGAAAACAGATGAAGCAACTATCTCTTTAAAAGCAATGAATGAAGATAGTACCATGTCACGGGCTGGAAAGAAGGCAGTTGTTAACTTTGCATTACTCCAATCTTTCAAGCTCTTTCCCAAACTGCAATAACATGATGAGTTGGCTCAGAACAGGGTTTAACCCTTAATCTTAAAGATCAACCTTAATTAGGTAAATTGCCTCTTTCTATTGTATTTTAGTTTGATCAACATTTACTTTCTTAATTTGAGAATTCTGCTGCCTTTTAATAATCAATAGAGCAATGTTAAGTTATGTATAGATTTAGTCAAACAAATTGAAAATCATTTGAATCCACACTCCAATGTCATATGTCCTCATAGCATTATCTGTATACCCTGACAGTCATTCCAGATTTTGATGTGTAGGACTATCACTTTTTATAGACCACAACCCATATTCCATGAATGGCTAAACCACATCCAGAAAGCTCTGTTTTTCCAGCGTGATAGCATAACGGTTAGCACAACATTTTTTCCTCAACAGTGATCACCAATTGGGGCTCAATTTGTGACGATATCTGTAAGGAGTTTGTACATTCTCCCCATGAATGTATGGGTTCCTTCTGGTTGCTCTGGTTTTCTCCTACATTCCAAAGATGTACAGTTAGGATTGGACAGTTGTGGGTGCGCAGTGTTGGCGACACTTGTAGACTGCCCAGCACATTCCCTGCTGATTTGATTCGATGCACATAGAAACATAGAAACATAGAAAATAGGTGCAGGAGTAGGCCATTCGGCCCTTCGAGCCTGCCCGCCATTTATTATGATCATGGCTGATCATCCAACTCAGAACCCCACCCCAGCCTTCCCTCCATACTCCCTGACCCCCATAGCCACAAGGGCCATATCTAACTCCCTCTTAAATATAGCCAATGAACTCGCCTCAACTGTTTCCTGTGGCAGAGAATTCCACAGATTCACCACTCTCTGTGTGAAGAAGTTTTTCCTAATCTCGGTCCTAAAAGGCTTCCCTTCTATCCTCAAACTGTGGCCCCTCGTTCTGGACTTCCTCAACATCGGGAACAATCTTCCTGCATCTAGCCTGTCCAATCCCTTTAGGATTTTATATGTTTCAATCAGATCTCCCCTCAATCTTCTAAATTCCAACGAGTACAAGCCCAGTTCATCCAGTCTTTCTTCATATGAAAGTCCTGCCATCCCAGGAATCAATCTGGTGAACCTTCTTTGTACTCCCTCTATGGCAAGGATGTCTTTCCTCAGATTAGGGGACCAAAACTGCACACAATACTCCAGGTGTGGTCTCACCAAGGCCTTGTGCAACTGCAGTAGTACCTCCCTGCTCCTGTACTCGAATCCTCTCGCTATAAATGCCAGCATACCATTCGCCTTTTTCACCGCCTGCTGTACCTGCATGCCCACTTTCAATGACTGGTGTATAATGACACCCAGGTCTCGTTGCACCTCCCCTTTTCCTAATCGGCCACCATTCAGATAATAATCTGTTTTCTTATTTTTGCCACCAAAGTGGATAACTTCACATTTATCCACATTAAATTGCATCTGCCATGAATTTGCCCACTCACCCAACCTATCCAAGTCACCCTGCATCCTCTTAGCATCCTCCTCGTAGCTAACACTGCCACCCAGCTTCATGTCATCCGCAAACTTGGAGATGCTGCATTTAATTCCCTCATCCAAGTCATTAATATATATTGTAAACAACTGGGGTCCCAGCACTGAGCCTTGCGGTACCCCACTAGTCACCGCCTGCCATTCTGAAAAGGTCCCGTTTATTCCCACTCTTTGCTTCCTGTCTGCTAACCAATTCTCCACCCATGTCAATACCTTACCCCCAATACCGTGTGCTTTAAGTTTGCACACTAATCTCCTGTGTGGAACCTTGTCAAAAGCCTTTTGAAAATCCAAATATACCACATCCACTGGTTCTCCCCTATCCACTCTACTAGTTACATCCTCAAAAAATTCTATGAGATTCGTCAGACATGATTTTCCTTTCACAAATCCATGCTGACTTTGTCCGATCATTTCACCGCTTTCCAAATGTGCTGTTATCACATCCTTGATAACCGACTCCAGCAGTTTCCCCACCACCGACGTTAGGCTAACCGGTCTATAATTCCCTGGTTTCTCTCTCCCTCCTTTTTTAAAAAGTGGGGTTACATTAGCCACCCTCCAATCCTCAGGAACTAGTCCAGAATCTAACGAGTTTTGAAAAATTATCACTAATGCATCCACTATTTCTTGGGCTACTTCCTTAAGCACTCTAGGATGCAGACCATCTGGCCCTGGGGATTTATCTGCCTTCAATCCCTTCAATTTACCTAACACCACTTCCCTACTAACATGTATTTCGCTCAGTTCCTCCATCTCACTGGACCCTCTGTCCCTTACTATTACTGGAAGATTATTTATGTCCTCCTTAGTGAAGACAGAACCAAAGTAATTATTCAATTGGTCTGCCATGTCCTTGCTCCCCATAATCAATTCACATGACACAGTAAGGTATAATGGCCCACCCCATCCCCATGTGACAAATAAAGCTAACCTTCTCCTTCAAATCTCTGAATAAAAGTAATTTAATTTAAGTGACAGGTTGGTGCTGAACTACATTTCCCTCAAGCCAAGGAATAAAATGAAAACAGAGCAGAGAGTCATGTACTGTGCAGGAGTCTATCTGTGCTTGCTTATCTGAGGAGCATCTTTGACTCTGCCTCATCTGATGCAATTGTTCATGATAAATACCTGCATGCATCCTCTGGGTCATTAAAAATATATGGTTTGTCAAACAGTTTCATCTAAGCTTATATTCCTAAATTCCACTTAAGATTCATCTACTGTTGGGCAGGGTGAGTTGTTCAGAAATCCAGGGGTAGAGAAACAGAACAGAAAAGGTGACTAAGAGCCACAAATTGAAACTGAGGATCATATTTAACAAGGCAATGCAATAAGTATTATACTAGAGATCTCATTAACCCAGCACTAGGGACTGAGCTAGATTTAGGATCGGAAATCCTAAGATCTATTAGTCAGGGTGGCACATTTGAGCAAATGCATGAGGGAGCAAATTTATTTGGTTGAAGCATGGAGGGGAGATCCTGCATCTCCTGGCCCTGCAATGTACTTGCCCTTGTGCTATTCTTTGGCAAGACTACCAGCTGAAAAATGGGTGAAGCCTGCACCATCTACACTTCATCTAGATGTGTCCTGAGGTTGCAATGGGAGGCTGGGAGGTCATTGCTGATCGGAATACCTATACTGGATGCATGCTGGATTGTGCGGCCACATATTCCGAGGATCCAGCCAAAGTTACCGGTCATGAGGACAATGGGGATGGGGTGGAGCGTTATATCTTACAATTTCCATTGCCATTGGGCAGCTGGTGTCATATTCTCCTTATTTTTAATAGAGTTCAATCGAATTTACTTGATCTAAGCTGCTTCCAATTCATTTTGGAGTATGAAGACGAAAAGCAGGAATAATCAGTTGCTTCCTCTTAGAATAGTTTTGTATTGCAGCAATTATCCAAATCTCCAAAATGAATTTGAGAATAAAATTTTGTACAGGTGATTGTTTCTTTCCTTCTGAGATGGCACAGAGTGCAGCTGGTACAGATGCTGCCTCACTACTCCAGGAATTTGGGTTCAATCCTGACTTCCAGTGTTGTCTAGAGATTAAGGGAGCTAGGGCTTTACTCTTTGGAGAGAAGGAGGATGAGAGGAGACATGATAGAGGTGTACAAGATAATAAGAGGAATAGATAGAGTGGATAGCCAGCGCCTTTTCCCCAGGGCACCACTGCTCAATACAAGAGGACATGGCTTTAAGGTAAGGGGTGGGAAGTTCAAATGGGATATTAGAGAAAGGTTTTTCACTCAGAGAGTGGTTGGTGCGTGGAATGCACTGCCTGAGTCAGTGGTGGAGGCAGATACACTAGTGAAGTTTAATAGACTACTAGACAGGTATATGGAGGAATTAAAGTTGGGGGCTTATATGGGAGGCAGGGTTTGAGGGTCGGCACAACATTGTGGGCCGAAGGGCCTGTACTGTGCTGTACTATTCTATGTTCTATGTTCTATGTCTGTATAAAGTTTACATGTTCTCCCTGTAACTGTCTGGGTTTCACCTGGAGTGTCTGGTTTCCTCCTACATTCCAAATATATGCAGGCTGGTGGGTGAACTGGCCACATTAAATAGCTCGGGTGTGTAGATCAGCGGTAGAATCAGGGAGTGGTTTATGTGAATGTGGAGACAGTGCTCACACAGAAAAGCTACCTTTTTCAAAAGCTCCCTTCTGGAAAGCACTACAGGGTTATTAAATGAAAAACTTAATGCAATCTTCAAAGTTTCTTCCCCCAGGTAGTTAATCTGATCAACCAATCAAGTTAGACCTCCTTGCCCCCCTCTATCCATTACTTTAGTTACTGTCCTTTAAACCACTTTTTATCATGTAGTTTACATTTTAAAAGAAGACTGGTTGTTTATGTATTTATGCATGTTTTGTTCCATATACTTACTTCTAACTTTATTTTCATATAATGCTTCATTCCTTATAATTCATGAATATTATTGTTTGTTGTTGAGCACCAACGCACCACAGCAAATTCCTAATTCATGTCAATGCATATGGAAGATAAATTTGATCCTTGAGAATAAATTGGTAAGGATCTAAGTTATAGAGAAAGGTTGAAAAGGTTCTCTAGCGCATAGGAGAATAAAGAGAGATTTGACAGAGGTATAAAAAATTATGAGGGGAATAGTTGAGGTAAATGCAAGCAGGTTTTTTTCCTCTGAGGTTGGGTGGAACTACAATGAGAGGTCATGGGCCAAGGGTGAAAGGTGAAATGTTTTAACTGGAGCATGAGGGGAAACTCTCCGCCCTGAGGGTGGTGAGAGTGTGGTACGAGCTGCTAGTGCAAGTGGAGGATGTGGGTTAGATTTCAATTTTTAAGAGAAACTTGGATAGCTACATGGATGGGAGAGGTATGGAGGACGACAGTCTAGGTGCAAGTTAATGGGACACGGCAGAATAATATTTTGACATGAACACTGCCTCTGTGTGGTAGTGTTCTATCACTCTATGACCATGTCTCTCTGACTATAAGTGTAGGATTAGTGTAAAAGTGGATACTTGTTTTCAACACAGACTCAGCAAGTTGTATGTCTCATTTCTGCCCTGCCTATCTTTGAATCTTAACAATTTCGGAAGAAAATCTTAGATAGGACTAGGAGACTAGCAGTACTTTTACTGGCCCAGTTGCTAAAACCTGTTAGGGCAACTTACTTCATACTTTATACTTTATTGTCACCAAACAATTGATACTAGAACGTACAATCATCACAGCGATATTTGATTCCGTGCTTCGCGCTCCCTGGAGTACAAAAATTGATAGTAAATATTAAAAATTTAAATTATAAATCATAAATAGAAAATAGAAAAGGGAAAGTAAGGTAGTGCAAAAAAACCGAGAGGCAGGTCCGGATATTTGGAGGGTACGGCCCAGATCTGGGTCAGGATCCGTTCAGCAGTCTTATCACATTTGGAAAGAAGCTGTTTCCAAATCTGGCCGTATGAGTCTTCAAGCTCCTGAGCCTTCTCCCGGAGGGAAGAGGGACGAAAAGTGTGTTGGCTGGGTGGGTCGTGTCAGCATTTTCCTGGCAGCACTGCTCCGACAGCGTGCGGTGTAAAGTGAGTCCAAGGACGGAAGATTGGTTTGTGGTTTGTGCTATGTGCTGGGCTGTGTTCACGATCTTCTGCACCTTCTTCCAGTCTTGGACAGGACAACTTCCATACCAGGTTGTGATGCACCCTAGAAGAATGCTTTCTACGGTGCATCTATAAAAATTAGTGAGGGTTTTAGGGGGCAGGCTAAATTTCTTTAGCTTTCTCAGGAAGTAAAGGCGCTGGTGGGCCTTCTTGGCAGTGGACTCTGCTTGGTTGGACCAAGTCAGGTCATTTGTGAAATTGACCCTGAGGATCTTAAAGCTTTTGACCTGTTCCACTTGTGCACCACCGATGTAAATGGGGTCATGCAGTCAGCTACTCCTTCTGAAGTCAACAACCAATTCCTTCATCTTGCTGACATTGAGGGATAGGTTATTGTCTTCGCACCATGCCACCTGGTTCTTAATTTCCTCTCTGTACTCAAAGTCATGCTACTTTTGCAAGTAGCATGATTTTTGTTTGCTCTTCCAAATGGTTCACATTATAATGAACTATAATGTGGTATGGAATTCAGCTCCAGCGGATCTGATTCATAGGATAACTTGAGACTCCTCATTTTGGATATTGCCAGGAAATTTTTGGTGTCAAGAAAATAAACCAGAAGATCTCAGTGTTTTTCTGTTCCGATTAGTTGCTGATGCATTTTATTAACAGAGCTGGATAATTTCTGAAATGCTGCCATGTAGATGAGTTTTATTTTTGTAAGCCATATTGTCCACTGAATTGCTATCAGCAGATTAACATGCAGTCCTGGATACTGCCAAAAGAGGAACAGTATTCATCCAGCAATTCACGGCAATGAGTTGAGTTACTCAGTCATTTGAACAGCTGCTGCTACCCAGAGGTTAACTAAACCTTAGGTCTTTACATGCAGTATCAAACCTCACAAACAGAAGGCACAAGGCACATTAAATTGATGCCAGAGCAATTGTTCATGTCCAGCAAATAACCCCGTTCAAGTATTGTGAGGCACAGGAATTAAAAGAAGACCCTTGTTTGCTGTGAGCAGTTGAATACTTCTACCTCTCATGCAGCCATGTTTTCTAAGGTTATAATTCAGTTATAGATGTTTTGTTGTTCTCCATTTCCCCATCTTTGTGTCTCTAGCAAGTGAAATATACTGCACCCTTCAATCCTCCTCAAAGAATTTCACCGACTATTCATTTAGAAATCCAGGCTGTGGAGGCTGAGTCATTGGGTATACTTAAAGCGGAGATTGATGGGTTCTTGATTAGTAAGAGTCATCAAAGGTTATGGGAAGAAGGCAGGAGAATGCGAGGGATGATAAATCAGCCATGATGGAGTGGCAGAGCAGATTCAATGGGCTGAAAGGCCTAATTCTTCTCTAATGTCTTAAGGTCTTATGGTCTCTGTTCAATTTGTGCCTTTCTAAATGAAAATCCACATTTTCCCTTAGTTATAGATTCCAGTAATATTGCCTTCACTGAAGTTCTATTAACCAGCCTATAGTTACTTGATTTAACTCTTCTCTTTTTTTTAAATATACATTAACAGTTCACCAATCCTCTGGCACAATTTTTGCAGACTGAGAAGATTGAAAAAGAAATTGCCTCCACAATTCACTCCTTTGTTTCTTCTAACAACCTGGCATATATCTCAACTGAACCTGGTGACTTGTCCATTTTTTTTTTAAGATGAATCTTTACTATTTCCTCTTTTTGTTTGCTTATCCGTTCAACATTCACACTGATTTGCCTTAAATACAAAAAAAAAACACTCCATATATGATTCATGGACAATCTTAACTCTTTTCTCACTGTATGGGTTATATTTTCTTGGACGCTAGTAGTTCTTATCTCCTGAGTTATTCTTTTGGCTTTAAAATTCAAAGTAAATTTCATTATCAAAGTGCATATATGTCACCATATACAGCACCGAAATTCATTTTCCTGTGGGCAAACTCAGCAGGTTTATAGAATAGTAACTATAACAGGATCAATGAAAGATCAATCAGAGTGCAGAAGACAACAAACGGTGCAAATGTAACTGTACATAAATAGCAATAAATAACAAGAACATGAGGTATCAAAATAAAGAGTCCTTAAAGTGAGATCGTGGGCTTTGGGAACATCTTAATTGATGGGAAGTGAGTGTAGTTATCCCCTTTTGTTCAAGAGCCCCTTAAATCATATCCCCATCTGTATGTGTCGAGCAATTTAAATCATCTTTAATTTTCCTTTAATTTCACTTGCCAATTTTACTTTTTGTCTTGTCTTTTCTTTCTTAATTTTCCTTTTAATTTCATTCTTACACTTTCTATACTCTTCTGGTCTTACTTGTGCCTGCTCTGTATGGTCTTTTACCTTCATCCTACACTCTGTGGTTATCCAAAAGGTACAACATTTCCTACTTTGTAGGAAAATCTGCACTCCTTGAATCCTTCCAGCTCTCTATCATTGATTCCAGTGATATACTCCAGTCTTTCAGTCCATTTTAGACTGTTTTATCAAATGGATATAAAATTGCCTTAGAGGAAGGAAACAGATTCAAAGACTCAAAGATTCATTACTGAGTGAAAAACACAGAGTCATTGAAACAGTTTGGGAATGCTCAGTTCAGATCTGTTCAATTTAGTGCTGTGTCGTTCATTGACTGCAGGCCAAAGTACCCATTCACTCTGATCAAAACTGCACGAAATAGCAATAAAAAAAGGAGTAACAAGAAACACGTTATAACATGAACTGTAGAGTCCAAATCCACAAACCATGTCGATTAAACCTTGTCCAAGATCCAAGGCTCCAGCACCACCCTCCAGGTGCAATGAGTGAGAGAGGCCAGTCAAAGGCAGGCACCTTCCTCTGGGAGCAGCAGGGTGCTAGTTGTGATTTGTTATTCAAATTGGAAGCCTATGATCAGAGGCATCAACGTTGGCTCCACTGTTTGTCATCAATATTAACAATAAGGATGAGAATGTCATTAACATAGTTAGAAAATTTGTGGAAGACACCAAAGCTGGTGGTGTAATAGAGTGAGAAGAGGGTTATCTAAGATTACTACAGGATCTAGATGAATCAAGGAAGTGGACCACAAATGGGAGATAAATTTAACTCTGAAAAGTGCAAGGTGTTGCATTTTGGTCAATTGAGCCATAGCAGGACTTGCATAGCCTTTTAGAGTAGTACAGAACAGGGCTACAGGTACATTGTTTCCTAAAAGTTGTGGCATAGTGTATGGGTGGCGAAGAAGGCATTTGGCATTCATTAGTTCCTGCACAAGTCACTGGTGAGACTACACTGTGCATTGTGCTCACTTGTGGTTGTCCAGCAATAGGAAGGATACATTAGATTAGATTATGAGGACACGCCGTCCTCTTTTATTGTCATTTAGTATTGCATGCATTAAGAAATGATACAATATTCCTCCGGGGTGATATCACAGAAACACAGGACAGACCAAGACTGAAAAACTGACAAAAACCACATAATTATAACATATAGTTACAACAGTGCAAGCAATACCGTAACTTGATGAAGAACAGGCCATGAGCACAGTAAAAAAAAGTTCAAAGTCTCTTGTAAGTCCCACATCTCACGGAGACAGGAGAGGGAAGAAAACTCTCCCTGCCATGTCCGACCACAGTCTCCAAAAACTTCGAGCCTCCGACACCAAGCATCGAGCAACATCTCTGCCGAGCGCTTCAACCCCAGCCCCGGCCGCCAGCAGCAGGCAAAGCCGAGGATTTGGAGCCTTCCTTCCGGAGATTCTCGATCACACAGTAGCAGCGGCAGCGAACCGGGCATTTCAGAAGTTTCTCCAGATGTTCCTTTGTGCTTCTCACGGCTGTCTCCATCAAATCAGAATTGTGCACGGTAATATTAATATTAGGCAAAGGTCAAGGGCAGGAGAAGAAGGAATCTTTTAGGAGAGGAGAGTGGACCATAGGAGAAAGGAAATGAGGAGGGAACCCAGAGGGGAGTGATAGACAGGTGAGAAGAGGCAAAAGGTAAAGAGAAACATTTTCCCATAGATGGTGGTGGATCTATGGAAAGAGCTGCAGAAGTAGGTACAATTACAATATTTAAAAGATATTTAGACAGGTACATGGATAGAAAAGGATTAGAGGAATATTGGCCAAATGCAGTCAAATGGGACTAACTTGGATAGATGTAGTCAGCATTGATGGGTTGGGCCAAATGGCATGCTTCTCTATGACTAGAAGAGGCTTATCCTTACCTAGTTAGTATAATTTGAATAAAGTCACCAGAAAGACACTGAAACTACTGGATACAGATGTGCTTTATTCAGCAAAATGGGATGGTCAGAGAAAGACGTCTGTTTGACCCAGTAATACATTACACATTATATGCTAAATATCAAAGGTAACAGCAGGACAATTCTATAGTTATAACGTATCTACAATGCTTCCTTTGAATTACATGTAGCATTCACACACCTCTTTCTTCGCACCCACACTCCAGGCACTCAAAATAACTGCTAGTCAGAATTGTCTGCTTTCAATTAACTGGTGTTCACAAGTCTAGGAAAATTATTGTTCAGGGCTCCATTTAAAATTTAATCTACAATTCACATTCATATCTGAGGAATGGCTGCTATTAATATTTGTTATATTTTTTGATTCGGAGCAAGAAGGCTGCAAGTGAACAGCTGATTTTCAGAGCCAAGGCAGTTTTTACTACTCGGGATAAAAGGGAGGCAAGACTGTGCAGGCGCATGATGTCAGCCAGTAGTGCGCGAAAGGTTTAAAAAGAAGACCGCCATATCCAGCGGGCAGCGTTCGGAGCAGGCAGTGGAGTGAGAGGCAGCAGAGTGATAGGGCTTTGGCTCAATGAGCTTAGGCGGTAACAGGATGAGGCGAGGTAGGTTTACCGGTGTTATTTGCGGAAGTATGTGTGTGAGGCCGGTTTTCTGTGCTCGGTGTCAGATGTGGGAGGTCCTGGAGTCTCCCACCCTCCCAGACGGCCTTATCTGCACCAGCTGTGTCGAACTGCAACTCCTAAGGGACCGCGTTAGGGAACTGGAGATGCAGCTCGATGACCTTCACCTGGTCAGGGAGAGCGAGGAGGTGATAGAAAGGTGTTATAGGCTGGTGGTCACACCAGGGCCACGGAAGACAGACAAGTGAGTCACAGTCAGGAGAGGTAAGGGGAAGAGTCAGATGCTAGAGAGTACCCCTGTGGCTGTACCCCTTGACAATAAATACTCCTGTTTGAGTACTGTTGGGGGACAGCCTAACTGGGGGAAGCGACAGCGGCTGTGCCTTTGGCACAGAGTCTGGCCCTGTGGCTCAGAAGGGTAGGGAAAGGAACAGGAATGCAGTAGTGATAGGGGACTCTATAGTTAGGGGATTAGACAGGCGATTCTGTAGACTCAGGAAAGAAACTCGGATGGTAGTTTGCCTCCCAGGTGCCAGGGTCAGGGATGTTTCAGATCGCGTCCAAGATATCCCGCAGTGGGAGGGAGAACAGCCAGAGGTCGTGGTACATATTGGTACCAATGACATAGGTAGGAAAAGGGAAGAGGTCCTACAGGGAGTTAGGAAGGAAGTTGAAAAGCAGGACCGCAAAGGTAGTAATCTCAGGATTACTGCCTGTGCCATGCAACAGTGAGAATAGGAATAGAATGAGGTGGAGGATAAATATGTGGCTGAGGGATTGGAGCAGGGGGCAGGGATTCAGATTTCTGGATCATTGGGACCTCTTTTGGGGCAGGTGTGACCTGTACAAAAAGGACGGGTTGCACTTGAATCCCAGGGGGACCAATATCCTGGCGGGGATGTTTGCTAAGGCTACTGGGGAGAGTTTAAACTAGAATTGTTGTGGGGTGGAAACTGAACTGAAGAGACTGGAGAAGGGGAGGTTGGCTCACAAATAGAGAAAGCCTGTAGACAGTGCAAGAGGGCACCTTTATTTCCTGCAGAGCGTCAAGAAAGCTCACCTCTGTCCCAGGACTTTTACCGCTCTACCATTGAGAGCATACTCTCCAACTGTATCTCAGTGCGGTATGGCAATTGTCCTGTATCGTACCGCAAAGCACTCCAGCGTGTGGTGAAAACTGCCCAGCGGATTATCAGCACCCAATTGCCCACCATTGAGAACATCTACCATAAGCGCTGCCTGGGCAGGGTGAAAAGCATTATCAAGGATGCATCTCACCCTAACCATGGACTTTTTACTCTCCTCCCATCCGGTAGGCGCTACAGGAGCCTCCGCTCCCGCACCAGCAGGCACAGGAAGAGCTTCTTCCCTGAGGCTGTAACCCTGCTGAACCTCACATCACAGTGCTAAGCAGTATTGCACCCATATTGTACTGTCTCAGTACTTTTATATTTGTGTGCTGTAGCACTTACTTTTTATTTGCAGTTATTTTGTAAATAACACTATTCTTTGCATTTCTGGTCAGATGCTAACTGCATTTTATTGGCTTTGTATCTGTACTTGGCACAATGACAATAAAGTTGAATCTAATCTAATCTAATAATCTAAGAAGGAGGATAGGCGGCTGACAGAGAAGGGACGTGCTCAGACCGAAGGTTTGAGATGCGTCTGTTTTAACACAAGGAGTATTGTGAACAAAGCAGATGAGCTTAGAGCGTGGATCAGTACTTGGAGAGATGATGTGGTGGCCATTACAGAGATTTGGGTGGCTCAGGGACAGCAATGGTTACTTCAAGTGCCGAGTTTTTGATGTTTCAGAAAGGACAAGGAGGGAGGCAAAAGAGGTGAGGGCGTGGCACTGTTGATCAGAGATAGTTTCACGGCTGCAGAAAAGGTGGACGTCATGGAGGGATTGTCTACAGAGTCTCTGTGGGTGGAGGTTAGAAACAGAAAGGGGTCAATAACTCTACTGGGTGTTTTTATAGGCCGCCCAATAGTAACAGGGATATCGAGGAGAAGATAGGGAAACAGATCCTAGAAAGGTGTAATAATAACAGAGTTGTTGTGATGGGAGATTTTAATTTCCCAAATATCGATTGGCACCTCCGTAGAGCAAGGGGTTTAGATGGGGTGGTGCATGTAAGGTGTGTTCAGGAAGGTTTTTTGACACAATATGTAGATAAGCCTACAAGAGGAGAGGCTGTACTTGATTTGGTGTTGGGAAATGAACCTGGTCAGGTATCAGATCTCTCATTGGGAGAGCATCTTGGAGATAGTGATCATAATTCTATCTCCTTTACAATAGCATTGGAGAGAGATAGGAATAGACAAGTTAGAAAAGCTTCTAATTGGAGTAAGAGGAATTATGAGGCTATCAGGCAGGAAATTGGAAGCTTAAATTGGGAACAGATGTTCTCAGGGAAAGGTACGGAAGAAATGTGCCAAATGTTCAGGGGATATTTGTGTGGAGTTCTGCATAGGTACATTCCAATGAGACAGGGAAGTTATGGGAGGATACAGGAACCGTCAGTCAGGTGCCGGGCGCTTGGAGCGATTCGGCGGGGCAGGCACCCGGCGCTCGGCCGGGGGCTGTGGTCGAGTGGTTGGTGACTTGGGCCGGCTCCCTCACCGGACTTAGTCCGGTGAGGAGGGTGTGAGGACACCCAGCAGGACTAAAAAAGAACAAGACCTGACAAAGGGCGGATGAGCTCCTTGTGAGCCAACGGCCATCTTCTGTGGAAGAGATTGCCTCACCACGTATCTATGAATCATATGCTATGCACTTAGTTAGAAGAGACATGATGAACTTGGGCACTGCACCGTGTGCCTGGACCTGCCCAAGGCCTCCGCCTAAGGAAGGGCCGAGCTCGAAGAAGCGGCCGCGGCTGGAGGCCGTCACAGCCTCGGGCTCGAGTTCGGCGGGAGCTGCGGCGGGCGGTGCCAAGATGGCCAGCGAGAACAAACTGGAGGAGAGGCTGTACTCGGTGCTGTCGCAAGATTGAAGAAGATGGAGGTGCATAGCTGCCAACCCCGGATTTGGAACGGCACCCACTGACTGACTGACAAGATCCAGGGTGTACAAAGCTATAATAAATCTATTCAAGAAGCAAAAAAAGCTTACAAAAGGTTCAGAGAGCTAGGTAACGTTAGAGAAAAGAAGATTATAAGGCTAATAGGAAGGAGCTTAAGAAGGAAATTAGGAGAGGCAGAAGGGGCCAGGAGAAGGCCTTGGCGGGCAGGAATAAGGAAAACCCCAAGGCATTCTACAAATATGTGAAGAGCAAGAGGATAAGAAGTGAAAGAATAGGACCTATCAAGTGTGACAGTGGGAAAGTATGTATGGAACCAGAAGAAATAGCAGAGGTACTTAATGAATAATTTACTTCAGTACTCACTATGGAAAAGGATTTTGGTGATTGTAGTGATGACTTGCAGCAGACTGAAAAGCTTGAGCATGTAGATATTAAGAAAGAGGATGTGCTGGAGCTTTTGGAAAATATCTAGTTGGATAAGTTGCCGGGACCGGATGAGATGTACCCCAGGCTACTGTAGGAGGTGAGGGAGGAGATTGCTGAGCCTCTGGCAATGATCTTCCCATCAACAATAGGGATGGGAGAGGTTCTGGAGGATTGGAGGGTTGCGGATGTTGTTCCTTTTTTCAAGAAAGGGAGTAAAGATAGCCCAGGAAATTATAGACCAGTGAGTCTTACTTCAGTGGTTGGTAAGTTGATGGAGAAGATCCTGAGAGGCAGGACTTATGAAAATTTAGAGAGGTATAATATGAGTAGGAATAGTCAGCATGGCTTTGTCAAGGGCAGGTTGTGCCTTACGAGCCTGATTGAATTTTTTGAGGATGTGACTAAACACATTGATGAAGGAAGAGCAGTAGGTGTAGTGTATATGGATTTCAGCAAGGCATTTGAAAAGGTAGCCCATGCAAGGCATATTGAGAAAGTAAGGAAGCATGGGATCCAAGGGAACATTGCTTTGTAGATCCAGAACTGGCTTGCCCACAGAAGGCAAAGAGTGGTTGTAGACAGGTCATATTCTGCACGGAGGCCAGTGACCAGTGGTGTGCCTCAGGGATCTGTTCTGGGACCCTTACTCTTCATGATTTTTATAAATGACCTGGATGAGGAAGTGGAGGGATGAGTTAGTAAGTTTGCTGATGACACAAAGGTTGGAGGTGTTGTGGATAGTGTGGAGGGCTGCCAGAGGTTACAGCGGGACATCGATAGGATGCAAAACTGGGCTGAGAAGTGGCAGGTGGAGTTCAACCCAGAAAAGTGTGAGGTGGTTCATTTTGGTAGGTCAAATATGATGGCAGAATATAGTATTAATGGTAAGACTCTTGGCAGTGTAGAGGATCAGAAGGATCTTGGGGTCCGAGTCCATAGGACGCTCAAAGCAGCTACGCAGGTTGACTCTGTGGTTAAGAAGGCGTAATGTGTATTGGCCTTCATCAATCGTGGAATTGAATTTAGAAGCCAAGATCAGTTCTGTTCGCCTCACTACAGGAAGGATGTGGAAGCCATAGAAAGGGTGCAGAGAAGATTTACAGGGATGTTGCTTGGATTGAGGAGCATGCCTTATGAGAATAGGTTGAGTGACTCGGCCTTTTTTCCTTGGAGCGACGGAGGATGAGAGGTGACCTGATAGAGGTGTATAAGATGATGAAAGGCATTGATCGTGTGGATAGTCAGAGGCTTTTTCCCAGGACTGAAATGGTTGCCACAAGAGGACACAGGTTTAAGATGCTGGGGAGTAGGTACAGAGGAGATGTCAGGGGTAGGTTTTTCACTCAGAGAGTGGAATGGGCTGCCGGCAACGGTGGTGGAGACGGATACGATAGGGTCTTTTAAGAGACTTTTAGATAGGTACATGGAGCTTAGAAAAATAGAGGACTATGGGTAAGCCTAGTAATTTCTAAGGTAGGGACATGTTCACCACAACTTTGTGGGCTGAAGGGCCTGTATTGTGCTGTAGGTTTTCTATGTTTTTATGTTTCTATTTTTCTATATATCCCTCTAACTCCAGAATACATCCTAGCAGTTAGCACCTTTTACCCATTTTATCTTTGTTACTTGCCATTACTTGGCTAAACCTGAACAAATTATGATGGCTTCTCTAAAATGTTGTCTCATTGATTTTTCTTTCACTTCTCCCATTTTATTCCCTGAAACTACTAAATCCAGAATTATGACACTTCCATCACCACTCTTCATCTCACAGTGTGTTTACAGACATCCCACCCTGCAAAAACTCATTTCAGGGAGTAGGACCATCAATTTGCGGGAGACTCCCGGAATTTGCAGGAGACTCCCGGAACTTCCGGGAGAGGTGGGATGTCTGTAATAGAGTAGCTCCTTAGCAGCCGGCCAGCTAGTTTAAATAACGTTAGCTATACTAATGAATGAATGACACCTGTTAAACTCACCTCAACATGTCTTTTACAGTCTTAACCCACCATGGGCAATAGAAAAGTCACTGTTGCAAACAGTGCAGCGAGAAACACTGTCATTATTTTTGACCCCTATTAGGCGGGGGTACACTTTAGTGTAGTCTGGGGTGACGTACATTTTATATTTTCATTTTTTGGAACACTCTGCCATGGCGCATGTGCTCGCTCTCTTTCTCTCTCTCTCTCCCTCTCTCCCTCTCTCTCTCTCTCTCTCTCTCTCTCTCTCTCTCTCCCTCTCCCTCTCCCTCTCTCTCTCTCCCTCTCTCTCTCTCTCTCTCTCCCTCTCCCTCTCCCTCTCTCTCTCTCTCTCTCCCTCTCTCCCTCTCTCTCTCTCTCTCTCTCTCTCTCCCTCTCTCTCTCTCTCTCTCCCTCTCTCTCTCTCTCTCTCTCTCTCTCTCTTGCTCTCAAAAAAGATTTCTGGAATATTGTATATAATTTGCGGGCATCAGGGAGGCACCATTAATATGCGGGAAACTCCTGGAACTTCTGGGAGAGGGGGGATGTCTGTGTTTAATGCGCACAGGCTGAATTTTTTTCTCAACATAACTCAGAATTTCTGTACTTTTACCATTAACATTTACTGAGATACAGTCATTGTAAAAGTGAATCAAGTCCCTTACTGTTACTAACCTAATGCTTTTGTGTTTGTCTTGTTTCTCTCTCAGTGTTTGATGTCGATAGTACACTGCCAACAATGTGCATGAGAAACAAAAGAAGCTGCAATTTAACTCACATAGCCTCCTTTGATGAGCTTTCTAACAGATCATCCTTTCTCAAGGCAATGATTGCTGTTTTTAAAATCATTATTGCCACTTCCCTCCCCTTTGAATAAAACTTTGCAGCAGGAACAATAAGGTGCCAGTCCCTGCCTCCTGAAAAACCACCCATCCAGTTCTTTAATCTAATAATAATATCAAATTTCCAAGACGTGTACTCATCTGCTGTATTCACGGCCTTCCTAATGTTTAAATATGCATCATTTAGCACAGCCAGAGTCCTTTCTGTTTACTTTCTAACCTTGTTTTTCTCTAGCTTCAGGCCCTTTCATTAATTGTTTTATTTTACTTATTGAGAAATACAATACCGTAACGCTACTTTTAATAAGTAGAGCAGAAAGTAGAACTTTTTCGAACTACTTACTTAATTAAAAAATTATTTTTTTATTGTAAATTATAGTTTTTTATTATAATGTAGTTTTTTTATGATTCGGAGCAGACACGGTGGGCCGAATGGCCTAATTCTGCTCCTACATCTTATGTATTGCACCATACTGCTGCCGTAGGGCAACAAATTTCACAACATATGCCAGTGTTATTAAATCTGAATCTAATTCTGTTCAGGCCCTCTGGTCCAATGAGTGCATGCTGCCCAATCATACCCATGTAACTAGTTAACCTCCTAAGCAATACATCTTTGGTATGCTGAAGAAACCAGAGCACCCAGAGGAAACCCAGGTGGTCACAGGAAGAACATACAAACTCCTTACAGACAGTGGCAGGAATTCAACTTGGGTGATTGGCAATGTAACAGCATTACATTAACTGCTGCGCTACAGTGCCACCCCATTTTCTGACTTTCATATCCAATGCTGTTCTCCTCCTTTCTAAAACATTTCACTACTCCCCCGGTCAAGCTAGTTTTAACCATCAGCACCCCAACCATCGGGATATTGCTCCAGATACATAAAGAGCAAACTTCCTGTTCTATCCTCCCCAAAACTTCCCCAGATTTAGGAGGATATTGCCAAGACTAGAGGGTCTGAATTATAGGGAGAGGTTGGAAGGGTTTGGTATTTGTGCCTTGGAATGTAGGAGAATGAAGGACAACATATAGGAATAGTTAAGATTATAAGATAAACTCAGGAGGTACCTAATAAAGTGTATGTTTGTGGTCTTCTGCTGCAGTAGTCCGAAGTATTGTGCATTCAGAGGTATTCCCTGCACATCATTGTCAAGATGCCTGGTTTTTGAATTACTGTTGTCAGCTTGAACCACTCTGACTATTCTCCACTGACCGCTCTCATTCACCCACAGAACTGCTACTCAGGCACAATGGTAGCACTTAAGAAGCACTTGGAGTGATGCAGCTGAGAGCGATATGGGAATTCTGCTTAGCTGGGTGGGCACTGTGGTAAGCACGGACTCATTGGGCCTGTGTCTACACTGTATTGTTCTGTAACTCTAACTGGTCCCGGTGCACAAGAATCTGAAGCTCTTCAGTCACACACTCATCTGTTGGTCCACTCAAAAACTCGCTGACGTAAATCTGAACGTTACTATGCAATTCTGCTTCTTAATTTTTTTTGCTAATTTTGAAATCTGCTTGCAAGATCTCATCCCGTTTCTGAACAATATCATTGTTTCTGAGGCGGACTGTGACCTGAAACACTGATATTAAACAGTACGGTCTCTGCACTGAGTACATCTCCCAAATGTTATATCATTCTCCTACTGATGTACCTTCACCTTACACCAGTTCTTCACTGTCTTCTCATTTTTTTTAGTTTGCACTGAGCATTATTTCAAGTGAAATATTTTGAAAATTCTGCCAAGATCACCCACCAACTTTTAATTATTGGACAATCCATCTGACAGATGACTAATAACATCTTCCCATTTAATGTTACGAAGACAGAAACCATCATTTTGCATCAACCATAATCCTTGCTTGTCATGCCATTGATTCACTTCATCCACAGTTCAGTCCTTCTGGTTGAACAAGATGGTTTAAAACGTGACATCTGTTCGGCTCCGAGCTGAAATGTAAATCGAACATCCTCTCCCTTATCAAAATGACTTTTTCAACATCTGCTAGAAGAACAAGGATTTGCTTACAGCTGAAATGATTTTACCAGCACATATTCATTGAGAAGGACTTAGAACAGGAAGCAGAACATTTTAGAGACATAGAGAAAAAGATTAGCTTTACTTGTCACATGTACATCAAAATCTACAGTGAAATCCATCAAATCAATTCAGCAAGGAGTATTCTGAGCAGCCCACAGGTGTTGCCAATCTTCTGGCACCATCACTGCATGCTCACAACTAACTAACCCTAGCCCTTATGTCCTTGGAACATTGGAGAAAATTGGAGCGCCCAGAGGAAACCGATTCAGTCACAGGGAGAACTTACAAGCTCCTTATAAATAGCAGAGGGATTGAACTTTGGTCTAACAGCTGGCATTGTAAAGCATTGTGCTAACTACTGCACCGTGTTTGAAAAAACTTCATATGTTCATCGTGATATTCCTGTTGGCGCGTGGCCAAGTAGTTAAGGCGTCGGTCTAGTGATCTGGAGGTTGCTAGTTCGAGCCTCAGCTGAGGCAGTGTGTTGTGTCCGTGAGCAAGGCACTTAACCACACATTGTTCTGCGACGACACCGGTGCCAAGCTGTATTGGCCCTAGTGCCCTTCTCTTGGACAACATCGGTGTCATGGAGAGGGGTGACTTGCAGCATGGGCAGCTGCCGGTCTTCCATACAACCTTGCCCAGGCCTGCGCCCTGGAAACCTTCCAAGGCACAAATCCATGGTCTCACGAGACTAACAGGTGCCTAGATATTCTTGTACTGATTAAAGTAAAAAAAATATGTATTTCAGTATTACTGTGCATTCCAAATATTCAAGGTAGAGAA
This sequence comes from Mobula hypostoma, assembly GCF_963921235.1. Taxonomy (NCBI): domain Eukaryota; kingdom Metazoa; phylum Chordata; class Chondrichthyes; order Myliobatiformes; family Myliobatidae; genus Mobula; species Mobula hypostoma. The sequence goes on from NC_086098.1 coordinate 20,251,419, forward strand.
CTTACTTGTGTTTAGGACTTATAGCAGCTCAAGAAAGAATCCAGTTGCGATCATCTCACTTCTTAGTCCTTTGTCCAGCTAGTAGGCAACATTCGTTCTTCCTCCTTTTCCCTGAGGTACTTTTGGATACTGACTTACACTGTCCATCAGAAATTTTGCAATCATTTTCCCCTCACCAATTGCAGTCTTAAATGTCTGTGATGTACCTCTACCACCACCCCGGGCAGTCTGTTCCATACACCCACCACTCTGTGCAGAAAAGTCTTACCTCTGACATGCTCCCTACTCCTTAAAGTTATGCCTCCTTGTATTAGCCACTTCAGCCTTGGGGAAAAAAAGTCTCTGGTTATCCACGATTTATGTTTCTTATTTTGGACACCTCTAGCAACTTGCTTCTCATCCTCCTTTGCTCCAAAGGGAAAAGCCCCAGCTCACCCAATCTATCCTCAGGCTCTCTAATCCAGGCAGCATCCTGGAAAATCCCCTCTGCACCCTCTCTAAAGCTTCCACATTCTTCCTATAATGAGGTGAACTGAAATGAACACATTATTCCAGGTGTGCTCTTCATGCTCATTGAGTAATCTTCTACAATGAGCCAGAATCTAGAGAGGACTAGAAAATGATGGTCAGAGCCTTTGCAGTTACCTCCCCTTTCCTTAAGAACCCAGAATACATTTAATCCAGGCTGAGTGAGTTATCCATTTCAAAATATTTATCATCATTATCATCTTTTGCCATGTTGTATAATGACCATGACCATAGCCGTTCTTGGCAATTTTTTCTATAGGTCCGGCTTGCCATTGCCTTCTTTTGGTCAGTGTCTTTACAAGACGGGTGACCCCAGCCATTATCAATACTCTTTAGAGGTTGTCTGCCTGGTGTTAGCGGTCACATAGTCAGGATTTGTGATATGCACCAGCTGCTCATATGACCATCCACCACCTGCTCCCATGGCTTCACTTGACCCTGATTGGGGAGTGGGTGTGCTAAGCAACTGCTACGCCTTGCTCAAGGGTAGCCCGCAGGCTAGCAGAGGGAAGGAGCGCATTATATCTCCTTTGGTAGAGACGTAGCTCCACCCCGCCACCCAACTTAAAAATTACAACCTGAATATTTTTCCTTGCATCTTCTTCCTTCCCAATATTCTTTATAATCTCACCCCAGCTCTCTTTATACTCCATGCTTTTGATAGTGTCAGAAGCCTCTCTTTATTTTTTGCCTTTCCCAAATCTCTATGCACTTCAACATTTGTTATGTGACCTCCCATAATGAGCATTATTGAACCAGTTATTAATTTCTTTTAAGAATGGATGTTAGTTCTTGATCACCAGTGCTGATATCGGATAGGAAGACCAACAACTCAATGATTTATGAAGTTTCTTCTCCTCTGCTATCAGATTTCTGAACCCATGAACACCATATCAATGTTCCTTTCTTTGTGAACTACTTACTTATTTTGTAACTTATACTGTGATTTATAATGTGTTTTTTTTTTGTCTTTGCACTGCACTACTCCTGCAAAACAACAGATTTCACATCATATGTAATTAAGGATGGTAGGGTGGAGATAAATCTCTATCAATAGTGAGAGTGCAGAGGATGTTCCCTGGATTGGGGAGCATGCCTTATGAGAATAGGTTGAGTGAACTCAACCTTTTCTCCTTGGAGCGACGGAGGATGAGAGGTGACCTGACAGAGGTGTATAAGACGATGAGAGGCATTGATTGTGTGGATAGTCAGAGGCTATTTTCCAGGGATGCAATCGCTAACATGAGGGGGCATAGTTTTAAGGTGCTTGGAAGTAGGTACAAGGGGGATGTCAGAGGTAAGTTTTTCACACAGAGAGTGGTGGGTGCATGGAATGCACTGCATAGAGGCGGATACAATAGGGTCTTCTGAGGGACTCTTAGGTAGCCACAGGGAGCTGAGAAAAATAGAGGGCTATGCGGTAGGGAAACTCTAGACAGATTCTGAAGTAGGTTACATGGTCAGCACAACATTGTGGGCTGAAGGGCCTGTAATGTGCTGTAGACTTCTATGTTCTATGTTCCAAAGGAGGTGTGAGGCACTCCTTAACTCTGCTAGCTTGGAGGTCAACCTTTGGGCAAGTTATAACACCTGCTTAGACCCTGTCCCGTGTCACCTGAAGCCATGGGATCAGGTGGTGGATGGTTGTATGAGCAGTTGATTCATATCATAAGTCCTGGTTATGCGACCACTGATGGCAGGCGGACCGTTTCTGAAGAATGATAATAACAACTGAGGTCACTCATCTTGTAAAGACACTGCCCAGAAGAAGGCAATGGGAAATGACTTCTGTAAAAAAAATTGCCAAGAACAATTGTGGTCAAGATCATGATTGTCCATGTCAAATGAAATGGTGATGATGATGATAAAAATAGACAATAGGTGCAGGAGTAGGCCACTCGGCCCTTCGAGCCAGCACCGCCATTCACTGTGATCATGGCTGATCATCCACTATCAGTATCCAGCTCCTGCCTTATCCCCATAAACTTTGATTCGGAAATCCTTAACAGCTCTATCCATCTCTTTTTTGAAAGCATCCAGAGACTTGGCCTCCACAGCCTTCTGGGGCACAGCATTCCATATATCCACCACACTCTGGGTGAAAAAGTTTTTCCTCAACTCCGTTCTAAATGGCCTACCCCTAATTCTTAAACTGTGGCCTCTGGTTCTGGACTCACCCATCAGCGGGAACATGCTTCCTGCTCCAGCGTGTCCAATCCCTTAATAATCTTATATGTTTCAATAAGATTCCCTCTCAGCCTTCTAAATTCCAGAGTATACAAGCCCAGTCACTCCAATCTTTCGACATCTGACAGTCCTGCCGTCCAGGAATTAACCTTGTGAACCTACGCTGCACTCCCTCAATAGCAAGAATGTCCTTCCTCAAATTTGGAGACCAAAACTGCACACAGTACTCCAGGTTTGGTCTCACCAGGACCCTGTACAGCTGCAGAAGGACCTCTTTGCTCTTATACTCAATTCCCCTTGTTATGAAGGCCAGCATGCCATTAGCTTTCTTCACTGCCTGCTGTACTTGCATGCTTGCTTTCAGTGACTGATGTACAAGAACACCTAGATCTCGTTGTGCTTCCCCTTTTCCTAACTTGACTCCGTTTAGATAATAATCTGCCTTCCCGTTCTTACCACCAAAGTGGATAACCTCACATTTATCCACGTTAAACTGCATCTGCCATGCGTCTGCCCATTCACCCAGCCTGTCCAAATCACCCTGCATTCTCATAACATCCTCCTCACATTTCACACTGCCACCCAGCTTTGTGTCACTGGCAAATTTGCTAATGTTACTTTTAATTCCCTCATCTAAATCATTAATATATATTGTAAACTGCTGCGGTCCCAGCTCTGAACCCTGCGGTACCCCACTGGTCACCGCCTGCCATTATGAATCGTTAATCGCTACTCTTTGTTTTCTGTCAGCCAGCCAATTTTCAATCCATGTCACTACTCTGCCCCCAATACCATGTGCCCTAATTTTGCCCACTAATCTCCTATGTGGGACTTTATCAAAGGCTTTCTGAAAGTCCAGGTACACTACATCCACTGGCTCTCCCTTGTCCATTTTCATAGTTACATCCTCAAAAGATTCCAGAAGATTAGAAGATTAGTCAAGCACGATTTCCCCTTTGTAAATCCATGCTGACTTGGACCAATCCTGTTACTACTATCCAGATGTGTCGTAATTTCGTCTTTTATAATTGACTCCAGCATCATTCCCACCACCGACGTCAGGCTAACCGGTCTATAATTCCCTGTTTTCTCTCTTCCTCCCTTAATGATATTAATAAATCTGATTCTGATTCTGGTAAGTTAAGCTACATTGAAGGACTACCAATCTTCCTCGGTCATAAGAATATCTAGATTGCTGACACAAGTCCTCAGATTGTTGTCAATGGCTGCCTACACCCAGGGAAGCCAACATACTGACAAGACCTGGTGTCTGAGAAGTTACTTGCAACTTCATAAAACAAATAAACTTTCTACGGCGATGGAAACATATTCAATCATTCAAACTAACTACCTATGGTTTATTTACAAAACACCTTGCATTTCTTCCTACCCTCCCCTTCCCTCCTAACTCTGATGACTCATCATTTTTTCTCCAGTCCCGATAAAGGGTCTCAGCCCGAAATGCTGACTGTACTCTTTTCCATAGATGCTACCTGACCTGCAGAGTTTCTCCAGCATTTTGTGGGTGTTGCTTGGATTTCCAGCATCCGCAGATTTTCTCTTCTTTGTGAAGGATCTTTTGTGTAAGATGTAAGGCCTAGCTCATTACATTGGTTAGTCTTAAGCAGTCGAGGCCTAAAGTAGTAATCAATGATAGTTAACAAATAATATCAAATTTGACACAATCTAATCTGCAGTAGTAAGATTTGAACTCATTTTTCTGGATCCTCCTTCCAGGGCTCTAGATCATTGGTTAAGTAACTAAACCAGCATGTAGTACTCCCAACTACTGACACGACTCTCAGTGGCCACTTTATTAGGTTCACCTGTACACCTACTCATTAATATGAATATCAATCAGCCAGTCATGGGACAGTAACTCAAAGCATAAAAGAATTCTCAAGAGCTTTATTTGCTGTTCAGACTAAGCATCAAGATGGGAAAGAAATAAGACCTAAGTGACTTTGACTGCTGAATAACTGTTCATGTTGGATGAGGTGGTTTGAGTATCTCAGAAATTGCTGATCTCCTGAGATTTTCATGCGCAGCATTCTCGAGAGTTTATAGAGAATGGTGCGCTAAAGAAAGAAACATCCAGTGATGAGCTATTGAGGAAAATGGACAAACTGGTTCAAGCTAAGAAACGTCCAGTGATGAGTCCGAGGAAAATGGCCAGACTGGTTCAAGTTAAGAAGAAGGCGACAGTAACTCAGACAACCACACATTAGAACAGTAGTGTGCAGAAGAGCATCCTTAAACACACATGTTGAACCTTGAAGTGGACAGACTACAGAAACAGAAGATGACACCAGGCTCCACTTCAAAATCTAGTCTAGTAAAGTGGCCAATGAGTATATTTCAGTTTAAAATGGGGATAAAAATATGACAAAAAGTTGTTTATCTTTTTGGGGAAAATCTGCAACAGGAAGAAGTAATATGGCACTTTGAGACTGGAGATTAAGGCAGTTTGTCATATGTTGATGATGGTTGATCTGCGTAGAATGTGAACAAAGGACATTATAGTAAGCCACTAAGGGTTTGAGTTTTATTTAATAGAAGTTGAACACTCAAGCAAAAAATGTCTGGAGAATTCATTAACATTGATATTCAGTACACTCTGAACATTCCTTTTCTCTTTAGACTGAAATTTTCTCACTCTCCCCCGGACATAAAAATCATAAATGCCAAAATGACAATGTTTAACAAAAATACACTGAGGAGGAAAATAATTCTTCAAAAATTGAGCTGCACTTTATCTGAACTTTTAAAGTTTAGCAGGCAGAAGACTATTCAGTCTGCCATAAAGCACCAAAAAAAAACAACTGTTCGTTCAAGATTATACAGGCAGTAGATTAAGAAACTAGATTTTAAAGATCTACAATCACGGTCAAAGATGACATAGTATACAAATGCATGATAAATCTAATTAATTGTCTTGCAAAGAGGGCAAATGCTGACAATGGCCATCCACTCTTCCAGATGTTGATATCTATAATTAACAATTATATACAGTATATGTAAATGTACATTTTGCAGAGATGGCCCAATGAAAGTATTGGAGCTATGTTAGATGTTAGATGGTTTATGCAGTTTAATAAACATCAAAACACAACTGGTGGTTTGGAATTGTTGCTTTCCCTTGTTACTGTGATTTTAGGCAGGAATTTTGTTCTACCTTACCTGAAGTGCAGAATTCAACTCCTTCTGGAAGCACAAGGAGTCCATGCCAAATTTCCAGGCTTTCAATATGCATGCAGTATTGTCAACAGTTTCGGGCCCCATATCTCAGAAAGGACGTGTTGTTATTTGAGAGGAGGTTCACAAGGATGATTCCAGGAGAGTTTGGCAGCTTTGGGCCTGCACTGACAGGAATTTAGAAGAATGCAGGGGGATCTCATTGAAACCTACAGAATATTGAAAGGGCTAGATAACGTAGATGTGGAGAGGATGTTTCCTGTGGTGGAGGTATCCAGATCTAAAGGGCACAGCCTCAAAATTGAGAGGTACGACGTAATTATTTTAGCCGGAGAGTAGTAAATCTGTGGAATGCTCTGCCACAGACTGCGCAGAGGCCAAGTCCATGCATATATTTAAGGCAGAAGTTGATTGTTTCCTGATTGGTCAGGGCATCAAAGGATATGGTGAGAAGGCAGGTGTATGGGGTTGAGTGGGATCCGGGATTAGCCATGATGGAATGGTGGAGCAGGCTCAATAGGCTGAATGGCCTAATTCTGCTCCAATGTCTTATGGTCTTATGCAGTATATTTAGTAAGTGATTCCAAGCAATTGTAACTCCAAGGCGGTCATTCCTTGAAGGGCTTATGATGTAAGTAAAAGCTCTGAGCTGCAGATCTGTTTCTGGAAAGTTCTACAGTTGTGAAGAGTCCTCACTGTTGCATGAATGAAGTCACCAGAGAAAAAGTACTGGCAGGTGTTCACAGGTTTAATGTCTATTTAGGAATCGGATGGCAGAACTCGAATCCCTTTCCACTGCAGTCATGGAAAGCTATGTGCATGGAACCGATGTCATCTTGCCACATGCTCTCTCCATCTGCTGCTTTCTCTTTGTTTAGAAAGCATCAGCGCTCTCCCTCCTTTATGCAACAGAAGCTAGCAAATTACAAGATGCTGTATCCATTAATTTTAAAGCTAATTTAAATTTTTAAGTTAATATTAATTAACTTCTATTAAATAAAGGTACTATGCAAAAAAAAGGACAAAGACGGGTATGAGTTTGGCCCCTCATTAGTAAAAAATATTCTGAATGGTGCACAGGCCCCAAGTCGTTAAGTGTCTTATCTTCCATATTCCCAAAGTAATGGCCCCTTTAAGAAGAAGGAAAGCAGAGGAAGAGATCACCCTTCCTGCTGCTTGTGTATTCAGCTGTGTGTATTTGAAAGAAAAGTTATAGCAGTGAGCTCCAAGATTCCATCACTGGCATTCAAATAGTATTTGATGCTGATTGGCATCATAATTGTCCTAATCTGCATATATCCACTGTGTCACGGTATGCACTCCAACAGTGTGATGTCTGGGTGCTGTTTGTACTACAGATGTTCTGCTGTTCACATTTCTGAGGCCCACAGACAAAAACAGGTGCTAATTATAAGTGGCTTTTGAGTAATATGTTCTTATTTATATAGATTCAGATTCATTTACGAGGGGTGATTGATAAGTCCGTGGCCTAAGGTAGAAGGAGTCAATCTTAGAAAACCTAGCACATTTATTTTTCAACCAAGTCCCCTCCTACATGTACATACTCAGTCCAGCGGTCGTGGAGTATACGGATCCTTTCTTTGTAGAAGTGGTCCACAGCAGAGGTGATTGATAAGTTCGTGGCCTAAGGTAGAAAGAGATGAGTTATTAACTTAAAACTTTCTGCATAATCACTCAAAAAGTTGAACTGCACATGCATGCAATGAGAGCATCTTGGACCTCCAGGTGGTCCACAGCATGGGTGATTGATAAGTTCATGGCCTAAGGTAGAAGGAGATGAGTTATACAGCTCTCGTTACATACACGTGCAGTTCAACTCTTTGAGTGAAAATGCAGAAAGTTTGATGTTAATAACTCATCTCCTTCTACCTTAGGCCACAAACTTATTAATCACCCCTGCTGTGGACCACTTCTGGAGGTCCAAGACACCGACTAGGATCCGTCTGCTCCAAGACCACTGGACTAAGTGTGTAAACGTAGAAAAAATAAATGTGCTGGGTTTTCTAAAATTGACTCCTTCTACCTTAGGCCACGAACTTATCAATCAACCGTCATATTTATCATGGGTACACCAAAATTGTACAATGTAATGCATTGTTTGCAGCCAGCACAACCTAAGGATGTGCTGGGAGCAGCCCGAACGCGTCACCACACATTCCTGTGACAGCATAGCATGCCCACAATGTTCAGCAGAACAAAACACGAGACAACAATGCATCAGCACGGCAAGACAGGCCTCCAATGGAAGGACAGGCAGCCTCCGGGTCGCTGATCACCCCCCCGCCCCCCCCCCCCAGTTCATGGCCCTCATCACTCAAACACGCAGACATCGGGCTTCCAACCTCCAGTCCCTGGCCAAGACTCACAGACTTCCGACCTCCGAACGTGCCAACTCAGGGACCTCTGGTGTCGCTGAACACTGGGTATCGATACCAAGTCTCACCGATCACAGGACTTGAGGATCTTTCTATTTCAATAGACCTCCTTTACTTTCTTCAGGATAGATGAGGAGCAAGGACTTCACTGTCCCATACTTTCTGATTGCTTTACCCTTGTGATGGATTCAAAGGTTCAAAGGTTTATTTATTATTAGAGTATGTATAGAGAATACAATTCTGAGATTTGTCTTCTCCAAGTAGCAATAAAATACAGAAAACCATATAAGAAGTTGAAAGAAAGACATCAATCCCCCCTCACAAAAATAAAAAGGAACAAAAACTCGCAAACCCCAAATCCTCCCAACCCCTCCCTTGCACAAAAATGCAGATCACCCAAACCCCAGCCCACCAATTGGCAACAAGAAAGAATGGGCGAAAACATGTAAAAAGCATAGAACTGAAAGAGGCTAATATGAACTACAGTCCAATCCATATATCTCAGAATTATGATAACATCTTCGAAGGCATCGGGATCCAGCCTCCCCTCCAAGGGAGTGACTCGAACTAGCGGCCCCTCGAAGGGAAGCAACTTGAACCAGCGGCACCTCTGAGAACCGCTCATTCTCTCTTCTGCATTGACTTCAGCATTTCAATCTTCCTCAATGTTTTAGTCAGTGACATGGCCCCCCATCTCATCTCTGAGTTCCTCTTTGTGGTAGCTCGTGCTTTTATTTCTATTCTGGAGTTTTCGCAGCCACAACAGAGTGCTAGCTCACCTGATTGAAATTCAGACTGTAAGTCCCAGGTTCCAACCATAGCAAAAATCAGAATTAAGATAAAAAGAGTAAGTAGAGGACGTAGAAAAACTGAAATGATTGACTATCTTGAAGATATTGTCCAAGGAATTGTTGTTCACTAGTGCCATCTTGACTGAATGTACTTTGAAAAAAAGATTTCCATACCAAGGTGGAATACGAGGGGTGATTGATAAGTTCATGGCCTAAGGTAGAAGGAGTCAATTTTAGAAAACCTAGCACATTTATTTTTCCCCTCTTACATGTACACACTTAGTCCAGCGGTCGTGGAGCTTACGGATCCCTTCTTTGTAGAAGTGGTCCGCAGCAGGGCTGATTGATAAGTTCATGCCCTAAGGTAGAAGGAGATGAGTTATTAACTTCAAACTTTCTGCATTATCACACAAAGAGTTGAACTTCACGTGAATGTAACGAGAGTGTCTTCCAGGTGACTTCCAGGTGGTCCACAGCATGGGTGATTGATAAGTTCGTGGCCTAAGGTAGAAGGAGATGAGTTATACAGCTCTTGTTACATGCACGTGCAGTACAACTCATTTCCTTCTACCTTGGGCCACAAACTTATCAATCACCCCTGCTGTGGACCACTTTCTGGAGGTCCAAGACGCCGACTTCCACAAAGAAGGGATCCATATGCTCCACGACTGCTGGACTAAGTGTGTAAATGTAGGAAAAAATAAATGTGCTAGGTTTTCTAAAATTGACACCTTCTACCTTAAGCCACGAACTTATCAATCACCCCTCAAATTTGGTACGAAGCCTGGTATTCCAAACCTTTATTACTGATGGAAGGAATTGAGACTTGCAAGAGAGGTACGAAGCTCAAAAAGACAGAAGGGAGAGAAACTAAGCATTAAATAAAGTCTGAGGGATACTCTAACCTTGGATTTAATTTTCAGAAGTGGTAAAGTGATTAAATGATTCATTTTTCACAATCCCACTTGTATGGCAAACTACTGGAAAGGCAGGTAGAAGTGTACAAGGTTGAAGAGTATTCTTATCATACAGCAGTGTTCAAGCTTTATTTGAAAAGATTCTCCCAGGACTTCCCGATGGAGATGCTAACTTTACCTTTTCACTTCATAAAGCATTTGGTGATAGTTTGATTATAATGAGCTCATATAAAGTACATTTTAGCGGGGAACCTGGATAATTTTCTTGCCAGATAGACTCTATTAAAACAGTGAAATAGTAAAGTTGACTCATTTTAAGGAAATTAAATCTGATGGCAATACATTTTTCTTCAATTTTAATAATTGATGCCACAGCCTCTGTTGTACTCTGTGTAATGCATGAAAATGCTGTATATTGTTCAATTTTGGATCTTGCTCTGTAAGTAAAATGAAAAAAGCATGGGTGAAAGCATGGATAATAGCTTTGACCTGGAAAAAAGTTGAAAAGAACTGGAGTTCAGTTGCAATTTATCACAGGTTGGGTTCGGATGGAGAACATTATATGAATGTTAATTTAATTAGATGATTTCAAAAGGAATAGAATAATTACCGAAAGAGGTCTTTGCTCAGGGTCACCATCTTTGTAAGAGGTGAGCATGACAATATACAATTTTAAAGTATCTGATTGCAACTTTTCTCATGATGCAAAAACATATTACAGAAGGTTTAACAACAATCTATTTCCTGCAAAATCAATATATCAGTGCCATTTTACAAAGATATAACCATGTCCCTCTTCTCACCTCCTCTGACACCAATTAATGTTGGTCATCCGGGAGGGTGAGCTTATGAATGAAGTTAAACAAGAACGAAGTGTTGCACCTTGGTAAGTTAAACCAGGAGAGGACTAACACGTTAAATGGCAGGGTCCTGGAAATTGCTGTGGAACAGAAAGATCTCGAAGTATTCCTTGAAAGAGGTACACAGGTAGATTGAGTGATGAATATGGTATTTGACATACTTGTCTTCATCATTTGGGGCGATGAATACAGGAGTTGTGATGTCATGTTACATCTCTACAAGGCCTTTGTTGAGGCCAAACTTGGAATATTGAGTATAGTTTTGGTCACCCAACTAGAAGAAGGATGGCATTAAGGGTGCAGAAGAAATTCACTTTGGTGTTGCTGGGATTGGAGGACGTGAGTTAGAAAGAGACAATGGATAGACTTTTTTTCCTGGAGCATAGAAGATAAGGTCACATTTTTGTTTCCCATAATAGAGGTCAGTGGGTAGGTGGAATGAGCTGCCAGAGGAAGCTGTAGAGGTGGGTACAATTATCACACTGTAAAGGACTTCTCCCTGCACTGGGCCAATATCCTTCCATTATTTTCCAATCAATGTCCCTTGTTTCTACTTCAGGAATAGGTATATCCACGAGGTGGATTTTACTCCGTCAACTTAAATAATTCTGAGGCAGATCCTCCCAACAAGCAAAACTTTGCAATTCCATCTGCAGGATGATGTGTCTTCCAGGTCTGAATCATGCTGTAAATTTTAACTGTAACACTAAACTGGTAGAAAGGGTCAAAATTCAGTGTCTGACCGAATTTCTGAACACAACTTTTGTGCACAAATTGACTTCTTGTACTTACCAAGGAAAAAAAAAAGAATCACAAAGTGAACTCATTAGCATTAAGCAATTTTAAAATACCAGATACAATTGCTACATTCTGGATGATAATTTTGGCTTTCCAAATCAAATTGAGTGCATATTTGAAAGGAATAAAATCTTGCAAGGTATGGGAAAAGAGCAAAGTAAATATGATCAACTTGATGCTTTTCAAAGAGCAAGCTTGGACTTTTTCATGAATTATTCCCTTTTAATGGTACGACATTGCAGGTAAGTTTGCTATTATGTGCACATCACTGATTGTCCCTGAGAAGTTTGGTAGGAACCTCTGCACGTGTTGAAGTAGAAGTATTCCCATGGTATTTTTGGGAAGGGAGTTCCATGATTAACACAGCATGACAATGAAGGAGGGTATATATTTCTAGTCAGAATGGTGTTTGACTGGGAGAGGAACATGCAGTTTCCCAATTTTTGAAGCGGCCTTTATTGAGTCTGTAGCATCTGTAGGGTTACAGTGGTGAAGGAGTGGGTTCTTCATAGCTAATCCTCCCCCTCCTCCTCACATCCCACTTCCTCTCATCCTGATTGACAAGCTTGCAGAAGATGTAAAATGGACTCTCTGTGTTCAATAACACAAGTTCTGAAATACTCTGTGGAGAACTAAGTACTTAACAATTCAGGCTAACAATCTTTTATGAGAAAAGGAGAGGTAGCTGTGAATAAAATCTAAACACAATATCATACCTGCCACGGCCAGTGACCTCATGTTCGGCGATCTGTCATAAGAATGGAATATCATTCGTTATGTGTCGTGCCGCATGATGTGGGCGATCATGGTCTTTCCATGACCATGATTGTTTTTGGCAAATTTTTCCACAAGAGTGGTTTGCCATTGCCCTCTTTTGAGCAGTGTCTTTACAAGATGGGTGACCCCAGCCATTATCAATTCTCTTTGGAAATTGTCTGCCTGGTGTCGGTGGTCACAAAACCAGGACTTGTGATATGCACCAACTGCTCAAACGACCATCCACCACCTGCTCCCATGCTTCACATGACTCTGATCGGGGGGTGGAGCGGGCAGGGGGCTAAGCAGGTGCTACACCTTGCCCAAGGGTGACCTGCTATTTAGAGGAGGGAAGGAGCGCCCTTATACCTCCTTCTCCTCCCAAGAATAGAATATACTGCTAATATATATTTTGGTAACAGAAGATGTAATTAGGTTGATGGCCCAGTGACTTCAAAAATCTTTAATATTAGTGAAATATTATTCTTTGAAATATTATGAAATATTTAATGCATTTTCTTTTTTGCAAGATTCTAATTGTACTTTTAAGAATTGAAGTCAAATTCCACTTAGTTAGATACATTAGACCAAAGTAATGAAGGCATTCCAGTGAATTTGAAATGTACAGTGGACAGACTGCAGTTAGGCAAGTATCTTGGGGGGGTATGGTATTAATGGAGAATGTGTGCTACATCTAAATTGGTCCTATTTTGTAATTTAAGAAAGTTATTACTTTTGCAGATCAGAAACACTGCCTTACTCAGTTTTTTTTTCTGATTTCATTTCTTTAACAAAATAATTCATCATCTTAATAAAAGTTGTTGCATTTTCATTAATCTTTAAAGGGCTGTGGTAATTTTTATTTCAGAAGAGTATTACAAAATGATTTATCCTTTAGTCCTTTTTTTAAATGAAATTACATATCTATAAATTTACCTTAGTTATTAATGCCCTAAAAAGCTTTTATTTTAATGATTTTGTGTCAGAGAAAAAATGACCCCATTTGGAAAATAAATTTGCCACTGCAGTTATAGATTTATAAATTAAAAATGTGTATAGAACTTAACAAAAAATTGTGAGCACATTTCATTATTCGTTTTATTCGTGAGGTAGTGTTCCTGGGTTCAACGCCCATTTAGGAATCGGATGGCAGAGGGGAAGAAGCTGTTCCTGAATCGCTGAGTGTGTGCCTTCAGGCTTCTGTACCTCCTTCCCGATGGTAACAATGAGAACAGGACATGCCCTGGGCAGTGGGGGTCCTTGATGGTGGAAGCCGATTTCTGAGGCACCACTCCTTGAGGATGTCCTGGATACGATGGAGGCTAGTACCCATGATGAAGCTATCTAATTTTACAACTCTCTGCAGCTTGCTTCAACCCTCTGCAGTAGGCACCTTCCCCTACACCCCCCCCCCCCATACCAGACAGTGATGTAATCTGCCAGTTACTGAAAAAGATGATTTATTTCTAGGAGCAAGCTAAAGCTGTAATCTAATCATTTGGCATGATCACATTTCTAAAGAGATAGTACCATGACCTGATGACAATTGAAAACAAATTTTCAGAGATTCCCAAGTTTTTGTTTAGGAAAATGGCTGATTTCTTTTTTGAGGTTGGGGACAAAGAAAATGAGGTGTTAGTCATTATTATAGTGAAAACACTAATAATATAGCATATAAATGTTTATAAATGCACAAAGTGTTATTCAACCACTGTACCCATATACCTCTTAAATAAAATCTCAAAAATGTCATTGCCATATGACTACATGTTTGCAGACCGGGTGTGCAAATTGCATTAAATTTTCCAATAGGTTTGTGCATGTACGCTTCCCCATTTTAGCACATTATGTGGCTGGAAGACACCTGATTTGCTCAGTTTGTTATGAATTTCTTCCAGAAATGCTTACATTTTCTATCCACTATGGTGGTTATCACCACAGTGAAACTTTTCTTTCAGATTTTCCTTTATTTCTCACTCATATAATTTGACTGTTTAATATTCCTGTGGCTTATTCTCTAATAGTTGAAGCATATTTCTTTGCACAATCCCTCTGTTTCTCCTTTGCAAAACTCAGGGCTGATCATTTAAAAGTTAATGCAAAGAAATTCCTTCTCAAAGAAGATAGTGAAACCAGTGAATTTTCTGGCACTAAGGGTGTTGGGGAGTCAGATTATTACAGTACTTAAGATGGAGATAAACATTTATTTTAAAGAAAGGGAGTTGCTACTTAGAGTCATAGAAAAGTACAGCTTAGAAACAGGCTCTTCGACCGATCTAGTCTGTGCAGACCATTTAAACTGCCTAGCCCCATTGACCTGCAGTGGACCATAGCTCTACCATCCATGTACCTATCCAAACTTCTCTTAAATATTGAAATCAAGTTTGTATGCACCGTTTGTGCTGGCTGCTCATTTCACACTCTCACAACCCCCTGGATGAAGAAGTTTCCCCTCATGTTCCGGTATGAACCAGTGCATCATTATTGGATATACTGTATTTAAGATGGAGATAGACATTTATTATAAAGATTGAAGAATAGGGAACTAGCAAAGAAAGGGAATTGTTACTTGGAACATTATTTTTGTATAATTCTTTATTCTTTATAATTGCTGAATGTTGGTTTTCTGTTGTATGCCATGCCAACACACTACAGCAAATTCCTAATCCTTCATCCTTGAGGCTAATCTCAACCAGCCATGATAATATTGAATGGTGGTTCAGGCTTGAGGCCAACTCCTGCTCTTATTTCTTAGTGTTTCTCAGTATTGATCTGTATCAACTGTATCATATCTTGGAAATTTGGTTGATTGCCAGGCTTGGCAAAATGTTTGCAGATGTTTCAGCTCCAATCGAGGAGCCATCATCAGTGTGCAATTGAGGGTGTTGTCTATCTGCTTAAGACTTTTTGCGTTGTGCCGTGCCTGTCTATATGTACTGTGTTTTGCTCCTTGGCCCCAGAGAAATGGTGTTTCATTTAGTTGTATACTTGTTTCTGGTTGAATGATAATAAACCTGAACTTGATCTTGAACTTGAATTTATCAAGGGAACTAGGGATGGACAATTAAATGTTGGCTCAGCCTGTGAAGCCCACGTTTTTTGAATGAGTAAATAATTTTGTTAATAACTTTGTTATTTATTCATTACAAAATAGCCATGTTTGGAATACTTTCAAGATTTTAAAACCTTGGGTCCTTTTATCTTGATTATAAAACAGATTAGCACAATAAACCTGCTCCCCTTTTTGAGTGACGAGATTATTAAATCTGATCTTAAACTGTACTGAATGTATAAGGCAGTAATGTGTGTGATTAGTGGAATTTCAATTACTAGATTAAATAGGGCGACATAGTTGAATAGCGGTTAGCATGATTTTTTACAGCGACAATGATCAGAGTTCAATTCCCAATGCTGTCTATAAGGAGTATGTACATTCTCTCTGTGACCATGTGGGTTTCCTCTGGATGCTCTGGTTTCCTCCCACATTCCAAAGATGTACAGTTTGGAGTCAGTGAGCTTTGGGCAAATCTATGTGCCAATGGAAGCCTGCCCCCAGCACACACTCAGACTGTGTTGATCATTGATGCAAAATCACACATTTCTCTGTGTTTTGATGTACATGTAATAAATACATATCAATTAAATAAAAGCATGCATATGGGAGATGGATTTAACTGGTGTATTCATATTGCAGTGAGAGAGAAAGAGAACAAAGGCATACACAGACACAGATTAATATGCATACATAGACAGCAATCTATATGTAGTGCTAAGGGGGGGGGTCATTGCTCTTAAAGAAATAGATCCATACATTGGACTTCCTCCCCCTTTAGACTAATAAGACCATAAGAGATAAGAGCAGAATTAGGTCGCTTGGCCCAGCAAATCTGCTCCGCCATTCATTGCAACATAAAACTGTATACGTACAAAACATTCAATTTCCCTTTCATGAACCCATATTCCAAATAAACATGCATTCACAATAACAGCCCACAAGTAGCTTCACAGTTCTAAGGGCTCAGTCTGTTGGGTGGCACTCTGTTTCCTTTGGACCTGTGTAGTGGCATCAGGGTTTGGTAGGTGACTTGTCTAAGACCATGTTCTTGGTTTGCGTTGTCACGTTGCTGTCAGTGACATGATTATCACTGAGAGGTAAGTCTAGTGACTGTAATGTGTCCATCTTGTTGGATTCATTTGACTCAGCAGTGTTCTTCGATTGAACATCCAGTATCTGGTTCACATGATGTCTCCATGTCTGATCTCCAACATCCACAACAAGACTTCTTGAAGGTTTGGATAAACCTTCTAGCTAACCCTTTCATTGCTGGGTGGTGAGGAGCTGACTTAAAATGCCTAATGCCATTTTCCTTCACGAACAGTCTGAATTCTTCTGACGTGTATTGTGGTCCGTTGTCACTCACATTTTGTTCTGGTAAGCCATTTCTGGTGAAGATAGTCCTCAGAATAGTCCTCAGAGTGGAGACAGTCTTTGCTGAGGTGGTTGGCTTCATTGGTATAACTTCCGGCCACTTCATATGAGCATTCACAGCAATCGGAAACATGGAGTCCATGAGTGGCCCAGCAAAGTCAAAATGTACCATTTGTGATGGTGAAAACAGCTACTCCGATGGGTGTAACAGTCCCTGTAGGGATGCATTTTGAACTTTTTGGTGTCCACAAACAGCTTTTGGCCAAGTTTTCAATTGGTTTATCTATTCCCAGCCACTACACGTAGCTCTGAGCAAGACTCTTCATCTTGACTGTACCCAGGTATCTGTCATGCAGATTTTCTAACACTCTAGTGTGCAGTTTAATAGAAACATAGAAAACCTACAGCACAACACAGGCCCTTTGGCCCACAGAGTTGTGCCGAACATGTCCCTACCTTAGAAATTACTAGGCTTACCTATAGCCCTCTATTTTACTAAGCTGCGTGTACCTATCTAAAAGTCTCTTAAAAGATCCTATCGTATCCGCCTCCACCACCGTTGCCGGCAGCCCATTCCACGCACTCACCACACTCTGAGTAAAACACTTACCCCTGATATCACCTCTGTACCTCCTCCCCAGCACCTTAAACCTGTGTCCTCTTGTGGCAACTATTTCAGCCCTGGGAAAAAGCCTCTGACTACCCACATGATCGATGCCTCTCATCATCTTATACACCTCTGTCAGGTCACCCCTCATCCTCTGTCGCTCCAAGGAGAAAAGGCTGAGTTCACTCAACCTATTCTCATAAGGCATGCTCCCCAATCCAGGCAACATCTTTGTAAATCTCCTCTGCACTCTTTCTATGGCTTCCATATCCCTCCTGTGTGAGGCAACCAGAGGGAACCATGACACAAAATCCACACATCAGCCTTCTTTGACATACCAACAGTCATCTCATCTCACTGGGAATTCTGGAAACGTAGGGTTACTGTGAGCTGGCCATCCTTGCATGGTGGTTTCACAGGCTTTTGACAATGTTGGGTCATTCCTTGTTTACCTTTGTATTTCATAATTTATTACCAGCAACTGGTCCACCAATGTGTGGAACACTTCTGCTGGGTCATAGTATGAAGACTTTTCTTCTTCAGTTGCCAATAGTGCAAGAGTGGACTCCTAGGAATAGAGCCCAGCGTTGTAACCACTTTTGCACCACTCAGGGACATTCTGTGTATTTCACATTCTAACCTCCTTTTCTGCAGTTCTGCTGCATCCTTTGCTGCAGTCTCTGATGATATTGCAATGGTCAATGCCCATTCTAAGGTTAGGTCCCTTTCAGATAGTAGCCTCTTTTGAGTGCTTTGACTATGCATGCCACATACAAGCCTGTCCCTTAATGCATCAGAAGACCACCTCTGAAGTCACAATACTGGGAGAGTTTGCACAGTTCTGTGATGAATTGAGAAAGGCTTTCATCTTTTGACTGGTCCTTCTTGTAAAATCTAAATCTCTCAGCTAATACCAGCTAATTTCATCAAGCGTCTTGCTTGTTGGCTTTGCAGGGGTTAATAAGTTGTGTAAGAAACTGTATGTTCTTGGACCCATTAAGCTAAGAAGTGTAGGGGCTGTCTTTTTCTCCTCCACGTTGTCCGTGTTACAATACAGTTCTACCCTCTTGATATGTGACTCCCAACCTTCATCGGTGCTGTCAAATTCATCAACTTTCCTGACTGAAGCTATCGACATGTTATTTTAATCTTAATTTTACCCACTGTTACTCACACCTTTGTTAGCATCTGCAATAGCCTTCTCTGTACTGTTTAAACTCTCATAATCGTTCTGTAACTGTCGATGCAGTTCATGATATTATCTGACATTCAGGTACGTATTCGTCACCAACTTGTTGTGTCCGTGCACAATGACATATATATGAAATTGTCATGGTCCGGTCCATGAGGTCTGCATTCCAGCTCACGGTCCAGTCCATGGACTCAGGACTCTGGACTCTGGGTCTTCCAGCTGTCCCTTGTTTTGATTGAGTTAATCACAGGCACCTGATTCCCATCTTGGGGCTTGGAATATAAGTAGCCTTGGGGTTGAGTGTGGGGGCTGGTTTGTCTTGTCAAGATCCCCTGGGAGCAACCTGTCAGTGGAAGGCTAGAGCACCCACTTGCCATCTACAGGCCGCATTGGGAAACCATCCCTTCATGGAGCCTTGCTGTCAGTAGTTGGAGCTGTCTTTGCGGTATGGATTCAGCTGTTTCCCGGGCCAGCTGAGTGGCCATCAGCCACTCCGAGCTAGGTAGGGATCTGGCTGTTTCCGTAGCCAGCTGAGGTTGCTGGCCGTAACTGCTACTTGGAACAACCCTGATGCAGAGATGGAACTGTCCATCGTTCTTTAGTGTTTGTCTCTTCTTGTCCTCACCTCTGTGGGGTAAGTCAGGACCTTCTGCCGTTGCCCTGCGGGGGGATCTGTCTTGTCCTTGCCTCCGTGGGGTAAGTCAGGCTGTTATGCTGTTGCCCTGCAGGGGGGTCCTGTCTTGTCTTGTCTTTGCCTCTGTTGGGTAAGTCCAACCATTCTGCTGTTACCTGATGGATGGTCCTGTTCCACCTTGTTGTGGAGAAGAAGTTGAGTCTTGGCTTGTCGAAGGATAAGTCCTGGCTCTATGTTGATATTCAGTTCCCAGTCTGTCTCTGAGTTATCAGCCTCTGTATTCCAAGTTCCAAGACCCCAGCCTGTCTCCAAGCTCAAGGCCCAAGACCCCAGCCTCCAGTCCTGTAGTCATGTCATGTCCTTGCCTGGTTCTGGGGCCTGAGCCCGAGGCAAGACCCAGGTTCTGGGTCCTTGCCCAGTCTCTGGCTCAGAGCCCAAGCCCAGGCTCCTATTTCATAGTTCCTTGTCCGGGTTCCCTGTCTAGTCCGTGTCCTAGCCCAGTCTGTGTTCTTGTCCCTGCTCCGTGTCTGTATCCTTTCACGTCCCTACTCTAGTCAAGTCCTGTTCCTTGTACTTCAGTGTCTGTGCCTTGCATTTGGGTTGCTACCAGTGCCCCCACTGTGACAGGAATAAAACCCGGATGTGGGAGATGGCTTGTAATCACATTACAGCAAGAGTGAGAAAGAGAGAGAGAGAAAACAATCACATGTGTAGACATAGATTACTACACGTGTAGGCAACAGTGCACTTGTAGTGCTAAGGTGGGTCATTGCTCTAAAAAAAATAGATCCATACGTTACAATCTCCATGGTAGCGTAACGGTTGGCATGATGCTGCTATAGCTCATGGTGTCAGAGTTCGGAGTTCAATTCCGGTGGTCATCAGTAAGAAGTTGCTACGTCCTCCCTGTGGAATGCTTGTTTTTTTCCGCCTTGTTCAGTTTCCTCCCACAGTCCAAAGACATACCAGTTAATAGATTAATTGGTCATTGTAAATTGCCCTGTGACAGGCACTACTCTCTGGCTATAAAAAGTCCTCCTCATCGCCATTCTAAAAGAACGCCCCTCTATTCTGTCTCTTCTTTGTCTTAGACTTCTCCACTATAGGAAACCCTATTAACTCAAGAGCAAACCTTTGCCAGCCCTGTTCCCCTCACTGGAGCAGAAGCATTGTTTGTAATCAATTTCCAGAATTTGACAATATTTGGGCACATTGATTAGAATCAGCTTCTTCATCATCCTCTGCGTCCCTTAATGTTGTGCATTCGCGTACCCCTTCCTTTCAACATATCTTAAATATTCTGGGTTGTACTGTGAAAGAAAATTCATGGGAAGAATATGAAAGCTGAAGATCTTTCCCTTTTTTTCAGCGAGCATTGAAATTTGAATCTGGGATATGGTATTCATGCTGGGTGAAGCAGAATTCAGGTTTCGATTTTGCTTCACTGAACAAGAGCTCACTTTGAAGTCATTGTAGATGCTGAAGGATTCAGGAACAGATTAGAACTAAGATTTTCTGCTTTATTGCTTTCTAATTATAATGGATCAGGGCCAATAGTTACCATAGTGAGGAAAACAGTGGTGGCTGAGAAAAAAGAATATGCTGATTGCCAACCAGCAGTTCAGTGGAGAAGTGTCTGTTGCTGTGTGTGTTGGCATTTTCCTGCCTTCTGCACCAGTGCACTGCAATGTGGATGTGCAGAACCTGCTGGAGGTTGGGCACTGCTGAACTGCAAGTCCTGTAACACCTTGAACTCGGTTGGTCTGTACCTCTGTCCCTTTAACTGTTGCAGCTAGCATGAGCCATTGACTTGTTGATTGATGTTTTGCTAATAAGGTGAATCCAATTGGTTAAAACCAATACTTTAATAAAGTTTTAGTAAAGTCCTGAAGAGTCTCGACCTGAAATGTCAACTGTTCGTTCATTTCCATGGATGCTGCCTGATCTGCTGAGTTCCTCCAGCATTTTGTTCAACGTTCAAAATTCAAAGTACATTTATTATCAAAGAATATATGCAGTATATACCCTGAGATTTGCCTTCCATATAGGCAGCTACAAAAATCAACACCTCTCACCCCTTGCGCAAAAAAAACCAACACAATTTCTCCTGTTTTGTACTTTAATATTAATATTTGAAATTTGAAAAAGAATTGAAATTAAATAGATTAGATTAGATTATGAGAACACTCAGTCCTCTTTGTATTGTCATTTAGAAATGCATATATGCATTAAGAAATGATACAATGTTTCTCCGGAGTGATATCACAGAAAACAGGACAAACCAAAGACTAACACTGACAGAACCACATAATTATAACATATAGTTACAGCAGTGCAAAGCAATACCATAATTTGATGAAGAACAAACCATGGGCACGATAAATAAAGTCTCAAAAGTCCCCGAGTCGATCGACTCCCGAATCCCCAATAGCAGGCGGCAAAAGGGAGAAACTCCCTGCCATAAACCTCCAGGCACTGTCAACTTGCCAATGCCTTAGAAGCAGCCGACCACAGCCAATACTGAGTCCATCCGTCCAAAAACTTCGAGCCTCTGACCAGCTGCTCCAATACAGCCTCCCGAGCGCCATCCTCTGCCGAGCGCCTTCGGCTTCGCCCCAGCCGCTGAAACACGCAAAGCTGAGGATATCAGGGCCTTCAGCTCTGGAGATTCCGGTTACCACACAGTAGCAGTGGCAGCGAAGCGGGCAATTCAGAAGTTTTCCAGATGTTTCTCGGTACTCTCACGTCTATCTCTATCAAATCAGAATTGTGCACGGTCCCCTACTTGACAGATTACAGATATCATTCACCGAAGTGGCCGCGCGCGCTGTTGTCGCGCCGCCATCTTCTCCTCCCTCCTCTAATAAGTAAGTAATAAAATAATAAGTAAAATAATAAAAAATCTATAATTAACTCATCCAAATTAATGAAAACATATATCAATTTCAGTTTGTTTTCAAATAGCTTTAATTCTGGTTACTTCATTATGGGAAGGATGTGAAAGCTTTAGAGAGGGTGCAGAGGAGATTTACCAGGATGCAGCCAAGTTTAGAGAGCATGTTTTATTAGGTAAGATTGAGCAATCTAGGGCTTTTCTCTTTGGAGAGAAGGGAGGATGAGAGGTGTCTTGATGGAGATTTATAAGATGATATGAGATATAGAGAAGGTGGAGAGCCAGAGCATTTTCCCCAAAGTTAAATATGACTAATACAAGAAGGCATGATTTTCAACTGATTGGTAGAAAGTATGAGGTGGGATGTCTGAGGTAGATTTTTTCCACAGAGAATGGTAAGTGTATGGAGCACCCAGGGTTGGTGGTAGGGAGATTTAAGAGACTCTTAGATAAGCATATGGATGAATGTAAGGTGGAGGGCTGTGCTGTAGTGTTCTATGTTCTATATACTTTTAAAAAAAAAAATAATTGCAAATGCAAGTTAAATCAAATTTGGTAAAGACTTTAAGAAATAAAACTCAGAAATGGTTAACTAGAGGATTAGGTGTTATCCTCACATTGGAGGATGTGGATTGACCCTGTATATATTTGGACCAGGTCAGTTTTGATTCACAGGGATCAAGGGGAACATATGCAGGTTTTTGACCTAAAACATCGGCAGTTCTTTCCCTCCAGGAGATGCTGCTTGACCTGCTGTGTTTTTTCAGTATTCTGGGTGTTGCTTCAGAAATAGATGAACAAAACAATTTTTAAAAATGTAGTTCCTGCTTTTAATTCAGAGCTCCTATTGAAATTACTGCGACACTGGATCCCATTCCTGTTCTGAACAGTTTTAGGATCCAACTGGTAGTTCTCCAGGACTGTGCTGGGATATCCCAGCAAGATGAACCTCACCACTGGATCCCATGGTAAGCCGAGCAGTGCATGGTATACGAAATAAGGCGATAAGTTCTGGACTCAGCACATGCAACCATTCAGAACTCATTTAAGTTTAATTGGCTGAATGATAATAGTTTCACGCAGAAAAGCTAACCGCACACAATTCAATATTAGTACCATTGAACTTGAAATGCTTCTTGAAATGTAATATACAGCCATCTACACAGCCATTTTCATTTACACGAATGAGCTGGGTAATACGCTTCATTGTTTATTCCCTCCAGTGGAAACATTTCGTTGTTTTGCTCAGAAATTATAGATCCAAGCCTGAGATTCCCAGAAAGTCTCAAATGTGACCGTGCCACTGAAGGTGAAAAGTACACACAACATTCTGAACCTGACCGTACTAATAATCTATAACGTGATAGTTTATTACATGAATGTCTCAGCTGCTGCTTGCCTGACCTTGATGATAATAATTTCACATTCACATAACGCTTTCAGGGATGGGTGAATAATCACTTGCAAAGCATTTTCTAATTCCATGTTCCCTGGAGTTATGCATTAAACTTTCGGATTTCATGTTCTTTATCTCCTGAACTTTTATCTATATTAAAATCCTGATCTCACACTGTTCATCGACTTAATTAGTTTGGATTCCTTTTAAAACTGTCTCATCCCTTTGAGTTAAGCTAATCTTTTTGAAATCATCCCAGGTGTTCTTTTTCTTCAATTGATGTATGAATGGTGTGATCAGTGAGATCAGAACAAACCCTTTCACTTCATTACTGACTGCCCATAGAAAAAAATTTTGTTCATATGGGTGAAGATTAATTGTAAGCAGGTGAAACTTATATATAGCCGATATAGGAGCATCCGGCCACGACATAGATTTTGACAAAGAATTAACAAGACTGCCCCCATTATCTGTCCCAAAATAGGAACATTAGCTTTGTATGTGTGTGACTTTCAGTCACGGGGATGGAAGGGAGAGACTGTACATTTAAAAACATAGAACAAATATCATTTGAAATCATGCATCAGCAAAGGGCAACACAGAGGCACAGTGACTAGTGTAACACTTGAAGGTACAAGCAATCGGAGTTCAATTCCCACTGCTGTCTGTAAGGAGTTTGCACGTTCTCCCATGGTTTTCTGTTGGGTGCTCCAGTCTCCAACCACGTTCTTTCACTTTCATAGAATCTACAACTCATGTTCTCCATATTGTTTTTTAATCGTTTATGTATTGTTATTTGTTATATTTAAAAACACATTTTTTTCTCAGCTCAAGCTGGTAAAACCTGAAATGTGGGTATAGCCAAGCATGGTCATTTCTCAATTACTAGGAACCTTCGGGCTATTCGAGTGGTGTTGAGTATTGTGGATTTCTGAAGATTTACATAGATATTACTGTGTAGCCCTAATTGTTTAATGCTATTGTACAGTGCCTTTGGGATGGTACCAGTTGTGGATGTTACTATTGGGACAATGTATACCCTGCTCATGTTCTAAAGCCTTTCAATTTCCTCTGTTAATTCAGCATATTTCTGGTGTTCTTACTTAATAATGTTGGTATGTTAAGTGTGTTAGAATAGCTATATTTATTAAGTAAGTTGTTCTTGCTCGTTTATCCTGTATTATTACTTCTAGATGGTTATTTGGATTGTCCTATCTATAATAATGGATCGGTTGCAATATAATTTGTGGTATTCTGACTCTAAAACTGAATCAGACTTATAATTATAGTAAGGTATGATTTCTTTTATCAGTTTGTATTTTAAAGCAAGACTTTGGTGAATGATGTTTGCCATTTGATTGTGCCTGTGGAAATAATCAGATTGAGTTAAACTGTTGTTTCTTGTTTTCCTTAGCATTTTCTACATTATCATCTTGCATATTTAGGTCTTTTATTATGAATTTTTGTGTTAACCACTGGTCTTGCATTGCCACAAGGAACCCTTCTGTTTCTGGGAAGAGGTCCCCAGTTCTGAGCCAGGCATTCGATGCTTTCACGTCGACATCTAGTCTGCTCAGATCATGGGGATGTCTTCCATAGAGGGTCATGCTCTTCCATCGGCTAATATTTTCTTCAATAGTGATAATTTCTTCATTTTTCTAGATTGTACACTCATTTAAGGTTACTGGTGTGTGTTATTACCAGAATTGCATATGCTTGTGTGGAATACTGAATCCTGTTTTAATTGTTGAAAATATATCCACAGAAGTTTTGTCTGACTATTGTGTAGATTTTTAATGTTTGTCATTTCTCTTCCCCCTTCTGTCCTTGGTAGTGTTAACCTAAGCACATTTCGAGTATACACTATGTTTTCTGAATAGTTCTTATTTTTCTTTATAACTTTTCCAGATTTACAAAGAAGTATTGTTATTACTTCTTATTGTTATTTGGTCGGCTGGTGGCGCAGTGACATCAGCGCCGGACTCCGGAACGGAGGTTCCCGGGTTCAAATCCAGTCGGGCCATTCCCAAGTATGCTTTCCATCCTTGCCGCGTTGAGTGTTGAGCTCGCAAGTCGACCTCATAAAATAAAGAAACATATTGTACTGCGAAATATCTGTGTGAGGAGTGGCACGCCACACAGTCTCTCGTTCTGCGCCTTGTAAGGCATGAAAATGCCTGGCACTGGCCTCTCAGGCCTGAGTCGATGTCATCATCATCATTGTTATTATTATTATTATTAGGGGCAACCCTTGCATCGAAGCTTGGTCTGGCCATTCACTGCAACAGAACTTCCCCCAGCTGTCTTGGACCCCACCATGCTGCTGGATCCGGGAGGGGATGTCGAGAGGGTGGGTCTGGACCTGTGCAACCTCCTACTCATCTAAAATCCACTCATGCACACGCTGTTCCTTTCTGAGGAGTGGGGTACCACCGCACTAACTGACTGAAAGGAACCATCATCATCCTTTGGGATGGATAGCCAGAGATACTATATGATTCCATGTCAGACTTCTCCCTCCATGAAATGCTTTTGGACAATCGGTCATATTCAAAGGTGTCATATACAGTAGATACAGTTTATTGCTATCATATGGTAGAGACAATTTAAAAAAGACAAGAGCAGAATTTGAAATAAAGAGTGCTGGAAGCCTTACAACTCATCCACTAACACAGGCAGTAAGGAGACACAACAGATTCATGTTTCTGTTGTGGATACTTCATCAGAACGCTTTGTATGCAAACAGTTTTGATGAAGATTTCATACTTAAGAGCAGAAATGTTGCACTTTCCTATGATTTGTTTTCATATCTATGAAGTCTAAATTGTTACTGTTGCTTCAAACTGCTTCTCTGCAAATCTCCCTGTTCTGCACTGCAACGTACGTCTTCTACATCACCTACACAGACTAACACAATGGAAAGGAAGTGCATCACTTGCACATCTTTTACCTAAAAAAATGCAGGTAACTAAGTAGCTTCCTCTGTGAATTTGTACAATCATTTAAAATCACACTGCAGGTGTTGAAATCCAAAAAAGATTGTGAGCTCATTTGGCAGTCTTCAGAAAGAAGAACAGTTAATTTCTCATGCTAATGACTATTAATTGGGATGTTTCCATTTCCACACAGATGCTGTCTGCCCTATCAAGTGTGTCCAGCATTTTTTATGTCCTTTTAGCATGCAAATTCCCAGGCAGATAACTTACTGCCTGTAATGCCACTGGCATTTAGGGTAGCAACGAACATTCTCCATCTCTGGGTGGTGTTCAGGGCTTCCTTCACTGTGTCAGCAGCTTCCTCTTGGTTTTCACTGCTGTCATTCGTGCAAGTCCCAGCTGGAGACTCAGCAACGTCATCGCACTCCGATGTAGAAGGGCTCCTCATTGCTGTTTCTGTAATAATTTTGTTTTACCAGTCAGGGTTGTTAGCCCTGAGCTGAACCCCCAAACCTGGACCACTCTTAGTCTGGTCTCTACCCTCTGGTCTGTTTGGCATGGGTGTCCCTACCAAGAGCCAAAGCATAAAGCCCTGACTCCAGCCGACATAGCTCTCTGGCTCATCAAGGCATGCAGGCCTCCAAACCACGACAAGTGATTCTCTTGGAGGACACTTGGATAAGGATTGTTAAATAATAATGTTTAGCAAGTACTGCGTCATTAGCAAAGCTGTAGGTGCGAGGGTGTCACGGCAGTGTAGCAGTTAGTGTGCTGATGTTACAGCTCGGGGCATCAGAGTACATAATTTAATTCTGGTGCCACCGGTATGGAGTTTGTATGTTCTCCTTGTGAATGCGTGAGTTTCCTCCAGGTGCTCTGGCTTCCTCCCACGTTCCAAAGACATACTGGTTGGTGTGTTAATTGGTCATTGTAAAGAGTCCTGTGATTAGGCAAGGGTTAAACAGGTGGGTTGCTGGGAACATGGCTCTTTGGGCGGAAAGGTTTGTTCCACACTGTGTCTCATAGAACATAGAACGTAGAACATAGAATAGTACAGCACATTACAGGCCCTTCAGCCCACACTGTTGTGCCGACCCTCAAACCCTGCCTCCCATATAAGCCCCCACCTTAGATTCCTCCATATACCTGTCTAGTAGTCTCTTAAACTTCACTAGTGTATCTGCCTCCACCACTGACTCAGGCAGTGCATTCCACGCACCAACCACTCTCTGAGTAAAAAACCTTCCTCTAATATCCCCCTTGAACTTCCCACCCCTTACCTTAAAGCCATGTCCTCTTGTATTGAGCAGTGGTGCCCTGGGGAAGAGGCGCTGGCTATCCACTCTATCTATTCCTCTTATTATCTTGTACACCTCTATCATGTCTCCTCTCATCCTCCTTCTTTCCAAAGAGTAAAGCCCCAGCTCCCTTAATCTCTGATCATAATGCATACTTTCTAAACCAGGCAGCATCCTGGTAAATCTCCTCTGTACCCTTTCCAATGCTTCCACATCCTTCCTATAGTGAGGTGACCAGAACTGGACACAATACTCCAAGTGTGGCCTAACCAGAGTTTTATAGAGCTGCATCATTACGTCGCGACTCTTAAACTCTATCCCTCGACTTATGAAAGCTAACACTCCATAAGCTTTCTTAACTACCCTATCCACCTGTGAGGCATCTGTGGACATGTACCCCCAGATCCCTCTGCTCTTCCATACTACCAAGTATCCTGCCATTTACTTTGTACTCTGCCTTGGAGTTTGTCCTTCCAAAGTGTACCACCTCACACTTCTCCGGGTTGAACTCCATCTGCCACTTCTCAGCCCACTTCTGCATCCTATCAATGTCTCTCTATAATATTTGACAATCCTCTACACTATCTACAACACCACCAACCTTTGTGTCGTCTGCAAACTTGCCAACCCACCCTTCTACCTCCACATCCTGGTCGTTAATAAAAATCACGAAAAGTAGAGGTCCCAGAACAGATCCTTGTGGGACACCACTAGTCACATTCCTCCAATATGAATGTACTCCCTCCACCACCACCCTCTGCCTTCTGCAGGCAAGCCAATTCTGAATCCACCAGGCCAAACTTCCCTGGATCCCATGCCTTCTAACTTTCTGAATAAGCCTACCGTGTGGAACCTTGTCAAATGCCTTACTAAAATCCATATAGATCACATCCACTGCACTACCCTCATCTATATGCCTGGTCACCTCCTCAAAGAACTCTATCAGGCTTGTTAGACACGATCTGCCCTTCACAAAGCCATGCTGACTGTCCCTGATCAGACCATGATTCTCTAAATGCCTATAGATCCTATCTCTAAGAATCTTTTCCAACAGCTTTCCCACCACAGACGTAAGGCTCACTGGTCTATAATTACCCAGACTATCCGTACTACCTTTTTTGAACAAGGGAACAACATTCGCCTCCCTCCAATCCTCCGGTACCATTCCTGTGGACAACGAGGACATAAAGATCCTAGCCAAAGGCTCAGCAATCTCTTCTCTCGCCTCGTGGAGCAGCCTGGGGAATATTCCGTCAGGCCCCGGGGACTTATCTGTCCTAATGTATTTTAACAACTCCAACACCTCCTCTTTTGTAATATCAGCATGCTCCAGAACATCAACCTCACTCATATTGTCCTCACCATCATCAAGTTCCCTCTCATTGGTGAATACCGAAGAGAAGTATTCATTGAGGACCTCACTCACTTCCACAGCCTCCAGGCACATCTTCCCACCTTTATCTCTAATTGGTCCTACCTTCACTCCTGTCATCCTTTTTTTCTTCACATAATTGAAGAATGCCTTGGGGTTTTCCTTTACCCTACTCACCAAGGCCTTCTCTTACCCCCGTCTTGCTCTCCTCAGCCCCTTCTGAAGCTCCTTTCTTGCTTCCCTATATTCCTCAATAGACTTATCTGATCCTTGCTTCCTAAACCTCATGTATGCTGCCTTCTTCCACCTGACTAGATTTTCCACCACACTTGTCACCCATGATTCCTTCACCCTACCATTCTTTATCTTCCTCACCGGGACAAATTTATCTCTTGCATCCCGCAAGAGATCTCTAAACATCGACCACATGTCCATAGTACATTTCCCTGCAAAAACATCATCCCAATTCACACTTGCAAGTTCTAGCCTTATAGCCTCATAATTTGCCTCTCCCCAATTAAAAATTTTCCTGTCCTCTTTGATTCTATCCTTTTCCATGATAATTATAAAGGCCAGGGAGCAGTGGTCACTGTCCCCCAGATGCTCACCCACTGAGAGATCAGTGACATGACCCGGTTCATTACCTAGTACTACTAAAAGTAAAAATTTTTTTAAGGTAAGAAAGCAGTGGGCTGGGAGAAAACAAATTAAGCAATGGTTCAGCTGATAGAGCTGCTGGCTCATAGCTCCAACAGCCTTCTTCAATCCTGACGTCCAGACTGTCTGTGTGGAGCTCACATATCCTCTCTGACAGTGCAGGGTTCTTCCAGATGCCCTGGTGTCCTCCCACACCCAAAGATATGTCAGTGGGTGCCAAAATCTGGTCTGAGCTGACTGATGTAATGTGGCAGGTTCAAATGGACTTGATGGTCAAGAGCGGTGTAAATTAATGTTTGATTATAAGTGTGGGCTGAGGAATCGGTTTCTGTGCAGTGACTTGATGACGTGATGCAAATGCTTCTGGTTATGCAAAGGCAGTGAATGAGCTTGCATCTCCTGTCCTAATTCATTGACATTGATGGCAGAGCATTTGAAAGGGAAAGAGATCTTTCTGCCTTTATCCTTAAAAACCTTGAAATAATACTAGATAAATATTTATACACATATACAAATAACTTACCATGGCATGCAAAAGTTTGGGCACCCCGGTCAAAATTTCTGTTACTGTGAAAGGCTAAGCGAGTAAAAGATGAACTGATTTCCAAAAGGCATAAAGTTAAAGATGACACATTTCTTTAATATTTTAAGCAAGAAAACTTTTTTATTTCCATCTTTTACAGTTTCAAAATAACAAACAAGGAAAAGGGCCCGAAGCAAAAGTTTGGGCACCTTGTCCGGCAGTATTTAGTAACACCCCCTTTGGCAAGTATCACAGCTTGTAAATGCTTTCTGTAGTCAGCTAATAGTCTTTCAATTCTTGTTTGGGGGATTTTCGCCCATTCTTCCTTGCAAAAGTCTTCTAGTTCTGTGAGATTCTTGGGCTGTCTTGCATGCACTGCTCTTTTGAGGTCTATCCACAGATTCTCGGTGATGTTTAGGTCAGGGGATTGTGAGGGCCACAGCAAAACCTTCAGCTTGCGTCTCTTGAGGTAGTCCATTGTGGATTTTGAGGTTTGTTTAGGTTCATTATCCTGTTGTAGAAGCCATCCTCCTTTCATCTTCGGGTTATTTTACAGACGGTGTGATGTTTGCTTCCAGAATTTGCTGGTATTTAATTGAATTCATTCTTCCCTCTACCAGTAAATGTTGCCCGCGCCACTGGCTGTAACACAAGCCCAAAGCATGATTGATCCACCCCCATGCTTAACAGTTGGAGAGGGGTTCTTTTCATGAAATTCTGCACCCTTTTTTCTCCAAACATACCTTTGCTCATTGCAGCCAAGAAGTTCTATTCAAAAGGTTCAAAGGAACATCTAAACAAGCCTGATGCATTTTGGAAACAAGTCCTGTGGACTGATGAAGTTAAAATAACACTTTTTGGTGAAAAGACTTAGTACACAATCACTAGTTTATGCTTTGTACTCCTGGAGCTTCCAACTCTTTCATAGGGATAAATATGTGATTCAACAACAAAGGTTGCTAATTAACATTTAGATTGCTTTTGCTGTTTGGGAAGCATACTGGTCTTGAACACTGAGCTCTGGCAAGTACATCCAAACGCAGATGAGGATGATTAGATAAAAGTTTCCTCTGCATGCTTTATGCAAATTGAATTTAGACTTTTTTGGCCCAGTTCTACATGACAGCAAAAAACTCTCCAAAAAAAGTCGTGTTATTTGCTCTCTGAGAAGCTGAGAATGGATAGTGCAGAGACCAGTAGTAGAACAGTTAGCCTACATTAAGAGATTCTGGATTTAAATTCTATAATCAGCTCCAGCAGACTCAATCCCAATTCAAAGGAAAACATTTTGGAAAGGGATCTGTAAGATTAGCCTTATTTGTCACATCTACAGTCAGTGGCCACTTTATTTGGTATACCTGTACACCGGTTCATCAATGCAAATATCTGAACAGTCAATCATGAGGCAGCAACTCAATACATAAGAGCATGCAGACATGGTCAAGAGGTCCAGTTGTTGTTCAAACCAAACACATCAGAATGGGGAGGAAATGTGATCTAAGTGATTTCGACTGTGGAATGATTGTTGGTGCCAGACCGGGTGGTTTGAGTATTTCAGAATCTATTGGTCGCCTAGGATTTTCATGCACAATAGTCTCTAGAGTTTACAGAGAATGGTGTAACCAACAAACAAAAAAACAGCCAGTGAGTAGCAGTTCAGTGGGGAAAAACACGCTTTTACTGAGAAAAGTCAGGGAAGAATGACTGGACTGATTTAAGCAGACAGGAGTGTGGCAGTGACACAAATAACTATGCGTTTCAATAGTAGTGTGCAGAAAAACATTTCTGAATGCACAACACGTTGAACCTTGAGATGGGTGGGCTACAGCAGCAGAAGACCACAAACATACACTCAATGGCCAGTTTATTAAGTAAGGAGGTACTTAATAAAGTGGTCACTGAGTGCCTATCAAAGCCTCAGCGAAATGCTTTGCTTGCCTCAGGAACGTGTTAAGGCAGCCAACAAGTGTCACCATGCGTCCAGTGTCAACGTAGCATGTCCACAATTTACTAACCGTAACTCGTGCTTCTCTGGAATGAACCAAAGACCCAGAGGAAACCCATGGGGTCGTAGGAAGAACGTATACACTCCTTTAGATGGCAGTGGGAATTGAACCCTGATCTTACAGGTTGTGCTGTAAAATATTTCGCTAACTGCCACGCAATGAAAAAATGATCAGTAAACATATTGGTCAGAAACACAATTTGTATTAAGTCACAGCTCTGCCTCTCCCATGTGATTGCTTTTTTTAGTTGTTTGAATGGAAACTTTCGAGGTTAAGATATACCAGTCCTGAAGATACTTGCCAGGCTCTTCTATTGCTTGTCACTGGAAGACCAGCTATGCTGTTCAAATAGTTTTGACCTGCAAATAGAAAAACCCCATTACCTCCCTTGCCATTACCTTAGAAATCAGGAAATAACATCCATTATAACATGAAATCATTTGACTTTTCTCCAAATAATAGATGCATTGTTACAATTCCAAAAATGAAATCTTGTATTACAAGTATTGAAATACTCAATTTTAAATTGCCCTAGTTAATAGAGACTGCAAATATTACAACTGTGCAAATTCTCCAGTCATTCCAAGAACATGATGAATTTGCTACCTGATCTGACATACAGTCTATTTTAACTTCCCATTAGTAGCTTTCTTACAGCTAAAGAAAGTAGGGGTGAAGAGAGCGCTGGTGATTGCAGATTACTATTCATTTGCAAGTACCTCTAAGGGCCAAGTAGTGACTCATTATGATTAAAAAAATTCAAAATCAGAAAATCATTATCTTTTGTTTTTATACTTTAAGGTAAGGTTAAACATACAGTACTTTGAAAATAACAGCCAAGATTCAGTATACAGAACAGAGATTTTTAAATTAAAATGTCCATCTTTTAAGTATGCTTTTGTGATAATGTCAAACAACTTTAGAATAGATTGAGTTTCATTATCCTACAATGATCGCTATCTCATTTAGCTGTAATACATTTTATTCAGTAATTACTTCCAAATATAAATGCCATTTCAGGTTAAAAGAGTGCTGCTATTCCTGAACAATTGTAGGTACTTAAGTCAGACCCGACTGAAGTTAGTTTGCACGGCAATAAAAAAGTCACGGCCATTGCTGCTATACAATAATAATAATAAAATCTTTACCTCAGCATCTGCACTTCAAAATATTTTGAGAACATGACCAAGAAACACCAAAGTACTCCTGACCTTCTCTCCACAACTTCTTCACCCCATCGAACCAATTATCTGATAGTCCCAAACACCACAGAGGAATCTCACACTGGGAAAGTCATGCCAGTTGCCTGATGGATGACTGCAGCCATAGTCTCCGGGTGTGATCAATTTAACTTTACCCTGCAGCCTATCTGCTTGCACTCAAGGTTGAGAGAAGCAGCAAACCCTGACAGTTCAGCTGCAGAATCGGATTTATTTATCACTTGTACATGGAAACAAACAGTAAAATGTGTTGCTTGCGTCAACAACTAGCACACCCCGAAGATGTGCTGGGGGCAGCCTGCGAGCGCAGCCGCACATTCTGGCCCCAACATATGGTGCCCACAATACTTGGCAGGTCAGCAGGCTACTATCAGAGCAACGGATCATACGTTGGTGACGCAGCACAAGGTTTAAAAAGAGCTCGTTTGCTTTTGGAACCTTTTGCCAGGCAAGTAGTCAGTCATTGTGACGTGGCACGAGAGCTTCGGTGCTTTTGGAAATTCTCGGCAGGATGCAATCATGACAATCTACCAGGCACTCAGAAGGGGCCAATAAAAATTAGGGAGGTGTAGGCAGAACGGCCCTTGTTAGAGCAGTCATTGTGTAAGTGGACAAAGTTTGAGTAGTCAGGCTTTGGCTCAACAGGTTTAGGTGAGAATAGGCTTAGGCAAGCACAGGCAGAAGCTAAGTAAGCTTCTAGTAATTTTGTTTTTCTGTTAGTACAATGCTGGTGTGTTGAGAATGGGTTCAGAGTAAACGCAATGTACCTTGTGTGAGATATGAGAATTTTGGGTGTTACTAGCATTGATAAAGCATTGGCTCATTGTCAGAAGACAAAGAGTGCGAATAAAGAGAGCCTTTTCTGATTGGCTGCCGGTGGCTAGTGGTGTTTTGCAGTAGTTGGTGTTGGGACTGATTCTTTTCATGTTGCATGGCAATCATTTGGATGATGGAATTGCTGTCTTGGTGGCCAGATCTGTGGACAATATGAAGATAGGTGGAGGGAGCAAGTAGTGTTGAGGAAGCAGGGAAACTGGAGAAGAACTTGGACAGATTAGGCAAATGGATAAAGAGGTGTCGAATGGAACACTACGTCAGGAAGTATATAGTCACACACTTTGGTTGAAGGAATAAAGGCACGGACTTGTTTCTAAACATGGAGAAAATTCAAAAATCCAAGATGCAAAAGGACTTGGGATTCCTTGTGCAGGATTCCCAAAAGTTAATTTGCAGGTTGAGTCAGTGGTGAGGAAGGCAAATGCAATGTTAGCATTCATTTTGAGAGCACAAGAATATAAAAGCATGGAGGTATACTGGGGTTTTATAAGGCACTGGTGAGGCCTCATTTGAAGTACTGTGAGCAATTTTGGACCCCTTATTTGAGAAAGGATGTGGTGACATTGGGGAAGGTTCAGACGAGGTTCACGAGAAAGATTCTGGGAATGAAAGGCTTTTTGTATGATGGCTCTAGGCCTTTTCTCACCAGAATTTAGAAGAATGATGGGGGTTCTCATTAAAACCTTTTGAATATTGAAAGGTCTAGATAGAGTGGATGTGGAGAGAACATTTCCTATGGTGGGGAATTTAGGACCAGAGGGCACAGCCTCAGAAGATAATGTCCATTTAGTACAGAGATGAGGAAACATTTGTTTAACTGGAGAGTGGTAAATCTGGAGAATTCATTGCCACAGATAGCTGTGCAAGTCAAGTCATTAGGTATATTTAAGGAGGAGTTTGATAGGTTCTTGATTAATTAGGGCGTCAAAGGCTCTGGGGAAAGAAACAGGAGAATATGGTTGAGAGGGATAATAAATCAGCCATGATGGAACGGAGGAGCAGACTCGATGGCTCAGACAGTCTAATTCTGCTGCTATGTCTTATCAATACAGAGCACAGCAATACAGAAAGCAACAAAACAGCAGCAAAATAAACACTTTTCCTCCTTCCCTTTCTCCTTTCCATCCACTTCATGGACAGTCCTCCAACTCCAGAGCAGGCCTGCAGGCCTCCAGGTATCTGATCGGACTTCAGGCTCCGATCTACAGTATCAACCCCTGGACTAACTGATGATGGGGTCCCAAACTTCAGGCTCGAACACTGGGCTCCCTATTTGCACAGACGCCCAATCCCGGGATTCAGCAACTGTGGATGTCCTTCGTCACCTGTCCAAGTCGCTGCCCTTCACGCCTCGGGTGGAAGCATGGACTCTGGATGCTCTTCATCCCATGTCCATAATACAGAGTTAATACTGCAGGACCCTGATGCATGCCATTTGCCCCATTTCAAGTTGGAAGCGGCTCTATTCACCTTTGAAATTCTGGGATGAAGCCAGGATTGGTATATTTGGGTTTCAAATTAATTTTCATCTAGCTTAGCTAAGTTTATAGAGGAAAAGTGCATGCACTGAGTGGACTAAAGAATTTTTACCCGTGTAAATCTAGAGTATAGCTCATTACTAAAGTGCCAATATCTGTTACTACTGTCTGAAATCATCATGCAACTCAAGAAAACAACCCTAACTCACATCTATATCTTACTGCACTGTAACATGAGTACTTCACGTGGGTCTGAAGTTATTCACTGAATGACAACACACCTACCTACAGGTCTAGTACAAAACACTATACACTGTACAACTTGTGAATCTCAGTGCATTGTCCACAGAAGATCACCTCTCACATGTAATGGCAGGGAACGGGGGAAACAAAGGAAATCTGTCAGGTGGTATTCTGAACCTCAACATGGTGTGGAGGGAAAGGCAGAGCCAAGGTGAAGCTTGGCAAAGAGTCAGAGGGATCCCAGGACGACAAAAAAATTGATATCTAGAACATAGAAAACTACACCATAGTACAGACTCTTCATCCTATGATGCTGTGAACACCCTATAACCTAATAATAAGGTTCGTCCATCGTCATTGATGAAGACCTCGATACCATTAGTACTTTTTACAAGGTCAAGTTGCTAAGCTCGACACTCAGCCCGGCACGGGTGGAAAGCGTGCCCAGGAGCGGCTCGACTGGATTCGAACTCGGGAACCTTCGCTCCTGGAATCTGGTGCTGATGTCACTGCGCCACCAGCCGGCTGATGGTGTCGAGACTAGTGCTTGATTTGGATTTAAGTGAGGGAGAGTTGAGCAGCGTCAGCCTCACTCTCTCTTCCCAACTCCCATCTGGATCCAGTGGCAAGACAGGAGCCACACCCCGGGCAATGGCTTCAATAAGCTGGCTAAACCAGGTGAGGGTAGCCGACGGGTCTCAAACCCTCGGTGAGATAGGGAGTTGTCTATCCCAGCATGTGAAGACAGACTCCGGCGGATTGAGCGGACAAGACCAAGGTCCAACGGTGAAGAAGGCGGTCTCTGCAAGCGTCGTGGAACGTGTAGAGCATGACAAGACACAGAAGATGTCCTGGTCATCCACTGTGCCTAGTTCTATCTCCAACCCTATAACCTAGTTTTAAGATCAATCTAACCTTTCTCTCCCACGTAGGCCTCCATTTTTCTATCATCCACATGTCTGTACAAGGGTCTCTCAAACGTCCCTAATGCCTTTACCACGACCCCAGGCAGCGCATTCCACACACCCACCACTCTGTGGGTAACAAACGTATCTCTGACACCCCATATAATTTCGTCCAATCATCTTAAAATTAAACCCCCTCGTATTAGCTTACTGGTGGAAATGGGGCTGCAGTGAAAGGATGGTGGGGCAATTTATGGTGGGCAACAAACCTACCGAGGAAGTTTTTTTTTGCCTTAGACTCTCCAGCAACACCTCAGGTAAGGTCAAACCCTTTGATATTATGGAGCAGAGATTATCCTCCTGAATGAATCGCTTCGGATTTAAACCCAGCTCATTTGCCTGCCTTTTATGCGCAGATAAATTTTGCCCTGATGTCAGTGAGTCATAGATTTGTAGAGCACAGAAACCAGATCTTTGGTGTTTCCTGTGGTGGGGTGTCTAAGACAAGAGAACACTGCTTCAAAATAGAGGGACATCCTTTTAGAACAATGAGGAGGAATTTCTTTAGCCAGAGAGAGGTAAATGTATGGAATTCGTTGACACAGTTAGCTGTGTGAGCCAAGTCATTGTGTATATTATGGCAGATGCCATCTCTCTGGCCCTACATTCCTCCTTAGAACACCTGGAGAATAAAGACGCATACGTAAGGCTCCTTTTCATTGACTACAGCTCTGCCTTTAATACCATCATTCCAATTAATCTGATTCCTAATCTCCGGAACCTGGGCCTTAGCACACAGATCTGCAGCTAGATCTTCAATTTCTTCACAGACAGGACCCAGGCTGTAAAAATAGGGGACAAACTCTCCTCTACAATCACTCTGAGCACCGGTGCCCCACAAGTACTCAGGCCCCTGCAGTACTCCCTGTACACCCAGGATTGTGTAGCAAAGTTTCCATCAAACTCAATATATAAGTTTGCTGATGACACAACAATCATAGGCCGTATCTCGGGTAATGATGAGTTTGAGTACTGAGAAGCTGGTGGCATGGTGCGAAGACAATAACCTATCCCTCAACGTCAGCAAGACGAAGGAATTGGTTGTTGACTTCAGAAGGAGTAGCGGATCGCATGACCCAATTTACATCGGTGGCGCACAAGTGGAACAGGTCAAAAGCTTTAAGTTCCTCAGGGTCAATATCACAAATGAACTGACTTGGTCCAACCAAGCAGAGTCCGCTGCCAAGAAGGCCCACCAGCACCTTTACTTCCTGAGAAAGCTAAAGAAATTTGGCCTGTCCCCTAAAACCCTCACTAATTCTTATAGCTGCACTGTAGAAAGCATTCTTCTAGGGTGCATCACAACCTGGTATGGAAGTTGTCCTGTCCAAGACTGGAAAAAGTTGCTGAAGATCATGAACACGGTGCAGCACATCACAGAAACCAATCTTCCGTCTTTGGATTCACTTTATATCGCACGCTGTCGGAGGAGTGCTGCCAGGATAATCAAGGACACGACCCACCCAGCCAGCACACTTTTCATCCCTCTTCCCTCTGGGAGAAGGCTCAGGATCCTGAAGACTCGTATGGCCAGATTTGGGAACAGCTTCTTTCCAACTGTGATAAGGCTGCCGAACGGATCCTGACCCGGATCTGGGCCGTACCCTCCAAATATCCGGACGTGCATCTCGTTTTTTTTTGCACTACCTTACTTTTTATTTTTCTATTTCCTCTTTATGATTTATAATTTAAATTTTTAGTATTTACTATTGATCTGTAATCCAGGGAGTGGGAAGCACAGAATCAAATATCGCTATGATTGTACGTTCTAGTATCAATTGTTTGGCGACAATAAAGTACAAAGTATATTTAAGGCAGAGGTTGATAGATTCTTAATTAGTCAGGGCATGGAGGAATACAGGGAGAAGGCCGGAAATAGGGGTTGAGAGGGAAATGAATCAACCATTATGACATGGCGGAGCAGACTTCATGGGCCAAAAGGCCTAATTCTGCTCCTATATCTTATGGTCTTAAGGTCTTTTATTTGAAATAACATCCAATCACATCAACACACTCAAAATGCTGGAAGAACACTCAGCAGGCCAGGCAGCATCCATAGAAAAGAGTAAACAGTTAACATCTGGGCCCAAAACGTTAACTGTTTACTCTTTTCCACAGATGCTACCTGGCCTGCTGGGTTCCTCCAGCATTGTGTGTGTGTTGCTTGGATTTCCAGCATCTACAGATTGTCTTTTGTTTGTGATTCAATCACGTGGTGCTTTAAAACAACAGCTTTTCAAGAGAATTTCTCATAGGTCAATTATTATTCAGTTCAGGCAGATAAGCCAGCAAACTGACCACACGTTGCTGAACGAAGTCCATCATACATCAAATATTGTTACTCATTTTACAACTAATTTTTATCCATTTTTTACCCCTTCACAACCATGGATATTATAACCCCTTCACAGCCATGGGGTTGAGAGGGAAAATAAATCAGCCAAGATAGAATGGCAGAGTGGACAAGCTGGGCCAAATAGCATAATTCTGCTCCTACGTATGCCTTATGGTTTCATATCACCAGGAAAACTTGTTACAGGAGGATTATTGAGGGGTTGTGGCATTGTAGTTGTTATGTTAATTGAGAGAAAATTAGTTCAATCCTGTCAACTTGTTTTAGAATTTGAATTTTGTTCAACTGAAGAGCTGTCATCAGTTAATAGAGACCTTTAAGTTTAAAGCTGTTGTAAAAATCTAATCTAATTCATGAAAGCTTCTTAAGGAATAAAAAAAAAACATATTGTCCTTACTGAGCCTGTCTTACAGTCCCATTGCAATTGTGTTGATTTTTAAATGTCTTCTGCGTGATCTAGCAAGCCACTTAATTATACCAAACACTAGTGCAGTTCAAAAAGGCCCACAACCATCTTCTCAGAGGGACTGGGGATCGGTAATTAATGCCAGCATGCCTCAATGAATAATAGAAAAGGGTGCTAGGTCTTTTTAATTAGTAATCATAGACTGAGGACATTTGATTAATGTCTTGTAAATAACAATGATTTAGACTTTAAGTTAAACAGGCAAGGCAGAACAAAGAAGCACAAACTGAAGTTAAGTAAAGCAGACCAGGTATGTCATTGAAAGATATTGGAAGGCCCAGAGTGTGTGATGGCCCTAGGCCTGTGCTTGCTGGAGTTGAGAAGAAAAAGTGAGGGTGCAGGGGGTGGGAAAGAAGCACTTTATTGAAACCTACTGAATATTGAAAGGTCTAAATAGATCGGATGTGGATAGAATGTTTTTAATAGTGGCAGAGTCCAGGAACCTCAGAACAGAAGGAGTAGGAATGTCTGTATCTAGAGTCCACAAGCACCTGTGAAGGCTGAGTCATTGAGTAAATCTAAAGCAGAGTTTGATAGGTTCTTGATTAGTAATGGGGGTCAAAGTTTACGAGGAGAATGGGGTTAAGAGGGAAAATAAATCTGTTATGATTGAATGTTGAAGCAGACTCGATGGGCTGAATGGCATACTTCAGTTCCCATGTCTTATGGTCTAATGGAACCATCAGTGATGACAAAAGTCAAAGGTCAGGTTGTTGGTTGGCGGTCAGAGCTCTGATTTTTGTATTTACTTATCTCAAGATACAGACTCTGCTAAGAATACCAGCATTTAATGTCTATTCCAAAAAGCTCCCGAACAGCAAAGATTTTTGAGAATCAACCATATGTATCAATAAACCGGAGCTTAAAGCTGCAGAGGAGTATATAAACCTTTCCAAGAAGTAAATGGAAAGGTGCAAATACTGGAAGTACACAGCAGTTCCACCAAGATAATTACTTAATCACAAGGCCATAACACAGATATGGATGAGAAAGCCCAGAGAGCCTGAAATAGCATCAGTAAGGCATTTCAATTAGCTCGCCACGTCAGATTGTTTGGCCTATACCTTAATCATGAGGTGCAGCTTTTGAAATGTTCTCTTTTTAAAATACTTGAAATATTAAAATTCTTACTTCACAAGCTTTCCATCCGCTGACAAATACTTAACTTCCATGTTTCACCAGCCATGACTACAACTGGGATTAGTTTAATAGTGCTAACACTATCATTGCAAACCTTGCAGTTTATTTAATTCTGAAGTTCTGCTGATTTTTTTAATGACATCCACAATAAAAATTGGAAGTGTTACAACCTTTCCAATGAAACTGTATTTTCAGATAATTGCATTTGTCCATTAAAATCTTTTAGAAATATTGAAAAATTCCAACTGACAGCTGTTCTCTTTTTTCTGGTATGTGTTGGGGATTATTGCTTTTCCAAATATAATTTAATTGATATTAGATGAGTTATTTTAATATATTATATTGATACAACAAATAAAGGGAGTCATCTTGATAATTCATTTATGTATTTGACCATAAGCCCATAAGATATAGGAGCAGAATTAGGCCATTTGGCCCATCAAGTCTGCTCC
The DNA here is from genome assembly GCF_963921235.1 of Mobula hypostoma. Lineage (NCBI taxonomy): Eukaryota > Metazoa > Chordata > Chondrichthyes > Myliobatiformes > Myliobatidae > Mobula > Mobula hypostoma. Next base: position 20,292,944 of record NC_086098.1, read on the forward strand.
ACCATTTCATCATGGCTGATCCATTTCCTTCTTAGTCCCAGTCTCCTTTCTCCCCCCGTCTCCCTTCGTGCCCTGGCTAATCAAGAATCTATCAACCACAGCATTAAATATAGGCATTGGTTAAGTATATCTGAGCAAATGAAGCAGTATGATTTTAAATATTTTCAGACACACAGAATTAGTAAAATACTGAATATAGGTTAATTAACTCTTGTTTTCTGAACATCAGCTCCATGTTTTCTTCAGCTGGCATTTATACAACAGCAAATCAATACAGGACCAAAAGAAGCTGCAGGGGGTTGTAAATTTAGACAGCTCCATCTTGGGTACTAGCCTACAAAGTACCTAGGACACATTTAGGGAGCGGTGTCTCAGAAAGGCAGTGTCCATTATTAAGGACCTCCAGCACCCAGGGCATGCCCTTTACTCACTGTTACCATCAGGTAGGAGGTACAGAAGCCTGAAGGCACACACTCAGTGATTCAGGAACTGCTTCTTCCCCTCTGCCATCTGATTCCAAAATGGACACTGGACCCATGAACACTACCCCACTTCTTTAACATATATTATTGCTGTTTCTTTGCACGATTTCTTAATCTATTTAATATACATATACTGTAATTGATTTACGTTTTTTTCTTGCTTCTTCTATATTATGTGTTGCAATGAACTGTTGCTGCTAAGTTAACAAATTTCATGACACATGCTAGTGATAATAAACTTGATTCTGATTCTGAAGTTTCTTCAATAGTGGATGGAAGTTGTTAGTGGTGCTTTGCATAATAAATCCTAGGGTTGAGTTTGATTTAAAATATGTATACATAAAAAGATGGAGGCATAGTAAACATGGCTGCTGTTGGCCTGAGAATTTTCTTGTATCTATAACCAGTGCCCTAGATAGCATTTTGATCTTGAGCACACTGGTGGTGGTGGTGGTTGGCATCTGTCTGTCTTGAAGGACAATGGGTGGTGATCATCATCACAAGCCTGGGCGGAAGGTATAGAGATTCTAAGATGCCCAGTGGTTAAGATCCCCCTATCAGGCTCACCAGTGCAATCCAAATAAAAGCTTATAAACAATATGTTTGGTACCAGCTTGACTGCAGGAGCTGCCGGAAGGATGTTCAATGATGTTCAGCCGCCTTAGAGGCGCCACTCAGGATTTGCTGTCTGGGCTTACTCCCGCAGCCTTCGTCTCTCCCGAGGCTGCCCACAAGGCAGTGGGGCTATTTACCCGTAGCTGGGAATCTGGTTCGTGAGCAGCAGTGTGTGAACACGCTGGTGGGGTTGCATGCTACGTGTGCAGGGGCCATATTTCCTCCCCGTCCTCTGTAGTTCAGCCTGAATCCGAAAGGAGTGTGGTTTCCATGTGTCGCCGGCAAGGAGGCATGACATGAGACTAGCTGTTGGAGAGGCAGGGGGAAGACTTATACATTCAGCTCTCCTTTTTGTGAGACTGCTAGCCAATGGTGAGAGTGGTGAAAGTGAGAGCGACAAGCACTACCCACTACATTACCACACTAGACGTGTCACAACAGCCATCTTGAGTACACTACTGCAAACATCAATACCAAATACTATTCAGCAGTCTTGGGGCTAAAAATATGCCTTGTGCTCTACCGGTTTTGGACACATCCTTAGGATCGAGGGGCGTCCTTTTAGAGCAGAGATAAGGAGGAATTTCTATAGCCAGAGTGTGGGGAATCTATGGAATTCGTTGCCACAGGCAGCTGTGGAGGCCATGCCTGTATGTATATTTAAGGCAGAGCCTGATAGATTCTTGATTGTCCAGGGCATGAAGGGATACAGGGAGACGGCAGGAGATTGGGGCCGAGAAGGAAATGGATCAGCCATGATGAAATGGCAGAGCAGACTCGATGGGCCAAGTGGCCTAATTCTGCTCCTATGTCTTAGGGTCTTAAACCGGATCAGAGCCTTTAAGTACATAGAACATAGAACAAACAGTACTGGCACTTTGGCCTGAGATATTGTGCTGCCATTTTAATATATTCCAAGATCAATGTAATCTTTCTTTCCTACATATTCCTACATTTCTTCTTCATCCATGCGCCTAAACTTATATAGGGCTCAGCCACTTGGAGCAAGATTAGTATGGTGGGGAGAATGAGGAGAATGCCTCAAGGACTGAAAGTAGCAGACAGAATAAGAAACAGTGAACAAACAATGGAGATAACAAGACGTTCCCAGGTTAGTAGGCTGTGACATGAGATGTATCACATACATTAGTGACTGCAGTCCAGGTATTCACAATCAATATCAATGTTTCACCTGAGAATGAATGTTATATTTTGAAGTTTGTTAAAAGTACAAAACAAAATGGGATTGTCAATTAGAAGGAGGGTGTAAAGAGGCCTTAAGGATACAGACAGGCTAACTGAATGGGCCAGACATGGCAAATGAAGAATAATGTGCAAAAATGTGAAGTCCTCTCTTTGGAAAACAAAACAGAAAAGCTGGGCATACTCATGCGAGATGTTTGAAATCCAGGACAACACAAAAAGTGCTGGAGGAACCCAGCAGATCAGGTGGCCTCTATGGAGGGAATAAACAATAGATATTTCGGGTTGAGACCGTTCAGCAGGACTGGAAAGAAAGGAGGTAGATGCCAGAATAAGAAGATGGAGGATGTGACGAGTATAAGCAACAGGTGATAGGTCATAGCGGTAGCATAAAGCTATTAGAGCACTAGCTGTAAGATTGGGGTTTGATTCCCACTGCTGAATGTAGCAAGTTTGTACGTTCTCCCTCAGACTGTGAGGGTTTCCTCAAGGTTCTCTGGTATCGTCCCACATTCCAAAAGTCTACGGGCTAAGGTTAGTAAGTTGTGGGCATGCTATGTTGGCATTGCAAATGTGGTGACACTTGCAACTTCAGAGGACCTATCCTGGGCCTGGCACAGATGCAATTATGAAGAAAGCACGGCAGTGCCTCTACTTCGTCAGAAGTTTGCGAAGACTTGACATGACACCGAAAACTTTGACAAACTTCTATAGGTGTATGGTGGTATGGTGTAGAGTGTATTGACTGGTTGCACCATGGCCTGGTATGGAAACACTCATGTCCTTGAATGGAAAATCATACAAAAAGTAGTGGATCCAACTCAGGCCATCACAGGTAAAGTCCTCCCCACCAATAAGCACATCTATATGGAGCGTTATCGCAGGAAAGCATCATCCATCATCAGGGAGCCCCACCACCCAAGTCATGCTTTCTTCTTGCTACTGCCATCAGGAAGAAGGTCCAGGAGCCTCAGGACCCATTCCACCAAGTTCAGGAACAGTTATTACCCCTCAACTATCAGGCTCTCAAACCAGTGGGGCCATCTCCACTTAGCTCATCACAGAACTGTTCCTGTAACTTATAAACGCACTTTCAAAGACTCATCATCTCATGCTCTCAACATTTATTCTTTTTCTCTTTCATATTTGCACAGTTTCTTGGATTTGCTATGCATGCCTGCAAGAAAACAAATCTCAGTGTTGTTTATGGTGACACATATGTACTTTGATAATACATTTACTTTGAGCTTTGAACTTTGGACGCTTGTAGGCTATCCAGCAGAAACATCACACTTTGTTGCATGTTTCGATGCACACGTGACAAATAAAGCTTATTTTTCTCTCTCCTCCTACCCACCCACCTTCCCTCTCAGCTGATCTCACCCATCACCTGTCAGCTTATGCTCCTTCCCACTCCCCCACCTTCTTATTCTGGCATCCGCCCTGTTTCTTTCCAGTCCTGGTGAAGAGTCTCGGCCCAAAACATTATGTTTATTCCCCTCCATAGATGCTGCCTGGCCTGTTGCGTTGCCCCAGTTTTTTGTGTGGTGTGCTCAGAGAAGCAGGGTATTTCAAAAATTGCTTTCAAAGGGACTTAGATGCCAATGAAAGTTAACATGCAGCTGCTGCAAGCAATTAAGAAGGAAAAAGATAATTTGGCTTATGTTACAGGAGAATTTGAGCAGATCTCTCACAGCAATTATACTGTATATGGCTGGTGTGATACATCGTTGATGTCGAATATAGTTTTGGTCTCTAACTAAAATGATATATTATAGGTCTCATAGCCTTTCCCATGAAATCTTGTAGAGCAGGGGGTTCTCAAACTGGGGCCCACAGACCTTTTGGTTCATGATAAGGGTCCATGGCATAAAAATCCCTGCTCATCGAGGGAGGGCAGCAGAAATTTATTAGGCTGTTTCCTCGGATTGTCATATGAGGAGAGATTGAACAGACTTTTGCATTCTGATGTTGATTATTTTGCATTCTGCTCTGGTTTCACTTGGATCCTGGTTTCCTTTGACTTCTCCATGTAATTATGCATCGCACTATCTGTCTGGATGGTACACAAAATTAAAAAAAAGGCATTACTCTTCCATGTGCGACCATAATACAACTAATGCCAATAGATCTGGCTTGTGTTTGATAGAGTTTGAAAGGTGACATCATTAAAACGTACGGTTGACTTACAGTGCTCATTTGAGTGGACACACAAGGGATATTTTCAGTTGGATGAGGTGTCTGCAACTAGTGGTCAATTTCTTTGAATAAGGAGTAAGCTATTGAGTGAAAAAACAATAATTCTTTTCATCATAGAGAATTTCTAGAATTTTCTATCTTGGAGAGCTGTAGAGTCCGAGTCATCAAGTACATTCAAAACAGGTTGGTTGATTTCTGGATATGAAGGGGATCAAGGAATATGGGAGAAGGCAGGAAAATGTTGAAGAAGATCAGCCAGAATTTTGATGAAAGACAGAGAAGGCTCACAGGACCAGCAGATCTTCTCCCAACTGTTAAGTAAGAATGGGGTTGATCATTCTGGAGTGTCAACTTGCACAGTACAGTATATCGAGGAAATGATAAGTAACCCAGCGGTGCCCAGTGACGATTGCAAGTAGGTCAACTTGGTCTAAATTTCCCCACAGTACTCTAAAAAACTGGACTCAAAAAGACTAAAGACTGAAGTAGAAGGAGTCAATTTTAGAAAACCTAGCACATTTATTTTTCAACATAGTCCCCACCTACACTTACACATTTAGTCCAGCGGTCGTGGAGCATACGGATCCCTTCTTTGTAGAAGTGGGCGTCTTGGACCTCCAGAAGTGGTCCACAGCAGGGGTGATTGATAAGTTCGTGGCCCAAGGTAGAAGGAGATGAGTTATTAACTTCAAACTTTCTGCATAATCACTCAAAGAGTTGAACTGCACGTACATGTAACAAGAGCTGTCTAACTCATTTCCTTCCCCCTCAGGCCATGAACTTATCAATCACCCCTGCTGTGGACAACCTGGAGGTCCAAGGCGCTCTCGTTACATGCACGTGCAGGAGATGAGTTATTAACTTCAAACTTTCTTTGAGTGATAATGCAGAAAGTTTGAAGTTAATAACTCATCTCCTTCTACCTTGGGCCACAAACTTATCAATCACCCCTGCTGTGGACCACTTTCTGAAGGTCCAAGATGCCGAATTCTACAAAGAAGGGATCCGTATGCTCCACAACTGCTGGACTAAGTGTGTACATGTAGGAGGGGACTATGTTGAAAAACAAATGTGCTAGGTTTTCTAAAATTGTCTCCCTCTACCTTAGGCCACAAACTTATCAATCACCCTTGTGTGTTTGTGTTTGTGTGTGTGTGTATTCATATATTTATTGTAATTTATTATTTCTTAATTTATATACTTGACTGCTGCTGCAAAACAATATTTTTCCCAACATATGTCTGTGATAATAAACCTGATTCTGATACTTCCCTCCTTTGCAGGATGATGTGATAAATTAAATCTGATGACTGACTTTGCATTTTTTAAATTGATTATTTTGGGACCAGGCGATCACTGGCAAGGCTATCAGTTGCTGACCTTCAGCTGATAGCAATGAGCGACTTTCATGAGCTGCCACGGTCCTACTGATGAAGACACTCCCATATCACTGTTGGGAAAATGTTTCCAGAACCCCGCGGCATTGATATATTTCCAAATAAGGATGACTGGGAATTTAAGAGAGAAGCTTGCTCTTAGAATTTCCAATAAGTTTCAGTGAAATACTTTTGTGTTAATAATCTCATCGGCCTTGGTTGTGTTCATTTTGAATCTAATCAAAATAAGGGAAAGGTATCAATCAGGTTAAGCTTTTCTGAAATGGATATGCAAATAGCAAACCATTCACAAACAGTATTCGTTTTTTGTGCATTAATAAAGTAGAACTTCTATATTCCTTTCCTTGTTTTGTCTCTACAAGTAATTTAAATCACTAATGCAATAAAAGTACAGGTTGGTCCTGGACAGCAATGAAAGAACCTACCTGTCACCATTAACAATAGCTATGCAAGTGCTGTGTAGCAAAGAATGGTGCTCCTGTTTGATTGGCAGGACGTGAGCTTAAGCTTTCCTTTCTTGGCAGCAACGTGCAGCTTAATATCTGCTTAGAGAATAGTGCTACTATGACACACAGCCACTACTATCACAGGGATACAGAACTTCCAGAGTCACCTTTTATATTTTAAGGTTTATGATGAACCACATAGATTATATGAAGTTAAATTTTGGGTTGACTGTAGTTGCACAAGGGCGAGGATTGATCTGTCTGATTACGTATCCTCAGGCTTTGGCAGAACACATGGATCATTAATGCGTTCAGCTGAGGGGAAGAGGATTGTTAATCAAGTACATTAATATCCTTGCCCTTACATTAATGTGTGCTTAGACTGAAAATTCATATATTGTGGTTTATCTATGCAGCCTTATGTGGAGAATGAGAAATCAGGACAACAAGGGAACAAGGGTATCAGTCTCACCCTTCCATCCTACATAGCCCTCAATTTTTCTATGAGCCATGTGCCTATCTAAGAGCATCTTAAATGCCCCTAATGTAACTTCTAATGCCTCTGCCACCAAACCAGGCACAGCGTTCCATGCACTCACCAGCCCTGTTTAAGGTAACTACCTCTATCATCACCCCTATATTTTCCTCCAGTCCTGTTAAAATTATGCTCCAAATATGAGCCACTTCCTTCCTGGAATCCACTATGTCTCTTAGCAGTGTATACACCTCAGTGAAGTCACGTCTCACTCTCCTTTGCTCGAAAGAGAAAAGCCCTCGCTTGTTCAAACTCTCCTCATAAGAAGTTCTTGGATATGATTGGACAAGTGAGGGATCTTAGTGTGAAATATTGTATGAGGCTGAATTGGACATACAATGAAAGCTTTCCATTATCAACATTTTCTGTTTTAATATTCATGAAAGGAAATTTTGGTATATGGTTGAATATTGAAAATTCTGCTCTTAATTTCAGTGCCTGATGATGATGATCCTTCAGACTTGAGTGTCAAAATCAATAAGCCTGACCCATCACCAAATCCCACTGGGTCCACAGTTCCCATCTTGACATCGGTAAGCTGTTGGGCTGACAATTTTATAAGATTATGAACCGTATTTATTGTCATAGGTGGCTGTGGAGGCCATATCATGGGATATATTTAAGGCAGATGTTGATAGATACTTGATTAGTCAGGGCATGAAAGGATATGGAGAGAAGGCAGGAAATTGGGGCTGAGAGGGAAAATGGATCAGCCATGATGAAATAGCCTAATTCTTCTCCTATATCTTATAGTCTTATGGTCTTCTATCTTGCCTTGTAAAATAGAAAGCAATTATAGCATTATAAAATACTAAATATATATTTAATTCTGTGAATATAGAACTGCTCAATAAAGATTTGAGTTCAACAATCAAATTGCTCAGTTAATGTGAATGAACTAGAGATTTTTCTCAAAAAAAAGGTTGTTCTTTTTAAAAAATTCTATGTGTTGTTCAAATCCCTTGCCTTCACTGTAAGAGGAGAGGTTAGTATTGTGTGAACAAATCCTCTCAGTTTGTTTACGGGAAATACATTAATCTTGCACATTTGTACTTGCCAGAATGATCCACAAAGTGAAGAGTATGATTATTTTGAGGACATAACATCCGAGTCCAGCTTTGGATCAGACGTCCTGAATCAGACAGATGTGCAAGTTGGCTCAAATCTGAGTTCTTCCAGGGTGAGTTGGATTCAAGTTCATCTGGGTGATTATGCAGAACTGTGAGTATAAATTTAAATAAACTTAAGAAATTCTGCAGATGCAACACACACAAAAAATGCTGGTGAACGCAGCAGGCCAGACAGCATTTATAGGAAGAGGTACAGTCGACATTTCGGGCCGAGACCCTTCATCATTGTTGAAGGAGCTCAGCAGGTCAGGCAGCTCCTCCAGAAATTAATAATCAGTCAACGTTTCTTCAAAGTTTAAAGTTAAACGTAAATTTATTATCAAAGTATATATATGTCACCATATACAACCCTGAGATTCATTTTCTTGTGGGCATACTCAACAAATCTATAGAATAGTAACTATAGCAGAACCAATGAAAGACCACCCAGCTAGGGTAGTCAACCAGAATGCCTTAGCAATAAGTACAAACAACAGGAATTCTGCAGATGCTGGAAATTCAAGCAACACACATCAAAGTTGCTGGTGAACGCAGCAGGCCAAGCAGCATCTGTAGGTGCAGTCGACGTTTCAGGCCGAGACCCTTCGTCAATAAGTACTCCTGTTTGAGTACAGTTGGGGGGCAATGGCCTACTTGGGGGAAGCAACAGTGGCCGTGCCTCTGGCACAGAGTCTGGCCCTGTGGCTTAGTCATAGTCATAGTCATACTTTATTGATCCCGAGGGAAATTGGGTTTCGTTACAGTTGCACCAACCAAGAATAGAGTATAGATATAGCAATATAAAACCATAAATAATTAAAAAATAATATGTAATTTATGCCAGGAAATAAGTCCAGGACCAGCCTATTGGCTCAGGGTGTCTAACTCTCCAAGGGAGGAGTTGTAAAGTTTGATGGCCACAGGCAGGAATGACTTCCTATGACGTTCAGTGTTGCATCTCAGTGGAATGAGTCTCTGGCTGAATGTACTCTTGTGCCCAACCAGTACATTATGTAGTGGATGGGAGACATTGTCCAAGATGGCAGGCAACTTGGACAGCATCCTCTTTTCAGACACCACTGTCAGAGAGTCCAGTTCCATCCCCACAACATCACTGGCCTTACGAATGAGTTTGTTGATTCTGTTGGTGTCTGCTACCCTCAGCCTGCTGCCCCAGCACACAACAGCAAACAAGATAGCACTGGCCACCACAGACTCGTAGAACATCCTCAGCATCGTCCAACAGATGTTAAAGGGAAAGGAAGAAGGCAGCAGTAATAGGGGACTCTATAGTTAGGGGGTCAGACAGACGATTCTGTGGACGAAGGAAAGAAACACGGATGCCTCCCAGGTGCCATGTTCCAAGATGTTTCTGATCGTGTCCATGATATCCTGAAAGTGGGAATGTGAACAGCCAGAGGTCGTGGTACGTATTGGTACCAATGACAGAGGTAGGAAAAGGGAGGAGTTCCTGTAAACAGACTACAGGGAGTTCGGAAGAAAGTTGAGAAGCAGGACCTCAAAGGTAGCAATCCCAGGATTACTGCCTATGCCATGTGACAGTGAGTATAGGAATAGAATGAGTTGGAGGATAAATGCGTGGCTGAGGGATTGGAGCAGGGGGCAGAGATTCAGATTTCTGGATCTTTGGACCTCTCTCGGGGCAGTAAAGACATGGATAGTAAAAGCTTCTTGGAATAAGTTACACTAACAGAAGACAATGAAAGAAGGAGTTAACTCGCTTCATTGAGGGTGGTGATGAACACTGAAATTACATGGCAACCTTTGAAAGTTGATGTAAAAGAAAATTGGTTTGCATTGCTATCGCAGTGGTAGGGTAAGTGAAATTGGATATTTCAAAATTTTTAATACATCAGATAAGCCAAAAACCTGCAAGTGCAAGAAATCTAAAACTTAAAAAAGCTTGGAGCTTATTGGAATTTGAGAATCAGTGTTCGACATGGAGAAATGGTTACTGTAGGATTACAGTCAGAAATGAATTTTCCATGATCAGAACAGCAATTGTACCCAGTAATACATTGGCTGGATTATAGGAGAAAACAAAATCACTAAATTGACATTTCTGCAGTGGTTGAGTTTAACACTTGGAACAAAACAAAAAGACACCAATGAAGCAAAATATTTTCCCTGAAAAGATTTAGGATTCTGATAACGATGATTAAAGGATTTTCCCTTACACATCACTGTCTCACTGCCATCACCTGGTATCACTGTCTCACTGGCAATGGAATTTTAATAAACACACCTCTATCCCTCATGAAATTTTTGATTTTATCTCCTGTCTGCTCTGACCTTCATGGAATTATATATATTCCACTCATAGGCACTCTAATGACACTTTAACATATTTCTGCAAAGTCATCTTTTCAAAAACACAACAGATTCTGCATATCATAAGTCTGCAGACGCAAGGGATCCAAAGCAACACACACTAAACGTTGGAGGAACACAGGAGGTCAGACAACATCTACGGAATGGAATAAACATCAACTGTTTGGGCCAAGACACATCATCAGGATCTGAGTTCCTCCAGTATTTTGTGTTCATCTTTTCATTTCTTGCCCTTCTCCATGCAAGGTATGTTTTTGGCTATTTAATCCAAAGGACGGAGAGCAGACAGATCAGTGATGCAAATTGACTTCTGATGGTGAAGATTGGAATGGAAATTTAACCATCCAAAATTCTGTCATGAGATGTACTTTACCTGGAGAAACACACAGCTAGAGGGAAGGGAGTGAGTGGCTCTGCAATGAAGAAGCCAGTGAGCTTCTCTTGTTTATTTTTTTAGTGATGGAGCCTTCCAGCCCTTTGAGCCACACTGCCTCAGCAACTCCACAAACCCGATTAACCCTAACCTAATCAGGGGACAACTTACAGTGATCAATTAGCCTACCCGGAATGTCTTTCAACTGTGAGGGGAAACTAGAGCACCCAGAGAAAACCCACGCATTCCACGGAGAGGATTTACAAGAGACTTCTTATGGAACGGCCTGGAATTGGACTCCGAGCACCAGGATGCCTTGAACTGTAATAGCTCCATGCTAACTGCTGCATTACCACAGCTCTTCAAGCTATTAAAAACCTACTCCATAAATCAAAGCTCTGCGATCAAAATTTGAAACTATTTGGGGATAAGTGCTAACTATGGAATTCTAATGACCTCAATATATTTTTAGATTTCTTACATTTGCGGTTTTGGTTATGTGACAAGCCTGCCTGCAGAGTCCATTCTAGACTTGCTGATCCCTGCTCCCTTCCTGCTTCATCATTCTGTCGTAAACTCATCATGAGTACCACAGTTATTCACCATAACTGTGGGAAACATATAAAAATGGATCGAATTGTTGATCATTCTGATTTTAATTGGTTGAACTTGGATTATTTTATAAATTTGGATTTACTGGGTTCCTTTTACGAACACTTTAGACTTACTGAATTATTTCTCTGTTTTGTGCATCTTGTTGATTGTGTTTCTGGGATTTAAGTATGGAATAACCTTGCTTTCTCCCTCGTATGTTATTGCAGTTGAGTGGCAGCTTACAGAGTCTGTACAGTGACCCTGGAGATTTTGGAGATGTTGCAGTTCAGGGTGTCATACAATTCAAACTACAGTATGAAGAGGCAAAAGAAGAATTGCAAATCTGCGTACAGCAGTGTCGAGGACTGGCTGCTGCTAGCAAGAGAAAATACACCTCTGATCCGTAAGCAAACTCATTACCTCATTTTTCAAAACTGAACGGAAGTATTCTAATGTATGAATTAAAATTGGTATCACTAAAGAATTAAAAAAAAAATGAGGCCTTTGAAAAGACAATAGATTATAATTGTGACATACATCTTACACAATATTAAAGTTCCTCCTTTTTTTCTGCAAAGAAAGGATTTTCCTCCAATTCTGGGAAGCAAAGAGGGGACGGTCTGGAATAGGGGACCGAGTGTCATGTATCTAAGTTTGTTGATGATACTAAATTGAGTGGAAAAGCAAATTGTGCAGAAGATACGGAGAGTCTGCAGAGAGATATTGATAGGTTAAGTGAGTGGGCAAGGGTCTGGCAGATTCAATACAATGTTGGTAAACGCAAGGTCATCCACTTTGGAAGGAAAAACAGAAGAACAGATATTTAAGTGGTAAAATTTGCAGCATGCCGCTGTGCAGAGGGACTTGGGAGTGCTTGTGCATGAATCACAAAGGTTGATTTACAGGTGCAGTAGGTTATCAAGAAGGCAAATGGGATGTTGGCTTTCATTACTAGAGGGATTGAATTTAAGAGTAGGCAGGTTGTGTTGCAACTTTAGTGGGTACTGGTGAGGCTATATCTGGAGTACTGCATGCAGTTTTGGTCTCCTTACTTGAAGAAGGATATACTGGCTTTGGAGGTGGTGCAGAAGAGGTTGATTCCAGAGATGAGAGGGTTAGACTATGAGGAGAGATTGAAGTGTCTGGGATTGTATTTGCTGGAATTCAGAAGAATGAGAGGAGATCCTATAGAAACATATAAAATTATGCAAGGGTTAGATAAGATAGAGGCAGGGAAGTTGATTCCTCTGGTAGCTGAGACTAGAACCAGGGGACATAGCCTCAAGATTTAGGGAGTAGATTTAGGATGGAGATGAGGAGGAACTGCTTTTCCCAGAGGGTGGTGAATCTGTGGAATTCTTGGCCCAATGAAGCAGTGGAGGGTACCTCACTAAATTTATTTAAGACAAGGTTAGATAGATTTTTGCATAGTAGGGGAATTAAAGGTTATGGGGAAAAGGCAGGTAGGTGGAGATGAGTCCATGGCCAGATCAGCCATGATCTTATTGAATGGCGGAGCAGGCTCGATGGGCCATGAGACCTTCTCCTGCTCTTATTTTTTATATTCTTATGTTATGTAAAGAAAGCCAGGGACTTCCAATATTGGTGGACAGGGTTTAGAAGTGCTTATACACAAGATGGCCAGAATACTCCTGTACCTAGTGTCACTTTATGTACATACAATCAATCTATGTATGTAAGTTAATCTTACATATTTAGTGTATATTTATTGAGTTTTAAATTGTGTTCTTTATGCTTGTTTACATTATGCTGTATCAGATCCGGAGTAACAATCATTTCGTTCTCCTTTACATTTCTGTATTGATAAATGACAATGTCGTTTAAAGTTCAAAGTTCAAAGTTCAAAATACAGATGTGTCACCATTAACAACCCTGAAATTCATTTTCTTGTGGACATACTCTTTAAGTCCATGATAGAATAATAACAATAATAGTATCAATGAACGACTGCACAAACGTGGACATTCAACCAGTGTGCAAAAGACAACAAACTTTCCAAATACCAGAAGGAAGAAATAATAATGTATAAATAAGCAATAAATATTGAGAACATAAGATGAAGATTTCTTGAAAGTGAGTCCATAGGTTGTGGGAACATTTCAATGATGGGGCAAGTGAAGTTGAGTGAAGTTATTCCCTCAGGTTCAAAAGTATTAAGTGCTGCTGAACCTGGTGGAATGGGTCCTGAGGCTCCCGTACCTTTTTCCTGGTGGCAGTAGTGAGAACAGACCATAACGTTGGTGGTGGAGGTCCCTAATGATGGATGCTGCTTTCCTGTGACAGTGGTCTGTGTAGATGTGCTTAGTGGTGGGGAAAGCTTTACAATCTTGAATCTTGAATTTTAAAAAAGGAAAGGGTGAAGAACTGACATCTCCCATCTCTGTCTATAAAGGACCCTTTCAATAGTTTCATTTGCTTTCATTGTCTTTTACTTTTTACGCACTCTTTGAAGCTCCAACAGTCTGTTTTTGTGATTCTTACTATTTAAATCTCATGTTCTATTTTGCCTTTCTTTATTTCTTTCTGGAAGATACTTTGCTAAATTCCAGATATCTCCCAGTCTCCGTGCATTTTTTAACTTTAAAAAAGTTAAAAACTTTAAAAACATTTTCATAATCTTTACATAATCTTTAATTTCTCCTGTATTCCACAGTACATTCATTATTTCCTGAAAATTCACAAAACTGAAAGATTAACTGTGGTTTTTCTATCTTCACCAAGGCTACATGGTGTGAATTTTTCCAGAATTCCCTGCTTTTATTTCAAACAAAATTATACTCTTTATGGAACAACACACAAAAAGATGCTAGAGGAATTCAGCAAGTCAGCAGCATCTATAGAAGGGACTGAATAGTTGATGGTTTAAGCCAACATCATTCATCAAATCTGGCTTGCCATGTTCTTCCACACTTTTTGTCCGTTGCTTTAGATTTCCAGCATCTGCAATCTTACTCTTGTTTCCGTTATACTTCTCATGACGTGGTTCAAAATATTCATCTATTAATCTATTGCATCTGTGAGTGTGGAGATCAAGAGGAGGGGGAGGATAAATTAGACTAAATTAACCTTCTTCAATATTTATATAAATGTGGCATCAGCCTAGCCCTAAACTGGCTGGGCCTTGTCTATGTTGAATATCTGCTGGAACTTCTGCGTGCTCGCTCTTGCAGAAATGTGGCTCCAGAATAACATCCCATGCACCATCAGTCCACAGGCCATGACACTCAGGGCCATGTTGTGATTGTGTTGTGACTGTGAATATATGTCCTTTGTGCTGTCTGTGAACTTGTGCTTTGCATCTTGTCCCCACAGGAACACTGTTACATTCAGCTGTATACATGTGTATGGTTGACAGACAATTAAATTTAAACTTGAACTTGATTGTTAAATGTTGAATGCATTATACTGAATTTGTCAATAGGTGTTCATCTGCCAGATATTATTGAGCTGAAATGAATTGACTTTATTACTTACATCCTTCATATACATCAGGAGTAAAAATCTTCATATTACGTCTCCGTCTAAATGTGCAATGTGCAATTTATAGTAATTTATAATAAATAGCACTGTATGTACAACAATATAACATAGAAATACAGCTGTGTCAGCATGAATTAATCAGTCTGATGGCCTGGTGGAAGAAGCTGTCCCGGAGCCTGTTGGTCCTGGCTTTTATGCTGCGGTATTCTTTCCCGGATGGTAGCAGCTGGAACAGGTTGTGGTTGGGGTGACTCGGGTCCCCAATGATCCTTTGGGCCCTTTTTACACACCTGTCTTTGTAAATGTTCTGAATAGTGGGCAGTTCACATTTATAGATATGCTGGGCTGTCCGCACCACTCTCTGCAGGGTCCTGCAATTGAGGGAGGTACAGTTCCCATACCAGGCAGTGATGCAGCCAGTCAGGATGCTCTCACTTGTGTCCCTCTAGAAAGTTCTTAGGATTTGGGGGCCCATACCAAACTTCTTCAACCGTCTGAGGTGAAAGAGGCGCTGTTGTGCCTTTTTCACCACACAGCCGGTATGTACAGACCATGTGAGATCCTCAGTGATGTTTATGCCGAGGAACTTAAAGCTGTTCACCCTCTCAAACCCCAGATCCATTGATGTCAACAGGGGTTAGCCTGTCTCCATTCCTCCTGTTATTTCAATAAGAATTGAGCTCTTTTGAATTTATAGATTTATGAATGTGATATATTCACAGTGTGCAATGGGAATCTTTCCTTTGATATTTATTTTGGAACTCTGAGTTGATTGGATACAATGAATGATAAGTTACTTTGCTGATAACTGATCAATCTGTAACAATTCCCTGGATAGTTTTTATTATCTAATTTCTTGAAGCAAGCAGCACTGATCAATATCTACTTAGAAATTACTTATCATGGTTCTGCGTTTATGGATTGGACTATTGCATTATGGACTGCAGACTTTTTCAGACTAATGGCTCTTATATTCGGTGATTTTTATCATCATTCCTTTTCTGTTTTGTTGTGCATGGCGAGTGTGTTTAAGGGTTGATGTTCAGTTCGTTCTTTTAGAGTCAATGTTTCTTTTCCATTTTCTGTAAGGGAGGTTTTGCGGGTTGATAATCGGGATGCCGTTCTCTTTCTTCATGGGGTAGGTGGGTTTGATGTTTCTCTCGAACAACTTTCATGTTCCTCCTTTGTTTTGTGGCTATCTAGGTGGAGGGATAGGTAGTGCTGAGGAAGCAATGTGATGGCAGCAGGACTTAGACTAATTGGAAGAATGAGCAAAAAAGTGGCAGATGGAATATAGTGTTGAGAAATGTATGACAGTGCGTTTTGGTAAAAGGAACAATAGTGCAGACTATCATCTAAATGGGGAGAAAGTTCAAACATCAGAGGTGCAAAGGGACTTCGGAGCCCTCGTTAAAGATTCCCAGAAGGTGAATTCACAGGCTGAGTCTGTGGTAAAGAAAGCAAATTCAATGTTGGCATTTATTTCAAGGGGAATAGAATATAAAAACAAGGAGATAATGCTGAAGCTTTATAAGATACTAGTCAGGCCACTCTTGGAGTATTGTCAACAGGTTTATGCCCCTTATCTCATTCTTGTAATGTAATCTTATGCCATTGGGGAGAGTCATTGAAGGTTCACAAGGATAATTCCAGGAATGAAGGGGTTAACATATGAGCAGCAGTTGGCAGCTTTGGGTCTGTACTCACTGGAATTTAGAAGAATGCAGGGGGATCTCATTGAAACCTACCAAATGTTAAAAGGACTAGATAGGGTGAATGTGGAGAGGGGTTTCCTCTGATGGGGGTACCCAGAACTCGAGGGCACAACCTCAAAATTGGTGGGTGGACTTTTATAACAGAAGTAAGGAGGAATTTTTTTAGCTAAGAGTGGTAAATCTGTGAAATGCTCTGCCACAGGCTATGGTAGATGCCAAGTCCGTGGGTATATTCAAAGCAGAAGTTGATCGATTCATGTTTGGCCAGGGCATCAAGGGATACGATGAGAGGCAGGTATATGGGATTGAATAGGATCCAGGATCAGCCATGATGAAATGGCAGAGCGGCTTGATGGGCTGAATGGCCTAATTTTGCTCTTGTGTCTTATGGTTTTGTAATCTTATGGTCTATCTGGAGAAGACAAATTTCAGAGTTGTATTATGGATACATGCTTTGATAATAAATAAAGCTTTGAAACTTAAATCACACCATCACTCTAACCCATCAGAAAAATAAAGCAGCTACTATTTTTTTTGCAAATCTTTGGCTAGATTCAGATATTTGCAGTACTTTTGAAATAAAGATGTCTAAAACATATTTTACAAGATACATATAATAATGTTTTAATATAGAAGTTAAATTTCACAGCCGTACAGCTGAAAGAATAAATTTAATGTTTCGTTATTAATGCCTTTAGTTATGCATCTTAGTGGAATTGTATTATTGGAGGGAGATACAACAGTATCTGTAGTACAATAGTCAGATTTGATCAATAAACTAAAACTGCTGCAATTAACTTCGGTAAAGCTTTGTGTACGTAATCAATATGAAATAATAGAGGCAGGTGGATATGATTTCTCTAATTTGTAAGTTCATACACATATCAACACTGCCGTCAGAGAATAACAACAGGCCAATGTACTCACAACAGGATATGAGGGACATTTAAACTTAGAATACCCTGGGTCAATATTGAACAATTCGGATATCTGGTTGCTGTCAGAGTGATTTTTAGAGCTTACACATGTACCAAATAACTTTAACTGACTACAACCACTAGCCTTCAAATTCGAATATGAACGGTGGATTAAACCTACATATAGTTCTGAACAATGTGTGCTGAAGGACCATAAACCGAGTTAATTGGAAGAACAGGCAAGGCTGACTTAAATTCATTACTTCTGTGTATTCGGGTGCCTGTAGTATAGGAGCAAACAGGGAAGTATGATGGTGCGAAGGTCCAGGCACTTGAAACTATTACATGTAGCTCAAAGGAAGCATTGTAAATATGGAACCACGAGGAAATCTGCAGATGCTGGAAATTCAAGCAACACACACAAAAAATGCTGGTGGAATGCAGCAGGCCAGGCAGCATCTATCTCTTCCTATAGATGTTGCCTGGCCTGTTGCGTTCTCCAGCACTTTTTGATTGCAAATATGGAATTGTCCTTTGAACTTAGCCTGAATTGTCCTTTGATTTGTCCTCTCTCTTGACTCCAAAAGGCTGTCAGCTTATTTGTGAGTGTGTGTATCAAATAAAAGACGGCATTTCATATCTACCAACTGTATCTCTCTGGTAACTTTGTTCATGTGACAACAGTTGCAAACTGGAATTGTAGGTGCATGATTATTCACATAGCTCAAGCATAATGTGTTGCACTGAGAAAAAAGAAATGGATGATAATTCAAGAAGAATAGGCAAAATTAATACAGTAGGTATTGATAAGCTTTTGATGATTAGTGGGCATGGATAACTTTACTCACATCAACACTGAAAAGATCATTGAACACAACCTGTGGAATAATTTTCAAGGACTCTACAAGTATTATTTAATTTATTTACTTATTATTATTAATATTATTCCTTATGTTTATGTATTTGCACAGATTGTCTTTTACACATGGGTTACTTGTCAGTCTTTGTGTGTAGTTTTTCACTGATTCTATTGTATTTCTTTGTTCTACTGTGAATGCCTGCAAGAAAATGAATCTCAGGGCAGTATATGGTGACATATACTGCACATACTTTGACAATAAAATTACTTTGAGCTTGTAATAGAAGGTATAAAACAAATTATTAAAATTGAAACAAGCCTTTGTTGCACATGAAATATTAACTGCTGAATGTTTCAACAGAACAGCAAACAATAGCCCTTAAATGTTCCTGTAATGAATAATGATAATATGTTACCATTCAAATGTAATGAAACAGAAATTGTATGCATATATGATGATGCTGCAAAAAGTACTTAGGTTGCATAAGAATAGAATTTACAGGCGTCAGTTGAAAATCCCAAAGAATGTTTAGAGTTTATTCTGGATTTATAGAAATTTAACAAGTACTCCATCATATACAAAATATTTTTAACTAGTTTTATATGCCTTAGGAGAGCTATCATTGTTATCTACTGTAATCCTTTACTGATGTATAACTAAAGTTTCAAAACAAATGCCAGCTGTTGGTGAAACATTTGAAGCAATGGTCTTTTCCATAAGACCATAAGACATAGGAGCAGAATTAGGCCATCCAGTCCATCAAGTCTGCTACGCCATTCAATTCTGGCTGATTCTTTTTTTTTCTCCTCCTCAATCCAGTTTCCGGCCTTCTCCCCATAGCCTTTGATGCCGTGTCCAATCAAGAACCTACCAATCTCTGCCAATGACTAGGCCTCCACAGCTGCTGGTGGCAACAAATTCCACAAATTCACCACCCTTTGGCTAAAGAAATTTCTCTGCATCTCTGTTTTGAAAGGGTGCCCCTCTATCCTGAAGCTGTGCCCTCTTGTCCTGGACTCTCCCACATCCTGAAACATCCTTTCCACATCTATTCCGTCTAGGCCTTTCGACATTTGAAAGGTTTCAATAAGATCTCCCCTCATCCTTCTGAATTCCAGCAAGTACAGACCCAGAGTATTCAAACATTCCTCGAATGATAACCCTTTCATTCCTGGAATCATCCTTGTGAACCTCTTCTGGACCCTCTCCAACTGTTCACAATATTCACAACACTCTTCACAGTACTCATGGTGAGGCCTCACCAGTGCCTTATAAAGCCTCAGCATCACATCCTTGCTCTTGCATTTTAGACCTCTTGAAGTGAATCCTAACATGGCATTTGCTTTCCTCACAACTGACTCAACCTGCAAGTTAACCTTCAGGGTGTTCTGCACAGGGACTCCCAAGTCCTTTGCATCTCAGAATTTAGAGTTGTCTCCCCATTTGGAAAATAGTCTGCACATTTATTTCTACTACCAAAGTGCATAACAATGCATTTTCCAATGTTGTATTTCATTTGCCATTTGCCATTTTTTTGCCCATTCTCCTAATCTGTCTAAGCCCTTCTGCATCTTACCTGTTTCCTCAACACTACCTGTCCCTCCACCAAGCTTCGTATCATCTGCAAACTTGGCAACAAAGCCACCTATTTCATCATCTAAATCAATTATATACAGCATAAAAAGAAGTGGTCCCAACACCAACCCCTGCGGAACACTACTAGTCACTGGCAGCCAACCAGAAAAGAATACTTTTGTTCCCAGTCGCTGCCTCCTACCAATCAGCCAATGCTCTAACTATTTTAGTAACTTTCCTGTAATACCATGGGCTCTTAAATTGGTAAGCAGCCTCATGTGTGGCACCTTGTCAAAGGCTTTCTGTAAGTTCAGATATACAACATCCACTGCATCCTTTATCTATCCTACTTGTAATCTCCTCAAAAAATTCCAGCAGGTTCATCAGGCAAGATTTTCCCTGAAGGAAACCAGGTTGACGTTGTACTATCTTGTCCTGTGTCACCAAGTACTCCATCACCTCAATCTTAACAATTGACTCTAATATCTTCCCAACCACTGAGGTCAGGCTAACTCGTCTATAATTTCCTTTCTGCTGCCTTCCTCTTTTCTTAAAGAGTGGAGTGGCATCTGCAATTTTCCAGTCCTCTAGCACCATGCCAGAGTCCAATGATTTTTGAAAGATCATTTCTAATGTCACCACACTTTTTAACGCTACCTCTTTCAGAACCCTAGGGTGCAGTTCCTCTGGTCTGGGTGACTTATGCAACTTTAGGTCTTTCAGTTTTTTGAGCACCTTCTCCCTTGTAATATTAACTGCACCCACTTCTCTTCCTTCACATCAACATCAGACATACTGCTAATGTCTTCCACAGTGAAGATTGATGGAAAATACTCATTTAGTTTATCAGCGATTTCCTTGTCCCCCGTTATTAGTTCTCCTGCCTCATTTTCTAGCAGTCCTATATCCACTCTCATTTCTCTTTTATTTTTAATATACTTGAAATTTCTACTATCCACTTTGATATTATTTCCTAACTTGCTTTAATATTTCATCTTTTCCCTTCTACTGATTTGTTGCTCTCTGTAGGTTTTTATCCTCTATCTTCCCACTAATTTTTGCTTTGTTGTATGCCCTTTCTTTTGCTTTTAAATAACTTTGACTTCCCTTGCCAGCCGTGGTTTTACTATTTTATCATTTGAGTAGTTCTTCATTTTTGGAATACATACGTCCTTCACCTTCCTCATTTTTCCCAGAAACGCACGTCATTGCTGCTCTGCTGACGTCCCTACTTTGGCCAACTCCTCTCTCATACCACTGTAATTTCCCTTACTTCACTGGAAGATTGCTACATCAGACTTTACTTTCTCTTTATCAAATTTCAAGTTGAGCTCAATCATATTGTGTTCACTGGTCCCTGAGGCTTCTTTTACCTTAAGCTCTCTAATCGCCTCCAGTTCATTACATATCACCCAATCTAGTATAGCTGATCCCCTAGTAGGCTCAACGACAAACTGTTCTGAAAAGCAATCACTTAGGCATTCAACAAACTCACTCTCTTGAGATCCAACACAAACCTGATTTTCCCATTCCACCTGCATGTTAAAATCTCCCATGACTACCACAACATTGCCCTTTTGACACACCTTTTCTGTTTCCTGTTGTAATCTGTGGCCCACATCCCAGCCACTGCTAGGAGCCCTGTATATGACTGCCATCAATATCCTTTTACCCTTGCAGTTTGTTAACTGAACCCACAAGGATTCAACATCTTCCGATCCCATGTCACATCTTTCTACTGATTTGATGCCATTCTTTACTAGTGGAGCCACACCACCCCCTCTGCCTACCTTCCTATCCCTGTGACGTGTATCCTTCGACATTCAGCACCCGACTGCAACCATCCTTCAACCATGGTTCGGTGATGGCTACAACATCGTACCTGGCAATCTGTAATAGTGCAGCAAGATCATCCACCTTATTTCTTATACTACGCACATTTAGAGACAACACCTTGTGTACTATATTTGCTATCTTTTCTGATTCTGCATCCCTAATGTTTTGATACTCAGTCTGTTGGCTGCAACTAAGCCCCATCACCTGCCTGCCCTTCCTGACAGTCTGATGGCACGTTATCTTTACTTTTTTACCATCCGTCTTATTCTGAGACCCTTCACTCCTGTTCCCACACCCTTGCCAAATTAGTTTAAACCCTCCCTAACAGCTCTAACAAACCTGCCGGCAAGAATATTGGTCCCCCTTGGGTTCAGGTGCAACCCATCACTTTTGAACAGGTCATACCTGCCCCAGAAGAGATCCCAATGATCCACGCCCTGCCCCCTGCACCCTGCACCAGCTTCTCAGTCATGCATCTATCTGCCAAATCATCCTGTTTCTACCCTGACTGGCGTGTGGCGCAGGCAGCAATCCAGAAATTACTACCCTGGAGGTCCTGCTTCTCAGCTTTCTACCTAGCTCTTAAATTTTCTTTTCAGGACCTCTTTGCTTTTCCTTCCTATTTCATTGGTACCAATATGTACCTAGATATCTGACTGCTCCCACTCCCTCTCCAAACTCTCCAAGTTTTCCTAACTTGCATTCCCCAATCCTCTCAAAAAATCTTTTGCTTGGGAAGTTAAATAGTTTGAATTGCAGCTAAAAAGAGATATGAGAATTTGGGGTTATAGACTTTAAAACGATATATATAATAACACCTAGAAACATCATTTACTTTTTCCCCTTCATACAGTTATGTAAAAACTTACCTTCTTCCTGATCGCTCACGGCTAAGCAAACGCAAGACATCAGTAAAGAAAGCAACGCTGAACCCTCAGTATAATGAAACCCTGAAAGTAAGTCAATGCACACTTGGATGTACAGATCCTTTCAAAATGTAGATCAGCTGACTTTACTCCATCACTGTGGTGTTGTTTATTGACATTCAACTTATTCATCCTGAGGTGGGTTTGCCATAGTTGTTCTATGATTATGTGGTCTAAATTGGGACATTAGTTTGTGCTAGTCACTGCTCCTGTGTGTCACAGGTGTTCCTGAAAAATTGAGAGAAACACATTTTTGTATGACATGTCCTCTGAAGGTTTATTTAGTCTGGAGTGGAATACTGAACTACCTATTAAATCCAGTTGCTAGCCCAGTTGTTCTTGTGCCCTCTCATGACAGATTATTCTGTCAGTTTACTGCTTGTCTCAAATTGCCCTGAAGGTTATGATAAGTAAGCCATCTTTGTAAACCAGTGCATTGCATCTGGTGAAACTATTCCTATAATGCTGTTGGGTAGGGAGTTCTGAGACTTAAATTCAGGAACAATGAAGGAACAGAGATGACTTTCTTGTCAAAAATGTGTGTGACTTGGAGTAGAACCTGCATATAGTCGTGCTCCCATTTGCCTTTAGCCTATGTCCTCTTTAGGCAGCAGGATTTTTAGCAAGGTGATGCAGTCCATGCAAATAATCACAGGCATTAAGTAACATGATATGCTACAGCTAAAGTGTGCTGTTGTTGGAGGTAACATACAGTTAAGCTGGTGGATGTGCTATCAATCAAAGGATTCACTTTGTCCAGCTTCTTGACTGCTGCTGGAGACAGGCAAGTGGAAAGTACACCACAAAACTCTTGAAGTATCGTATAGATAATGGAAAGGAGACACACAGGAAGTTTCCTACAGTGCGAGAGTCTAGGACCAGAGGGCGCATCCTCAGAATACAAGGACGCCCCTTTTGAACAGAGATGAGGAGGAATTCCCTTAGCCAGAGAAAGGTGAATCTGTGGAATTCATTACCACAAACAGTGGTGGCGGCCAGGGAATTGGGTATACCTAAAGTGGAGGTTGATATTCAGGATGTGAAAGATTATGGGGAGAAGTCAAGAGAATGGGGTTAAGAGGGATGATAAATCAGCCATGTTGAAATGGTGGAATGAACTCGATGGGCCAAATGGCCTCATTCTGTTCCTATGTCTTATGGTCTTGTTTATTGTAGGTATCCCAGCCTCTGACCTACTCTCACTTCTACGGTTTTATCTAGACTCTCTCTTGAGGGTGGTTAGACCCTCCTCTTGTTTGAAAACATCATTGCCTCATCAAGTTTAGGTTACTTGCCACTTACCAGAATGACATCTCGGTCTTACTGACTGCCTCATCTACTGGAAAGATGGGAGTAGAATTGAACATTGCACAATTATCAGTGAATTTTCCCGCTCCCAATGTAATGATGGAACAGAGTCAATGATGAAGCAACTAAGGTGATTGTGCCCAGGATATTGACCTGAGGAACTCTGACAGCATTGCCCTATGGCTCGGATGATAAAATTAATCTATGTAATTGTTCTCTAACTTCTCATATTTGTGACTGTAATGTCAGGGTATAATCAGTTCCAGGAAAAGTTCAATTCTATTAACTAAATAAGTAAGCATGTTTTTTTGAGATCATAAGGAAAATTTTTTTTAAAAAGACAAAAAGGAAAACCAGATATTTAGTTAAAAATAGTACATTTAAACTGTGACTTGTTTCTATAGTTAAAGTTTAGTGGAAGGCAAAAGATTAAAAAAAAAGAAATTTGCATAAGTTTTTAAAGTATTTGCTATCTCTCGGAGTGGGATATCTGTGGGGCAAGTAGATTCCAAGATGATGAGATTGATGAAGGGAAACTTCATGGTTCCTTGTGGATAGCCATCTACAATGCCTCGTTGATGAATTAGAATTAATTATGTTAAGTATTCTCAAATATGGGCAAAGTAACCAATACATAAAATAATTGTGTTGCTTGATCACAAAATATTATAGAATGCTGGTCCATTTATATAGTTTCAAAGAAACTCTCATAATACTTTCTATATTGGTTTAATCAATGAACTGTTCTCTATAGTACAATGTACGAAAACAAGACCTTCTGAATCGAACTCTGAATGTCTCTGTGTGGCACAATGATACTCTTGGTCGCAATGTTTTCCTTGGAGAAACTGAAGTGGAGATGAACAAATGGGATTGGCATGACAACACAATAAAGTGGTACAATTTGGAGCCCAAGGTAACATTTTCCATTTGAATAATATTTCTTCAAATAAACAGCTCCTTTGAATGAGATAATAGTGATGATAATCTGACCTCACTATAGTTAAGTTCTCCCATAACTAGCAAGTGGCCAAGAAATGTCAAAATTCAAAGCAAATTTGTTATCAACGTACATATATGTCTTTATATACTACCCCAAGATTCATTTTATTGTGGGCATTCACAGTGGAAGAAATACAATAGAATCGATGAAAAATTACGGGCAAACCGGATTAAGATGGTGTTGCTGAAGGCAGTTCCCAAAGCAAGATGGATTGAAAAGGCTGGGTGTCAGGACCAGAGGCAAGGATTGGGCTTGTTCTGCTCACTGCTCTGCAATGTTTATTTGGCTCTCTGCTGAACTGAGGCTGAGGCTGTGGGCCGTGGGCCTGCTCCAGCTGCTCTGGGCTCCGTGATGTTTACTCGGCTCTCTGATGAACTGAGGCTGAGGCTTCGGGCCTGCTGCAGCTGATCCTGGCTTTGTGTCTGATGACTCACTTCCATTCTAAATGGTATTTGCTTACTTCTATTTTTTGCACAATTTGTTTATTTTCTCTCTCTCTCTCTCTCTCTCTCTCTCTCCCCCCCCCCCCCCACACACACACACACACACACACACACACATTGGGTGTTTGTCAGGTTTTTTTCAAATGTTTTATTGGGTTTCTTGCTTCGTGGCTGCCTGTAAGAAGACGAACCTCCAGGTTGCATAATATATGCATACTTTGATAATAAACATATTTTGAACTTTGAACAAAGACTGACAGACAACCAATGTACAAAAGAAGACAAGCTACACAAATACAAAAAAGAACAAATAATAAGTAAATAATTTTGAGAATATGAGTTGTGGAGCCTTTGAAAGTGAGTCTACCTGGTATGGGAACTGCACCAATCTTGATTGCTGGGCACTGCAGAGAGTGGTATGGACAGCCCAGTGCATCTGAGGATGTGAACTTCCCTCTATTGAGGACATTTATAGCAGCAGGTGTAGAAAGAAGGCTGCAAGATCATTGGGGACAACAGTTAACCACCCCCCAACCATAAACTGTTTCAGCTGTTTCTGTCTAGTAAACGTTACTACAGCATTAAAGCCAGGACCAACAGGCTACAGGACAGCTTCTTTCTACAAGCCATTAGACTTATAAATTCACATGTCTGTACATGGCCATGGAGACATAATACAAGTTCTAATTCATAGGTTGTGGACTCAGTTCAGAGTATTGGTGAGTGAAGGTGTCCATACTGGTTCTGAAGCCAGGTGATTGACATGTAATAAATGTTCCTGAACCTGGTGGTGTGGGACCTAAGGCTCCTATACCTCCACCTCAATGGCAGCAGACAGAAGAGAGCATGACCTGGATGGCGGGGTTCCTTGATGATGAATGTTACTTGTTGTGGCACCGTACCTTGTGAATATGTTCTATCGTGGGAAGAGTTTTTCATGTGATGGGCTGGGCTGTATCCATTGCGTTTTATAGGCATTTCCATTAGGCAGCAGGATGCCATTGGTAGAGAGATGGAAGAGTGTTTACAGATTGTAGAATTAGACAACAGAGGAATGTCATTTGTGAGGTCAGGATTTGTGTTTATAAAAATAGGATTGCTCGACTCCCAGTAGATTCCACTTCTAGCTGTTGGAAAATGCAGGGAGGTTGAAACCTGCAGGGAATGTGCAGGATGTTCGAAAGCATGTCCAGAGTTTGTTTCTGGTGCCCTCATACATTTGCAAATAAAGATCATTGATTTGTGTAAATGGAAATTTAAAATAAATAAATAATCCAAATACTTCCAAATAATAAGATGCAAACTACGGTATGGTTAAAAGAATGAACGTGTCTGTATGTAGTGTGTTATTGCTAGATATAAATCAAAGATCTCAAAAGTCATTTTAGGAGTATAGTGTGCATAATAGGGTTTGTTTTATGGATGTGGAGGAAAAGTGCATTGCTAATAAGGTACACTATTTTAAAAGCATAGTTTTTTGTCTATAATTGCTGGATAATTGTTAAATGCCATGATTTAAAGCTACCTAGGGGAAAGCCAACACTTGCCTCAAATGCCAGTCAGAAATATTATTTTGTGCCATGGTTTATGTCGTCTCCATGCACTTGCTTCAGTTGGAGATGTGAAGAGTACTGGCAGGTTTTGGGATGGTTCAGAGACTGTGGGGGAGTCCAGGTTTTCAGCTGGGATACTGAAGTTCCTGCTGGAGGATCTCCTCAGTATCCAAGGTGGAGATCACTGCATCTTCCTTCTCTGGACTGCACCAGCTGCAAGCACTCAGCAGGCCAGGTAGGATCTATAGAAAGTTTCAGAACAAGCATCCATTTTGTAATCTCTGTTCCGTTTTATACAGATCCTGCCTGAGTTGAGAGTGCTTCCAGCAGTGTCTGCTGGTACTTTATTAAACTAGAAATAAGCAGGTTGGAGATGCATTTCAGTTACTTAACATTTTATATCCAACGTTAACCAAACTCAACATCTTTCCTCAAGAAAGGAGAGGAAAGACATACTGGCTTTGGAGTCTGTACACAGAAGGTTCACCAGGTTGATCCCAGAGTTGGGGGAGTTAGCTTGTGAGGAGACATTGAGTTGCTGGTACTATAGTCGCTGGAATTCAGAAGAATCAGAGGGGATCTTATAAAAACATATAAAATTTTGAAAAGGATAGATAAGATAGAGGCAGAAAAGTTGTTTCCACTGCCACTACAACTAGGAGACATACCCTCAAGATTTGGGGAGCAGATTTGGGACAGAGATGAGACAGAAATTTTTCCAGTTAGTGAATCTGTGGAATTCTCTGTCCAGGGAAGCAGTAGAGGCTGGCCCATTAAATATATGTAAGACACAGTTAAATAGATTTTAGCATATCAGAGGAATTGATTGTTGAGTCAACAGCCAGATCGTCCATGACCTTACTGAATGGCAGAGCAAACTCAATGGGCCAGATGCCCTGCTCCTGCTCCTATTTCTTATGTTTTTAAACATATGAATTTGGAGCCACTGTTTCCCTGGCAACTGTATGTATATATACATATCTCTCTCTCTCTCTCTCTCTCTCTCTCTCCCTCTCTCCCTCTCTCCCCCTCTCTCTCTCTCTCTCTCTCTCTCTCTCTCTCCCTCTCTCCCTCTCTCCCTCTCTCCCTCTCTCCCTCTCTCCCTCTCTCCCTCTCTCCCTCTCTCCCTCTGTCCCCCTCTCCCCCTCTCCCTCTGTCCAAAAGTGCCTCCTGATCTTTTGAGTACATCCAGTATTTTCTGATGCAAAAGTCTTAGGCACATATATACATACAAGTAGGGAGCCTAAGACTTTTGCTCAGTACTGTAGTAATTTTATGTATTGCACTGTACTGCTGCTGCAAAAAAAAGACCCAGCAAATTTCATGACATGTGTGAGTGATGATAAACCTGATCTGGGTCTCTAAAGTGGACTGGCAGTGGGATTGGGCAGGGAAGTCAGAATCGTGGTTGTGAAAAGAAGAAGGGAGAGGGGAGGGAGCAGGAACCACCAGAGAGACAGTCTGTAATGATCAGTAAGCCAATCGTTTGGCATCAAAATACCTTGTTTGGTGTCTCTGGGCTGGGTGTATCTGCATTCATGCTACCCACCCACCCACCGCCCCGGCACTCCTTCTTTACCACCTGTCCCATACTCCTGACGCAGTGCTCCAGCTTTGCCATTCCCAACATCCTTTGCTCCTGCCAGATTTACAGACTCACTCTGCACACCACGTTGACAAATACAGTACTGTGCAAAGATCAGAGGCACCCTAACTATATAGTATATGTGCCTAAGACTTTTGCACAGTACTCTAATTTATTGCTGCTTTTACAAATGGCAATCTGCCATTGGAATATTATCAATTTAGGAAAACAAAAATTTGGGACAATCATTCTCTCATAATAATTTGATCTAACAATGGATTGTTATAATCTGAATTGATCAAAATAACTTTTACACACCCTTCATTAATCCTTTGGGAGAATAAGTTAATAATAGAAACAATAAGGATCAGATCTACTTCAGTCTGTAAAAATGTCTTCAACGTTCATAAATTAAAAGGCAGAACAGATCAATACACAAGGATGCTTTTTAGCGCTGAGTGCATTCAGCCACTCCTTTAAATTCCATCCTAACTCCATTCACCCATCTTATCTTCAAGAATACTTTTTGTTAACATACAATCTAACAATGTCATATTTTAAATTAGCATTGGACCCAAGGGTTCAGGTTTCTGGCACACGTTGCTAAGAAGAATTATTTCATGAGTTTACCTCTTAAAAGCTTGGATTCTAGATTCCAAGGACAATGTTCCTAGGTTCTTTAACCAGCAGAATTGGTTTCTATCCGGCATCTCAGGTCCTTGCAACTTTAAAATATTGAAAAGTATCCCAGTTATGTATTTCCCTGTTAAAAATTTCCAAGTAATACAATTTTAGTTTTGTACAACCTCTTCTTGTACTTTCATTCGCAGTCCAAATATTAGTCTGGTAACTCTACACTGTATCCGCTCTTAGAGCATGAAACATAAAACAGAGAATATTACTGCACAGTATAGGACATCCAGCCCACAATGTTGTGCCAACTTTTTAACCTAGTCTTAAGATAAATCTAAGATAAACTTCTCAATGTGTGGAGGAGAGTATTTTGACTGTTTACATCACAGCCTGGAATGGAAAATCCTACAAAAAGTAGATATGTCCTGTTCCATCATGAGTAATATCCTCCCCACCATTGATCACATCTATGTGGAGTGCTGTTGCAGGAAAACAGCACCAATCATCAGGAACCCCGACCACCCAGTACATGCTCTCTTCTTACTGCTGCCATCAGGAATGATGTACAGGAGCCTCAGAACCCACACAACCAGGTTCAGAAAGAGCTATTACCCCTCAACCATCAGGCTCTTGAACCAGAGGAACCAGAGGGGATAACTCAACTTCACTCAACACAACACTGAACACAACCAATGGACTCACTTTCAAGGGTTCTTCATCTCATGTTCTCAAGATATATATATATATAGCTTATTTATTATTATTATTTCCCTTTTGTATTTGTACAGTTGTCCTTTGCACATTGGTTGTTTGTCAACATATTGGGTGTGGTCTTTCATTAGTTCTATTGTGCTTTTTAGATTTATTGTGCATGCCCACAAGAAAATGAATCTCAGAATTGTATATGATGACATATATATACTTCGATAATTAACTTACTTGAACTTTATTTTGGACCTTCCATACTACATAACCCTCTATCTTCGTTGTGTCTAAATGTCTCTAATGTACCTGCACCTATTGTACCACCACCCTTGGCAGTGCATTCACTGTATCCACCACTCTCTGTATAAAAAGGTTACCACTGACATCCCTTCCCATAGTTTCCTCCAATCATCTTAACATTATGCCCCCGGTATTAGCCATTTTCCACGCAGGGAAAAAGTCTGTCGCTATCCATTCGATCTATGCCTTTTATCATCTTGTACATCTCTAACAAGTCACTTCTCATCCTCCTTTGCTCCAAAGAAAAGGCCCTGCCTCGTTCAATCTATCCTTATAAAACACGCTCTGTAGTTCAGGCAGCACCTGGTAAGTATCCTCTGCACCCTCTCTAAAGCTTTCACATCCTCCCTAGAAGGAGGCAACCAGAACTGAGCATACTATTCCAAACGTGGTCTAACCAGAATTTTATAGAGCTGCAGCATCATAACCCGTATCCTCACAAAAATATAATACTGATATCTAGTTTTACATTTTAATTGTGTTTTCCAAGATCACAGTTGTTTCAGATTAAAGATAATATTTCATTGTGACACATGTTGTAACATATCATCTCATATATTTCCTATGATGTAGGAAGTGACTACGTGGTCAATTGAGACAATGCAGATTCATCAATACCCCCACCCCACCCTCATTCCTGCAACTCATTCTCTCTCTTCTGTTTCCATAAACACCATCTCCCACTCCAGTTCTGCTACCGCCCATCTGGCTATTGGGGAATTTACACAGGACAATACACATGACAACTGGTATCTCATTTGAGTGTAGGGGAGAGAAAACCATCTGGAGAAAACCCATGCAATCATATAAAGAACATCCATACACCACATACGAAGCATCAGAAGTTAGAATTGAATTGATATTGAATTGACTTTTATTTCCTACATCTTTCACATACTTGAGGAGTAAAAATCTTTACGTTACGTTTCCATCTGAATGTGCAATAGGCAAATTATAGTAATCTGTAATAAATAGCATGTACAGTAAGGTATACAACAGAACAGTCAATATAGCTTAGAAAAATAATTGTGTCAGCATGAATTAATTAGTCTGATGGTCTGGTGGAAGAGGCTGTCCCGGGGCCTGTTTGTCCTGGCTTTAATACTGTTTCACAGATAGTAGCACTGGAGCTGAGGCAGCTGAGCTCCTGCACTGCCAAATCCCTCATAATTTAACAATTTGGCCATCCACTAGTGTGTAGTGTAATTCAGTAAACCTCTTATGTCCAGATTCAAATTCATCTGCCAATGTTCTCTTCAAATAAATTACAGAAATACTTATTAAGATAATGACCCAGTGAAACCATTCGTGGTGGTGAGGTTGACATAGATAACGACTTTTCCTTCTCATCTTCTGTCTAATGTGGCTAATGGTTTTTGCCTCAGTAAAAATCCTTGCGGAACAACACTAACCCAACACATCCCATCACTTAGGATACCTGCACAAAGTACCTTTATATCCTGACTGCTGCTACTTAGTATAATTACTTCAATAACTTCTCCCATTCAGTGAACTTGAGCTAATGGTCTCTTTTGGGTGACTTAATTAATATCCTTTTGGAAATCTATATAAATCACCTCCACAGATATTTCCCTGTCCTCTACTTTAATCACTTCAAAATAATCAATTGGATTAATGAGATTCATCAGACATAATCAAATCAAATCAAATTGTTTCATTATCATTCAAACCCTACCCAGATACAGTTGAATGAGACAGCGTTCCTCTGGGGCCCAAGTGCTTAACATACATTCAAAATAGTGAGTGAGGAAAAAGCACACATCATTATGCAAGAAAACACGTATAGTCTATGACCCTGAGCAACATGCAAATTGACGGGACAGCTCCCAGCAATCCAGTGTGTCATTCCACTGGTCAGACACTGGAGGGCAGCACCGATGGGAGAGTCCAGCCCCCAACCAAGCACAGGCACTATGCTACACATCCTCTGGTGCCTCCTCCAGCTGCAGGCTAGCCCATGGCTTGAGGCCTAATCCTCGCTTCAACAAAGGCCATGTTGCTGCCTCGTTGACTGTCTACGCACCAAACAAGGGAAACAGGCCTTTATAAATCTTTATAATCATTTATAAATAGTTTTATACTGTAAATATAAACATTTATAATATTTATAAATCTGTACTGGTCCTCCCTCCTGATCAAATGAAAATTTTGTAGTGTTCAATAACACCAATGTTAAGAATTTTTTAAATAACTGGGCAGGCTAATGGATCTACAGCTCTCCGCTTTCTATCTCTCTTTTCTCAAAGATCGGAATGACAAATATACTTTTCTCAATCTTATTTAAGAATTGCCATGTTGAGGAGATTCTGAGAGATTATTGTTATACATCCCCCATGTGATGAATAAGTTTACTGAAACTCCCCCGGTATCTCTTCTGAAGCAATATCACTCTCAGCATAATACATTTTCATGGCCTTTTGGTGCCCAACCAACTATTCTAAAATTCCTCTGTTCTTTGCCAAAAGCATCCATGAGCGCTTCTAGTTTCCATATTAGAGACAGTTCATTATATCACCTGAAGGTTTACTTAATACTCAGATACGCTAACTCTGACAGAAATCTCTGAACTGAAAAGATGGAAATTAATTCTTTACAGTGTTGAATAATTTTGTAATGTTTGTTATCTGCCAAAAAGTAACACAGAGAATAGTAATCACAATTGGACAAATTTTGAAATTTGTGTGAGTATAGTTTGCTTATTAAAAACGCAGCTTTAAGATTTTCAAATCCTATTTTTGGAAAGAAAATACGAATGTAACTAGTGCAAGTGCTATGTGTCTAAGGCCATGTTTCCATTTTTTTTGGTGGTTGTAACACACAAGATTAACAACGAACCACAAAGGCAAGGAAGTATATGCAAATATATGCACTTGGGTATCCATGCCTTCAGTGGAAAGTATACTTGGTATCAACCAGATTAATTTACACTATTTGAGAATGAAGTGCAATTTCAGTTCCAATGGTTGGAATTGTATAAATTTCCATCTTATCGCTGAGGAAAAAATGACAATTTCGAATGCATTTTTACTGAGAACTGCCGTCTATATTTATATGTTACGTTTTTGTAGTCGGTGATGCAATTTATGTATATTTTCAGGCATCCAGTTTACCTGAAGGAAACATTACCCAAGGGGAATTCCACGTGGCACTCAAATATATTCCAGGAAATTCAACAGGTATTCTTGCTTTCATTTCCTGCCAACTTTCAATGTCTTTCATCAATGAATTCAGTGCATAAATATCCATCCATAATTTTCAGTGTGTTCAAAAATTGAACTGCAGATGTTCAAAATATCTTGTTTCAGGGCATCTGAAACAAATATTTTGAATGATAAGTATGATCATTTTATGTGTAGCACACTCTATATTAGAATAAGCTTCATTTTAACCTGTGTCACCTCTCAAAAATACACTAGTATCTAGTTTTGCACTTTAATTGCCTTTTTCAAGATTACAATTGTTTCAGATTAAAGATGATATTCCATTGTGACCCTTGCTGTAATACCACTTTTGCCATTATAATGATGGCATTCAAGGTTAAAAGGAAATTTTACCGAAGATTCAAGACGATGCAGTTGAATAAGTCAATGAACACAGAGGCTTATTCTCATGAGAAATTGGCCTAAGTTATAACTGAAGATAAAGCTTTTGAATTCTCTCCTGACACTGCAGTAAATTTTGTTTTGGATCTGAAAATAGTTTCTTGTTCCCTCATGTCTGTAGTTACTTGAAATGCAAGTATGTTTGGTAATGGATGTGTTATGCGGCTTGTAGCAGACCTGACAAACAAAATTTAATGAGGTGTTCCGGTTTAACCAGATGTGCAACAAGAACAAACAGCAGCTCAGTCATGGAAGTTCCAATTAGAAACACAATAGATCCTGGACCTCATGCAGAATGTTGGATGAACTCAGCAGCTCAGGCAGCATGTTTGCAGGGGAATAAATCGTCAACATTTCAGGCCAAGATTTTTCCCAAACATCGATTGTTTATTTCCCACTGACTTGCTAAATTCCTCTAGTAAGGGAATTGATTTTTTTTTATCAAGCAATTAATAGATAACTGCTTATTTGTCATTGCTACAGCCTAGGTATAGCCCTGATGTATACCTGGCATTCTTTCTTACGAGGGTGTGCCCCTCAGTGAAGTGCCACATAACCAGTTTATACACCCTAGACATAGTCCTCATGTACACCTGGCACTCTTTCTGACATGCATGTTACAAGGGTGTGCCTCTCAGTGAAGTGCCAGATTATTTACTGCACTGTAACTGCAGGCAACATTCAGCCCAGTCCC
The DNA here is from genome assembly GCF_963921235.1 of Mobula hypostoma. NCBI lineage: Eukaryota > Metazoa > Chordata > Chondrichthyes > Myliobatiformes > Myliobatidae > Mobula > Mobula hypostoma. The sequence continues at coordinate 20,327,426 of NC_086098.1, forward strand.
CAGACAGATCACTCACAATCTCAGTCCACCTCCGTTCACCTGGGCTGCATCCAGAGGACTGATCCAGACTCAGGAGACATGGATGAGGCTTTAGCAGAAATGTGCTGTCAAGCTTTAGAGTCCTAGTGCAAAGAAACAGGCCGTTCAGTCCAAATGGACCACGCTGAGTAAGATTCTCATCCAGACTAACCTCATCTGCGTTTGGCACATGTCCCTCTAATCCTTTTTTATCCATATACCTGTCCACGTCTTAGGCCTCTATCAGTCAGGGTCAACCATCGATCTTGTGTCCTAGCTCTCTAGATAAGCAAGCCAGGGCAGTACGATATGGAGAGCAAGCTGTTGTCCATGTAGCAAGCTCCCCCTCTCAACGCATCTGACGAACTCAAATGAGCGGCAGAGACTGATGCAGTTTGGCACCAGCAGTGTCACAGGAGTTGCCAGTCAATGTTGAACTCGGTGTAGGACTGGCTTCGGGACTCCCATCCCAGATTTTTCCCTTGGGGCTTACTTTCAAAGCCTTCCCTATGAGTGGGTACAGCCGCGAGGCAGCGGAGGTTGAGATCAGAGTTTTCCTTCTCCAAGATGAGCTGCCAACCATAGTTGATGAGCCCCCTCTGCCCAAAGCGACTGGTTTTAAGGTGCCAGTAACCGGCCTTTGTCCCTTCTCCTGTCAGTAGAAACGACTGTACCAAGCTAAGTCATATGTGAAAACCAGGAACTGGACTTGGTTGGCAGAGGCTATTTGAGGTGCATGCAGTTGGGAGAATTGAATAGATATTGGGAGCACTTTGGGTAGTGGGAGCTTATCCCCAGAACTATTCACAGCTATAACAACCTTAGGTACTTTCCAAGTACCTTTTAAATATGGTTAATGCATGTACCTCAACAGCTTGTTCCAGCAGCTCATTCCATATTGACCACCCTCTGGGCGAAAAAGTTGCAACTCAATTCCCTATTACTTCTCCCTTCTCTTATCTTAACCAATGCCCTCTATTTCTTGATTCCCCAACCCTGGGAAAAAGGCTGTGCACATTGACATGCCCCTCATAATTTTACACACATCTCTAAGATCCAATGTCCCAATTTGCTCATCTTCTTGCTGCAACTCAGTCCCCTGTCCCAGCAATATTGGTAAATTGCTTTATTATTGGCATATGTAGTGAGGTACAGTTAAAAACATTATTTATTATTTCTACAGATCAGTAAACTGAAACAGTACATAGTCGTAGCACAAGATAACACCATTACAAAGTCGAGAATAAAGTGTTAGTTACAGAAAAAGTGCAGTGCAGGTGCGCACTAAGGTACAAGGTCATAACAAGTTAGATTATAAAGACACGCAGGCCTCTTTTATTGTCATATAGTAATGCATGCATTAAGAAATGATACAATATTTCCTCCGGTGTGATATCACGAAACACAGGACAGACCAAGACTGAAAAAACTAACAAAACCACATAATTATAACATATAGTTATAACAGTGCAACAATACCATAACTTGATGAAGAACAGTCCATGAGCACAGTAAAAAGTTCAAAGTCTCTCAAATGTCCCACGTCTCACGCAGACGGGAGAAGGAAAAGAACTCTCCCTGCCATGCCCGACCACAGTCCGACTCTGAGTCATCCGAAAACTTCGAGCCTCCGATCAGCCCTCCGACACTGAGTACCGAGCGCCATCTCTATCCGAACGATTTGACCTCAATCTCGGTCGCCAACAGCAGGCAAAGCCGGGGATTTTGAGGCCTTCCCTCCGGAAGATTCCCGACCGTGCAGTAACAGCAGCAGCGAACTGGCATTTCAGAAATTTCTCCAGATGTTCCTCTGTGCTTTCACATCTGTCTTCCTCAAATCAGAATTGTCCATGGCCCCTATTTAACGGAAATGATATCATTTTCACCGGAGGGCTGCGTGAGATTGTGAGATCAAGAGTTGATCTTTTCATATCTTCAATAACAGTGGGGTGTTAACTGGGTTTGAGACTAGTGGCACATTCTTTCAGGCTCTTCTATCTTCTGAGGTGAAGGGGAGAAGAGGGGACATCTGGGAGAGTGGGATCTTTGATTATGTTGGCTGCTTTACCGAGGCAGCAAGAAGAGTAGACAGAGTCAATGGAGGGAAGGCTTATTTCCATGATCTGCCGAACTGTGTCCACATCTCGCTACTGTATCTTGTGATCATGGGCAAGCTGTTGCCATTCAAGCTGTGACTTGTCCAGATACTGATGCTTTCTATAGTGCATCAATAAAATTCTATAAACTTTCCAGCTTAATGACATCTGTTCTATAGCAGGGTGACCGAAACTAAACATAATATTCCAAATGTAGCCTCATCAATGTCAATTGCAACTCAACATTTCAACTTCAATACCCAATGACAGATAAAACCAGGATACCGGAAACATTCTTCCCCGCCCTGACTACCTGTCACGCCTCATTCAAGGAACTTTGTACTTGTACTCTTAAGTCGGTCTGATCTAAAACACTCTCCAAGGCCTTACTGTTGACTATGAAAGTTCTACCTTAATCTCTCTTCCCAAAATGCAACAACTTGCACCATTTCTTGACCCTCCTAATCAAGATCCCTTTGTAAATCCTGATACCATCTTCACTTTTTACAACATCACCTATTGAAGTGTCCTCTGCAAACTTACTAATCATGCCCTGTACATTCTAAACCAAGTTTTTCCTTTTCCTATCTCATCCACAAGGCTGTGATTGCTATTACTATACCAAGACTGGCTGGGTGGATACAGGGAGGCATAAAATATAGTATAAAATTTGGAGATGGCAATAGTCATTGTTTTCCATGTGCGGTCCAGTGAAAGAGCTGAGTGACAGATGTGCTAGCATTTCAAGTTCAAGTTCAGTTTATTGTCATTTAACCATACACATGTATACCACCAAATGAAATAATGTTCCTCTGGACTAAGGTGAAAAACACGGTACATATAACTCACATACACAACAGATAAAGTAATACTACCACTAGTAACTTTATAAATAATAAGGGGCATCTACAACACAAGTTAAACAGTAGACAATATAATATTACTGGCACTTCATGCATGATAAGACCTGCGTGGTGGCAGGGAGTTCCTAACAGAGGGAAGAAGTTGTTTGTCATCCAGTATATTTCAGAGTTAGTGGGCTCATGCATTTCTAGGACCAACTTAGCTGGGAGGGTTCAGATGGTAACCGTTCAGAAGACTGTAAGTTTCGACTCCACGAAGATCTCAATGAGAATATACACAAACCTAATGATTGACATTTCAGTGATGAAGTTGATGTAATGGTTTTCTTTTCAAGCAAATGAAATTTCACTGACACTATGTGATTTGTAAATTTTTTTAGATGTGTATCAGTCACAAACTGGTGAAGTTCACATATGGCTGAAAGGGGCAATAGGATTACAACCATTAAAGCCAGATGGTGTAGATTCATTTGTGAGATGGTAAGTTGTGTTAGAACTGGAACTTCTATTACCTATTACATACAATACAACTAATAAAATTAATACCAACAGTGATTTCCAAAGGTATTTGTAACAGTGATTTCCAGAGGTTATTGAGCATTAAAAGCTACATGTTTTCGAAGGCATAGTTTACAGCAGGCTGTGTGTTAGAGTCATACTGTCATAGAAAAGTACACCACAGAAACAGGCCCTTCAGCCCATCCAGTCCATGCCAAACCACTTAAACTGCCTACTCCTACTGACCTACACTGGGACCATTGTCCTCAATATCCCTACCATTCACGTACTTATCCAACCTCACTTAAACGTTGAAAGTGAGCTCACATGCACCACTTGCACTGGCAGCTCATTCCACTCTCTCACTAGATTCTGAGTGAAGAAATTTCACTCACGTTCCCCTTAAAATTTTTACCCTTATTCCATGATCTCTGGTTGTAGTCCCACCCAACCTCAGTGGACCCTGTCAAATGCCTTACTAAAATCCATGTAGACAACATCCATTCACATGCCTTCATCAACTTTTCTGGAAACTTCCTCAAAAAACTCTGTAAGATTGCTTGGACATGACCTAATACGCACAAAGTGAAGGTGACTCCCTAATCAGTCTATGTCTATCCAAATACTCATAACTTTCCCACTATTGATGTCAGGCTCACCAGCCTATAGTTTCCAGGTTTATTTTTAGAACCTTTGTTTAACAGAGGAACAACATTAGCTCTCTTCCAGTCCTCCAGTACCTCATTCATAAATCCCTTATTCCTGGGATTTACAGAGATTATAATGTTTAAAAGAATCAATTTCATAGTTTCAGTAGTTTTATTAACAATGCTGATTTAGTCAATTAATAAGAGAAAACAAGGGATGACAGATAAATTAAACAAGTATTTTCCCATCAGTCTTCATTAAAGAGGATCTAAGTAACATCACAGGAATACTTGTAAATTTGGGATTGGGAGGGAGGGAGAGAAGAGCTTTGGAAATATTCAACCATCAAAGCTATGATATTAAGCAAACTGTTGGAACTGGGGCCTGACAACTCTGGATCCTGATGGACACCTCATCCTCGGCTCTTACAAGAAGTTGTTTGTGATGATCAGGGGATTCGTCAACTTTTGTTTCATCACGACGGTGGTGGAGGCGGATATGATAGGGTCTTTTAAGAGACTCCTGGACAGGTACATGTGTGTGTGTGGCCTCCGTCAGTTGTGGTCGACCATGGGTACTGCGCATCTGGTAGTCACTGGGGACTGGTCTCTCCAGGGCGCAAGCCGGGGCAGAGTTGATATGGAAATCCGTCTGTTGCCCATGCAGTAGGACCCCCCTGTCCATGCTGATGACGGGTCCAAAGGAGTGATGAAAGTCGGTACGGTTTGGTGCCAGCAGCATCGCAGGAGTTGCTGTGCCGGTGCTGGGTACAGCAGTCAGCCGCCTTCGGGACTCCGACTCCGGATTTTTCCTCGGGGTTTACTCCCAAAGCCTTTCCTGTGAGCGGGTATAGTCGCAAGGCAGCAGAGGTTTGAAATCGGAGTTTTCCCTCTCCTAGATGAGATACCATCCGTGGTTAACGAGCCCCATCTGCCCAGAACAACTGGTTTTAAGGCGCCAGTGGCCCGCCTTTGCCCCTTCTCCTCTCAGTGAGAACAGCTCCATCAGGCATAAAAACTATGCCACACGTGAAGACCAGGAGTTGGACTTGGTTGTCAGAGGCTGTTTGAAACACATGCCATGAAGAGCCTTTGTTTAGCAGTGGGAGCTCGTCCCCACTACCACCCTTCGGCTATGACTACCTTTGGAGCCACAGGTACATGGAGCTCAGAAGAATAGAGGGCTATGGGTAGCACAAGTTAATTTCTAAGGTAAGGACATGTTCGGCACAGCTTCGTGGACCGAAGGACCTGTATTGTGCTGTAGGTTTTCTATGTTTCTATATAATTAATGTGGTGCGTTTAATTTTTTAACAGTGGAAAAATGTTAGAAGCAATTAATAAAAATGTTATAGTAGGATATTTGGGAAAATATGGCAAAGTCAATGTGTTTTGTGAAAGAAACCAGGTTTGGCTAAATTAATGAAGTTCTTTCAACATGTTGGGTGCATGTACTAAAATTGCCGGGCACTAAATAAGGTGTCACATCAAAGGTTATTGTGTAAAATAATGATGCAGGAGGAGATTTATACTCGCATGGTGTAATGTGGAAGCAGGTTTGTGGATTTGCTGAGTGAGACTGAAGACACTAATTACAAACAAGCATATTAATCATTTACTTACAAACAGTAAAAGGCTTGACCAAACATCTAAGTGCCCCCAAGTTACACAAACTCGGTGGGGCATCCGTTAGTCTTGCGAGACCATGGATCTGCACCTGGAAAGTCTTCACTCTCCAGGGCGCAGGCCTGGGCAAGGTTGTATGGAAGATAGGCAGTTGTCCATGCTACAAGTCTCCCCTCTCCACGACACCAATGTTGTCCAAGAGAGGGGCATTAGGACCCATACAGCTTGTCGTCGCAGAGCAATGTGTGATTAAGTGCCTTGCTCAAGGTACTTAATCACGAACTACATAACTGAATATTCAAAAAACAAACACTTAGCTAAGAATGTGTGTGGACCTTCTAGGTCTGGAGCATACTTTCCAGTAGCATGCCCTGTGGACAAAGGAAAGAGAGCCTCCCGCATGTGCTAATCTTAAATTCCTGAGATGCTTAAAACCGGAAATCAAGCCAACCAATGGGAAAGAGTTCCTGTAACTTTAAAATGGGCCAATCATAAATCAACATGTGGAAGTGGCTTTCAACTGGCAAATAAGCCAAACCCCCACACAATACTTGGCAGCAAACAGAAATGATCTTTTGTTCTGATGGTGTGCCACAGGAGTTGATGCTAGGACCTCGTTTTTTTTCTCTTTCATTTATATGAATGACTCTTATGATGGCACTGAATACATAATTATTAAAATTTGCTAATAGCCCTAAGATGGATAGAAAAATAAATTGTGAAGAGAACATGAGGAGGATACAGAGGGATATAAATCGGCTAAATATTTGGGCAAAAATCTAACAAATGAAGTACAATGTGGAAAAATGTGAAACTGTCAGCTTGGCAAAAACAAAATGAAGCATATTCTTTAAATGGCAAGAGATTTGAGAACTCTGAGATGCCAAGAGATCTGGGTGACCCGGTACATGGTTCACAACAGTCTGGTAACAGGCACAGCTCGTAATGAGAGAAAAAAAATCTCACAGAATGTTATCATTTATTGCCGGGGGAATTAATAACTAAAATTAGGATGTTTTACTTCAGTTATATAAGATAACTGGGTGGCAGGGAGGAGATAAGTCCTGGTTATTTGAGCACTGACGCCTGTCAGACAATCTCTGATGAAAATTGATTATGGCTGGAGTTACCTGTCTTGTAAGGACACTGCCTAGAAGAAGGTAATGGCAAACCACTTCAGTAGAAATATTTGCCAGGAACAATCATGGTCATAGAAAGACTATGATTGTCCACGTCATATGACTTAGTACATAATGATGATGATCTAGTACTAGTGCTGTTCTAGAACCAGTCTGTACTAGACTGTACAGTGCAGTCTGAAATAATATTAATGCATCAGAAGCAATTTAGTTTATTAGACTAGTAGCTGAAATGGGCAGGTTGTCTTGTCTTGTACAGTTAGAAGAATGAGAAGTAACTTTATTAAAACATAGAGAGGATCCAAGTAGGTTCTGACACATTGGATATAGTGATATATCCTTTCGAAGGGGTTACTCTCCAAAAATAATAGGTTGGCTATCTATGACAGAAATAACAAGGAGGTCTTTAAGGATGGTTGAGGCAGAGGTAGACAAATATTTGATAAGCAAGGGAGTAAAAATTGGCATTAGATAAACCACAAAACGGAGCTAAGGTAACAAACAGATCACCAAAGCTGTGTATGTTTTCAATGAATTGGAGTTGCTGTAGGATAACTGATCTTAGCAATGTATTGTACAGCAAAGTTAATTTACTCACGGGCAGAGTTTGGAAAATAGAGAAAGCTCAAGACTTCAGTCACTTCTCCCAATAAAAGCAGGAAAAATGCCATCAGTGATGTTAATTGTAAATAAATTATGTGCATAAATTCATTCAAACTCTGTCACTTTCCCATAGAGTGGTTACCAAGCTTGGCTGACAGGGGAATCACCAACTCATCTAGTTGGCTGTGAAATTGTCACTATATAGTGTATACCCTTTAGTGTATTGCCATCTGCTGATGCATCTCTTCAAGCACTGGTCCACATTTCCTGAGAAAATATTAATATAATTTCTAACAAGATCATAAGAATTTCCTTCAGTATGTTTCAATTTTTTTTTCTCACTCCAGTTACAACTCTCTTTGACTTCTCATTCATATTTTAGGAATTTTAGACAAATGTATGTTAAAATGGTGAAAAAGATTTAGCTGTTCAGAAGCCTTAAGATCTCCTGCCTTAATCTCCTGCCTTCTCCCCGTATCCCATCATGCCCTGAGCAGTCAAGAATCTATCAACTTCTGCCTTAAATATACATCAAGACTTTGCTTCCACAGCAGCCTGTGGCAAACAATTCCACAGATTCACCACTTTCTGGCTAAAGAAACTCCTCTGCATCTCCATTCGAAAAGGATGCCACTCTATTCTGAGACTGTGTCCTCTGGTCTTAGGCTGTTCCGCCATAGGAAACATCCTCTCCATATCCTCTCGATCAAGGAATTTCACCATTCGAAAGGTTTCAATGAAGTCATCCCTCATTCTTCTGAATTCCAGTGAGTACAGGCCCACAGTTATCAAATGCTCATCAGCTGACAAACCATTCAATCCTGGAATCATCTTTGTGAACCTTCTTTGAGCCCTGTCCAGGTTCAGCACATCCTTTCTAAGATAAGGAGCCCAAATCTGCTCACTCTCCAAGTGAGGCCTCACCAGTGCTTTACAAAGTCTTAACATTGCATCCTTGCTTTTATATTCTAGTTCTCTTGAAATTAATGTTAACTTTGCATTTGCCTTCCTCACTACAGACTCAACTTGCAAATTAACCTTCAGGGAATCCTGCACAAGAACTACCAAGGCCCTTTGTGCCTCAGTTTTCTTGTATTTTCTCTCTATTTAGAAAATAGTCAACCCTTTCATTTCTTCTACCAAAGTGTATGACCATACACTTCCTGACACCTTCTCCCATTTCTTTGCCCACTCTCCTCATCTGTCTAAATCCTTCTGTAGCCTCTACTTCCTCAAAACTGCCTACCCCTCCATCTTTCTTCTTTAAGTAGTATCACCCTTAAGTAGTATTTTTGAATATGGTTTCTACCCTTGAGGATGAAAGGATGGCATGATAGTTATTTGCGACACAAGTTCAACTTTGACCTCGGTTGCCATCTTTGTGCAATTGGCAAGTTCTACCTGTGACCCATTGCTTTCAAGGTGTATAAGAAGATGAGAGGCTTTGATCATGTGGATAGTCAGGGGGTTTTTCCCAGGGCTGAAATGGCTAGCACAAGAGTGCACAGTTTTAAGGTTCTTGGAAGTAGGTACAGAGGAAGTGTCAAGGGTAAGGTTTTTATGCAGAGAGTGTTAAGTGCCTGGAATGGGCTGCCGGCAACAGTGGTGGAGGTGGATACGATAGGGTCTTTTAAGGGGCTCCTGGGCAGGTACATGGAGCTCAGAAAAATAGAGGGCTATAGGTAACCCTAGGTAATTTCTAAGGTAAGGACGTGTTTGGCATAGCATTGTGGGCCGAAGGGCCTATATTAGCTGTAGGTTTTCTATGTTTCCTTCAAATAAACCTTGAAATCTTGTCTTAGGTTTTATATCAGTTTCTGCTTTCACAAGTAGGGAACATTATGAATCAGGTGATCAGGTCAAAATTATATTGACATCACTTGTCACTGAATTGAATTTATTTCTTAAATCTTGCCAGTGTCACCTTGAAACCAGGTCTGTTATAAAGCCAGCAATGAACTAGATAGGGAAAAACTAACAGTGTGTTTCCGACCATCATTGTACCTTATTGAGTGTAATTATGTGGAAAAGACACCAAAATATGCCTTTCGGTATTAAGCTAAACGCAACTGCATTATAAATTGATTCTGGAAAGAAAAGAAGTGGGTGAATATATTTTAGAGTGGTGAGATTCTAACCGCTCGTCTTGTTCTCTGTGTATTGCAAATAAATAAGTGAGCACAGATGTGAGGAATTAAATCAGACTTTCAGAAATGTTAACTCAATGGACATGCCAAAGAATGAGGTAGAAGGCAAATTTTAGGAAAAAAAAAGAAAAGCAAAAATTGCAGGTGCTGTAAATCTGAGATAAAAGGTGAAAAATTCAGAAAAACTCTGCTGGCCAAGCACATTGGAGAATATATAGTGACTTTTCTGGAACAGATTAATGTGGCTTGTTTCGCATGTGTGAAGCTATGTAAAGGCTATAATTTGTAAAATACTGAATTTCATTAGGTTTTGTCTATAAAAATATTTTATATCTCTGTTATATAAGCAGATTGCAGAAACAATAGATAAGGTGATGCAACTCTTGTCTATTTTACATTGACATCTACACTCAGTGGCCACATTATTAGGTACCTCCTGTACCTAATGGCCAATGGCCCTATGTTCATGATTTTCTGCTGTGGTAGTCCATCCACTTCAAGGCTGCTGTGCATTCAGAGATGCTGTTCTGCACACTACTGTTGCAACGCATTGTTATTTGAATTAGTGTTGCCTTCCATCCAGCCTGAACCAGTCTGGTAATTCTCCTCTGACCTCTCTCTTTAACAAGCTGTTTTTACCCACAGAACTGCCACCCACTGGATATTTCTTGTTTTATTACACCTTTCTCTGTAAACTCTGAGAACGTTGTGTGTGAAAATCCCAGGAGATCATCAGTTTCTGAGATCCTCAAACCATCCTGCCTGGCACCAACAGTCATTCCGCAGTCAGTCAATTAGATCTCATTTCTTTTCCATTCTGATGTCTGGTCTGAACAATAACTGAACCTCCTGAGCATATCTGAATGCTTTCACGTATTAATTTCCTGCCACCTGATCGGCTGATTAAATATTTCATTAAGGAGCACGTGTTCCTAATAACTGAGCTACTGTGTTAGGTAACATGCAATATGTTTAGTAGAGTTTGAACTTCAGCTTCGTCCCCCTGATGCCTCAACATAAATGAATTGCTATTGAATTTAATATCAGAACTAAACCTGTTTTGTATTAGTTTCTCATTGCTAGTTTTTTCCAGTTATATTTTGCCTGACACCAGGAAGAAGAGCAGGCAGAAGACTCGAGTGGTGAAGAAATCCCTAAACCCCGTCTACCATCACACCATGGTATATGATGGATTCAGACTGGATGAAATAATGGAGGCCTCTGCAGAATTATCCATTTGGGACCATGAAACATTTACCAATCAGTTTCTTGGAGGAATTCGGCTTAATCTGGGCACAGGTAATAAAAATCTGAGTTACAATATTCTGGCTAAAGTTTGCTTGAAACATTCTGTAATGCTGTGAAGAACAGAATCAGAAAGCTGATAAAAATATTTCTTGAAAAGTGTCACTTTAACTGTACAGTTTTCACCTCATCCAAAATATTCTTAATTGCATTATCTGGGAAACTTCTCTATTTACCTATCCTTCTGATCAGTGAGTCTTGCGCTTTTGTAAGACATTTTTCCTCTGGGGAAACTTTACCTATTTCATGTTAATATTGCAGTATGTTACACAGCTCTATGCGGCAAACTATTTCAAATCCCCCTTTTCCCAGTCTTGCAATTAATTTAAGAAATTGTTACAGTCGTCAAATAACTCTTCATAAAATTCTGCTTCAATATTTTCCTTTAACTTTTAAAATATTTAAATTGACTAAAATGTTTTGTAGTAATTTTGAGGTAGGATCGAGGGATAGCGCTCTCAGGTCAGGTGTAATATAACCTAGATAGAAAGTAAATCTCATTCCCTACTGCGATAAAGATCCAGATCAGCCCTGCTAAATTAATGAGACATTTCCCTTTCCACTGCACTTTATTGTAATGATAAATGTTCTGTGATTAATGCAATAGCAATGAAGAACCAAAATAATTTCAATGGTACGTTTGAAACAAACAATGAAGATTTTCATCTCATTGACCTAGATCTGTATGATGGAAAAACAATGTTTAAAACCAATAAAGCACACAATTTCTGACTTTATTTTCCCGCAAGTTGCTACTACAGTGGCACAGCCTTCAGCTGTTGAATGTACGTACATGCTTTCTGTAACTCCAGTGAAGATTGCCATGGCCTTTAATGCTTTAAGCAGTCTTCAAGTCTAATTGCTCCACAAGGTTGTGTCCTGAGCCCCTATTCTACTCTCTGTACACTCCTGACTCTGTGGCCAGATTCTGCTCTAACTCCATCTACAAGCTTGCAGATGATGTCGTTGTAGTGGGCTGTACCTCAATAACCATGAGTCGGAGTACAGGAAGGAGTTAGAGAGCTTAGTAGCAGGTTGTCATAGAAACAACCTTTCTCTCAATATCAGCAAAACAAAGGAGTTTTTCACTTGCTTCAGTGAGGGGGCAGTGTACGTGCTCTATGTCCATCGGTAGTGCAGAGGTTGAAAAGGTTGAGAATAAACATTGGCCTGTCCTGGTCCAACCACGTAGATGCGATCGCCAAAGAAGTTCAGCAATGCCTCTACTTCCTCTGGAGGCTAAAGAAATTTGGCATGGCCCTGTCAGTCCTTACCAATTATCACTGCACCATAGAAAGTATCCAGGGTGGATGCCTTCCAGCTTGGTACGGAACTGCTCTCAACAGCTCTACCCATGACTGCAAGAGACTGCAGAGAGTTGTGGGCACAGCTCAGAACATCGCAGAAACCAGCTTCCCCTTTGGGGACTCTGTCTATACTTCTCACTGGCTCTACAAAGCAGCCAGCACAAGCAAGGACCCCACCCAGCCTGCACATTCCCTCGTCTCCCCTCTTCTATCGTAGTGGTCCCCAACCACCGGGCTGTGGACCAGTACCGGGCCGCAAAGCATGTGCTACTGGGCCGCGAGGAAACGATATGACTAAGCGATATGAAACGATATGAGTCAGCTGCACCTTTCCCCATTCCCTGTCACGCACTGTTGAACTTGAACATAGGGTCGCCAACTGTCCCGTATTAGCCAGGACATCTGTACATTGGGCTAAATTGGTTTGTCCCATACGGGACCGCCCTTGTCCCGTATTTCCCCTGCTAAGGTAGAGCGTTCCTATGAAACCGTTCATAAGCTGAAATGGCGTAAAGCACAGAAGCAATTACCATTAATTTTTATGGGGAAAATTTTTGAGCGTTCCCAGACCCAAAAAATAATCTACCAAATAACACATAAAACCTAAAATAACACTAACATATAGTAAAAGCAGGAATGATATGATAAATACACAGCCTATATAAAGTAGAAATAATGTATGTACAGTGTTGCTTTACTTAACATAAAGTAGAAATAATGTATGTACAGTGTAGTTTCACTTAACAGAATCGGGAAGATTAAGACAAAACCGATTTATAGAAAAAAACCAGCACGTACGCGCATGCGCACATCACATATGCGCACGTCACACATGTGCACACAGGTGCCCGTGCAAGTCTTCATGGTCATGGTAGTCTTTCTCGGGGTAAACGCAAGTGTCCCATATTTAACTGCTACTTTTGTCCCTTATTTGGGAGTGAGAACGTTGGCAACCCTACTTGAACACCACCACCCGCCCCCCCCAACCCCCGTCGGCTGGTCCGCAAGAATATTGTCAATATTAAACCAGTCCACGGTGCAAAAATGGTTGGGGACCCCCGTTCTATTGGACAGGAGATACAAAAGCCTGACCGTATGTACCAAGGGCAGCTTCTACACCTCTATATAAGACTATTGAATCATTCCATAGGATGATAAGATGGACATTAAACCTCACAATCTACCTCATTATGATCTTGCACCTTATTGTTTATCTGCACTAGACTTTCTCTGTAACTGTAACACATTATTCTGCATCCTGGATTTTTTTACCTTGTACCACCTCAAATGAATAGATCTGTATAAATAACATGCAAGACATACTTTTCACCATACCTCAATAATGTGACCATAATAAACCAATCACATCCCAAGCTGATTCTATTGAGGTTCAGCAGAATGTCCTCGATTCTCCTGATCATTATCTGTAAAACAAGTACAATTTCATGAAACAAAATGCCATATCTTTTCAGTTGGCTTGGCATAAATATTCCAAACAACTAATTCCAAAAGAAGCCAGGAAATTATCCTCCCAATAATGACTAATATTTATCACTAAAAATAATCTAGTTCTTTTCATCTTGCTGTTTGTGGAAGGTTGTTAATTGCATAATTCCTATATTCCAACTGTGACTGTATTTCAGGTGTTTTATTATCTATAAAGCATTCCTGAACATCTCAAGATTAAACAAACTCTATTTTTCTTACATTCAGTTCATTTTAAGAAAATACAAGCTTAGTTATTTCAGGGTACATTTTACCTGAAGTGGTGCTTGATAACTCTATATTCGCTCTGTTGAGGGGAAAAAAAATCATAATTATTTTCTTTGAAACAAATGAAAATAAGAACGGGTCATTCAATCCCTGGAAAATGTACAACGGTAGGTGAAATTAATAACTAATGCTGTTTTCTCTGATACAGTGATGTTGATTGCGATGTCAATTCTAAGGTTGTTAGGAAGTAAGAATATTAGCTAACTATGAATTCATAATTGCAATGTTGCATAGAAGTAATTTAAAGCAGAAAGGCTCTTGTTGATGTTCATATAAGCTCCTACACATTAATTTCTCTCTGCCTCTATTTCTTGTTCTTCCTCCTCCTGTTTCCATTAAGCTTCTCCTTAAATCAATACCATTTGCTATAACATATACTACAGTTTTGCATTCTAATCATTTTCTGAAATAATGCAACAAAGAATAAATATAGCGGTGGCAACATTGGTGATTCTACTCAAATCATTTCCTCACAGTGCTCAGGAAGCAGTTTCTGTACTGACTTTAGGTAAGCATATTCTCCCTGTGACTTCATGGCTTTCCTCCAAATGTTCTTGTTTCCCAAAAACGTGCAGGTTCAAAGTTCAAATTAATAAATTCAAAGTAAATTTATTATCAAAGTACAGATTTGTCACCACGTACAACACTGAGATTCATTTTCTTGCAGACCTGCACAGTGAAACAAAGAAATATAACAGAATCATTAAAAAGCTGGGTTGGTGGACTAATTGGCCACTGAGTTCTCCTATTGTGTCGATAAGTGGTAGAATCTGAGAAATTAATGACAACTTTGGAACAAAAATGGGATTATTGTAGGATAGTGAATATGGGCGGTTGAAGGTATATGGTCAGTGTCGACTTGGTGGGTCAAAGAATGAGTTTCTCCATGTTGTATCTCTCTATGACTCTGTCATATTTTAGGTTAATAAAATTCAATACATGAAGATTAGCAAATGGAATTAAGGTTCCTTCAATAATTTTTGATTGTAGCCCTCACCTCCCTCTTAACTAGACAGTTGCAAGTCCCATTCCTGAATAATCAGATGATTGGCTACTCTTTGGAGTAATTCATTGAGCAGGTGAGACTGGTGAATGGTGCAAGCCTATTACATACATGTTTCTTTTCCCGTAGGGAATAGCTATGGGCAAAACGTGGATTGGATGGACTCGAGTGAAGAAGAGGCAGCTCTCTGGAAGGGCATGATATCCAGACCCTGTGAGTGGGTGGAAGCAGTACTGCCTCTCAGGCCAACTATGACTAAAAGGAAGTGAAGAACCTTAGTTACTGTTTCATTTTTAGGTGCATAGCCAAAATGATGACTTGGCAAAAATTGGAAAATTTATGTTTTCTGTATTTTTATCAATTAATTTCTTTGTTGAGAGGAGAGGGGTGATGGGTGATTGGTTTTAGAGTCAAGTCGGGGCTTCATTTTAATTGAAGAAGTAAATGACTAAATCAACAGGATCATTTAAAGAACGGAATATATTTAGTCTTTGATATTTCCACATGAAGACCGTGATTAGCATGAAATATGTATTTGGGACAATTTTTTTTAAACTTCTCGAAATAATTTGGAGACTCTAAAGCACAAAGGTATCGCTATTAGAATAAAGTATTTTGGAAGGTGACAGATGTATTGCGCTTGTGTACTGGCTGCCAAGAAAAAAATAAAAATTAACAGTAAGTGCTTCATTAATTAAATCTGTCCATAATAATTTGTGGAATACAATATTGGAAAAGTTGAATAACCGTGTATGACTTATCACTGAAAGAACATCAATAAGCAATTTATATGTACCAGTTTTATATCTTTTCATATATTAAGATATTGTATCACAACACATTTATCTGATTCTTCACTGACTACTTCTCCAGATTTTCACTCTAATCACTGGATCTGCCTCTACGCTGTCGCAGAATCAGAATGTGCCTTTCTATTTTCATATCACTGGCACACTTGGAAACCTAACATATGTTCACTCCTCCGGGTCATTCATGAAAATGGCAAGTGATGAAGAATCTGAGAAGCAATCACTGGGGTTCTCCTCTACGAACACCCCTCCAAATCTTTGTTTTCCCTGCAACAGCCAGTTTTCCATCCATGCTAACATACACTATTCCTTTAGACTAGTAACTTATGCAAAAACCTCTAATGTGGCACCTTGTCAAATGCCTTTTGGGAAATCTAAATAACTTATATCAATCGGTTTCCTCTCTCCGTTCTCCCTGTTACAGTGTCAAACGTTGCAGGAAGAATCGTCAAACATGACTTACCTTTGATAAAGCCACATGACTACATTTGAATAGATTCAGTTTTGCTAAATAGTTAGTTATTGCTGCTTTGATTATTGGCTCTAGTTTTTTGTCAACAATAGGTAATACACTGACTAGCTTACGGGTATATTACCTTGCCTTCAACTTGAACAATTGGTTATTTTCAAATCTTATAATACCTTTCTAGAATTTAGTGAGTTTTAAAAAAAAATAATAGGTCCATTTCTCTGTTTTTGGGTACAGGAAATTAGTTCATCATATGCCTTGTGATTTTCTGTAATACTTAATCCCTTGTGATCTGGATTCTTACAAGCTCCTTCTTGTTATTTGAAATTATGTCCTCTTGTTGATTTAGGGATATTTGTAGTGTCCTCCATAATGAAAATGATGAAAATATTAATATATAACATATTTGTCATTTCCTTATCAACACACACAAAATGCTGGAGGAACTCAGCAGGCCAGGCAGCATCTATGGAAAAAAGTCTAGTCAACATTCCGGGCCGAAACCCTACGACAGCACTGGAGAAAAAATGCTGAGGAGTAGATTAATGTCTACTGTACTTTTTTCCATAGATGCTGCCTGGCCTGTTGAGTTCCTCCAGCATTTTGTGTGTGTTGCTCATATTACCAGCATCTGCAGATGTTCTCTTGTTTGTCATTTCTTTATTTCCTGTTATTAATTTACTCGATATGTTTTCCAGCAGTCCACCTTAACTACCTTATTATTTATATAGTCATAGAAATGCTTTCATTTTGTTTTGATATTACACCCAAGTATTCTCCCAAAGTCAAAATTTCTCCTTCTTATGAGCTCTTTAAT
The DNA here is from genome assembly GCF_963921235.1 of Mobula hypostoma. NCBI lineage: Eukaryota > Metazoa > Chordata > Chondrichthyes > Myliobatiformes > Myliobatidae > Mobula > Mobula hypostoma. The sequence goes on from NC_086098.1 coordinate 20,344,546, forward strand.
ATTATTTTGCTGGAGTATAAAATCTTCCCAGTCATCTGGTCTAACATCTGCCCTTGCCACTTTGTGTGTCCTTCAGTTAATTTAACATTATCCCAAACCTCCCATGTTAATCACAGATTGGGCCTCTTTCTCATGGAACCCCTCTTTCTAATTGGGATAAATTCCTGCTGAGCATCATGGAACAGCTTTTAGTATACCTGCTGCTGTTCATCTACTGACCTATTCCATAAGTTATATTTCCAATCACTAGTCCTCATTGGACAACTCCACCTTTGTGTCATTTTAGGTGTTTTTTAAAAGTAGAAAACGGGGGTTTAGGTCTTGTGGTGTTTCTCTTCAAATGGCATCTGGAATTTCATCTGCTTGCAGCTCCTAGGGGACCTATAACTATATGATCTTTTATTAATTCTTCCTCATTATGCATGTTCAAGTTTAAAATAGCTTATTCCTGGCCTGGTTCCATAACATATTGTTCAAAGGAGCAATTGCTGAGGCAACCCACAGATTGTTCCTCTATGATTCCCTGGCCAGATTAGATTGTCTATCAATATGTAAATTAAAATCTCGATGACAGTTGCAGTCCCCTTCCAACATACCCCAGATATTTCCCCATTGACGCACTGCCCCATTGAGAGGACATATTCTTGGGGCCTAAAATGTACTCCCAATCTTGTCTTCTTTTCTTTGGAACAGAAATGCGAAGAAATTTTTTTAGTCAGAGGGTGGTGAATCTATGGAATTTGTTGCCATGGGCAGCAGTGGAGGCCAAGTCATTGGTTGTATTTAAGGCAGAGATTGATAGGTATCTAAGTAGCCAGGGCATCAAAGGTTATGGTGAGAAGGCAGGGGAGTGGGACTAAATGGGAGAATGGATCAGCTCATGATAAAATGGCGGAGCAGACTCAATGGGCCGATTGGCCGACTTCTGCTCCTTTGTCTTATGGTTTTATGGTCTTTCCCCTCCCATTCATAATTTTAACCCAAACTCATTCTATTTATGAAATTTTCCTACAAAAATGTTACATAAAACTAGAAACCATACTCATCCATTTGAGAGTCCACCTACTCCCAAAAGAGCTCAAGATCAAAGGACGTAAGCAACTAGAGAGAGTCTCAATGCTCCTGGTAATCACCATGTCAATCATTAAGTTCATGGCTGATCTGGTCTTCACCCATATCTCCAATTATTTCTTCATTCCTCATAATGCATGATTGCCTCATAATTCAAAAACATCTAAATCACCTTGAATATACAAATAACTTGAAATTTCTTATTTGACATTGAAGAATCATTTCTGCTTTGCAAGCCACTGTGGGACAGAAGGGACAGTTTGCACCTAGATTTGGGGGTGGGGGTGGTGGTAACTAATATCTTAGTAGGAAGGTTTAGACTAGAGTGCCAGAATAGTTAGCGGAGAGGCTGAGGACGTAGATGTTGGAAAGACCTGACAAAGTTAGGAATCAAAAGGTTGAGCATGATACGACTAGCGTCCAGAGCTACATATATTTCAATGCAAGAAGTATCATAGGAAAAGCAGATATTAGTGCTGAAGATGAGGTAGCTGGTTTACAAACAGAGGCAAAGTGTAGAGAGGAGAGAATGGTAATAGGGCAAAATTGCAGTCAGCAGGGTGAGTTGCAATGTAAAAGGTGGACAAAATCAAAATGGGTGAATACAGGACCGAAGGTATAAAATTTGAATGCAAACATATTCATAGTCATAGTCATACTTTATTGATCCTGGGGGAAATTGATTTTCGTTACAGTTGCATCATAAATAATTAAATAGTAATAAAACCATAAATAGTTAAATAGTAATATGTAAATTATGCCAGGAAATAAGTCCAGGACCAGCCTATTGGCTCAGGGTGTCTGACCCTCCAAGGGAGGAGTTGTAAAGTTTGATGGTCACAGACAGGAATGACTTCCTATGACGCTCTGTGTTGCATCTCGGTGGAATGAGTCTCTGGCTGAATGTACTCCTGTGCCCAACCAATACATTATGTAGTGGATGGGAGACATTGTCCAAGATGGCATGCAACTTGGACAGCATCCTCTTTTCAGACACTGCCGTCAGAGAGTCCAGTTCCATCCCCAGAACATCACTGGCCTTACGAATGAGTTTGTTGATTCTGCTGGTGTCTGCTACCCTCAGCCTGCTGCCCCAGCACACAGCAGCAAACATGATAGCACTGGCCACCACAGACTCGTAGAACATCCTCAGCATCGTCCGGCAGATGTTAAAGGACCTCAGTCTCCTCAGGAAATAGAGACCGCTCTGACCCTACTTGTAGACAGCCTCAGTGTTCTTTGACCAGTCCAGTTTATTGTCAATTTGTATCCCCAGATATTTGTAATCCTCCACCATGTCCACACTGACTCCCGGATGGAAACAGGGGTCGCCGGTACCTTAGCTCTCCTCAGGTCTACCACCAGCTCCTTAGTCTTTTTCACATTAAGCTGCACATAATTCTGCTCACACCATGTGACAAAGTTTCCTACCGTAGCCCTGTACTCAGCCTCTTCTCCCTTGCTGATGCATCCAACTATGGCAGAGTCATCAGAAAACTTCTGAAGATGACAAGACTCTGTGCAGTAGTTGAAGTCCGAGGTGTAAATGGTGAAGAGAAAGGGAGACAAGACAGTCCCCTGTGGAGCCCCAGTGCTGCTGATCACTCTGTCAGACACACAGTGTTTCAAGCACACGTACGGTGGTCTGCCAGTCAGGTATCAAGAATCCATGACACCAGGAAAGCATCCACCTGCATCGCTGTCAGCTTCTCCCCCAGCAGAGCAGGGCAGATGGTGTTGAACGCACTGGAGAAGTCAAAAAACATGACCCTCACAGTGCTCGCTGGCTTGCCCAGGTGGGCGTAGACACGATTCAGCAGGTAGACGATGGCATCCTCAACTCCTATTCGGGGCTGGTAGGCAAACTGGAGGGGATCTAAATGTGGCCTGACCATAGGCCGGAGCAGCTCCAGAACAAGTCTCTCCAGGTCTTCATGATGTGGGAGGTCAATGCCACCGGTCTGTAGTCATTGAGGCCGCTGGGGCGCGGCGTCTTCAGCACAGGGACGAGGCAGGACGTCTTCCACAGCACAGGAACCCTCCGGAGCCTCAGGCTCAGGTTGAAGACATGGCGAAGTACTCCACATAGCTGAGGGGCACAGGCTTTGAGCACCCTGGTACTGACACCATCCGGTCCTGCAGCCTTGCTTGGGTTGAGACGTTTCAGCTGTCTTCTCAACTGTTCAGCTGTGAAGCCCACCGTGGAGGTTTCGTGTGGGGGAGGGGTATAGTCATGAGGGCAAGGTGGGGGACTGTGAGGAGGGGTAGGAGGGGAGAGTGGAATATGTGCTGGTTGGGGGCCGACAACAGATGGCTCATGTGGGGGATGGGCAGGGGTCACAATGTCAAATCTGTTAAAGAACATGTGAATAGAGCTAAGGAACTGCACGGATGGGAGTTGTATACAGACTCCAAAACAGTAGTAAGGATGTGGCCTACAAATTACAGTGGAAGATAGAAAATGCATGCCATAAAAGGCAATGTTACAATAGTCATGGGGAAATTTAATATGCAGGTAGATTGGGAAAATCAGGTTGGTGTTGGGTTCCAGGAGAGGGAGATTCTAGAGTGCCTACAAGATGGCTTTCTAGAGCAGCTCCATGGTTGAGCCCACTAGGGGATCTGCTATTCTGAATTGGTGTTGTGCCAAGAACCAGAATCAATTGGAGAGTTTAAGGTCAAAGAACCCTTAGGGAAGTGTGATCATAATATGATCAAATTCACCCTGAATTTTGAGAAGGTGAAGCTAAGGTCAAATGGATTAGTATTACAGTGGAGAAAAAAGAATTACAAAGGAACAAGAGAAGAATTGGCAAGAATTGATTGGAAAAGAACACTGCCAAGGATAATGGCAGAGCAGCAATGACTGGAATTTCTAGAAGCAACTCAGAATGCACAGGATATGTACATCCCAAAGAAGAAGTAGTATTCTAAAGGAAAGATGGCACAACCATGGCTAACAAGAGAAGTCAAAGCCAAAACAAAAGCCTAAAAGAAGACATATAACAGAGCAAAACTTAGTGTGAAGTTAGAGGATTAGGAAGCTTTTAAAAACCAATAGAAGGCAACTAAAAAAATGACACTAAGAAGGTAAAGGTGGAATGTGAAATATATATAATATATGGCTAGCCAATAATATTAGAGGGGATACCTAAAGTTTCTCCAGAAGTGTAAAATAATAAGCCTTGATAGACTGGATATGGAGAGGATATTTCCTGTGGTGGGAGAGTCTAAGACCAGAGGACACAGCCTCAGAATAGAGGGGAATCCTTTTAGAAAAGAGTTGAGGAAGAGTAGCCAGAGAGTGGTGAATCTGTGGAATTCCTTGCCACAGGCTGCTGTGGAGGCCAAATCTTTATGTATATTTAAGGCAGTGGTTGATATGCTCTTGATTGCTCAGGGTATGAAGGGATCCAGTGGAGAAGACAGGAGATTGGGGCTGAGAGGAAAATTGGATCAACAATGATGACATTTTCTCTACCAAAGTGATTATGTGACCCTCTGGTGTAGTGAATTCTGAAGATTCACATCCTTCTCGCACAGGAGCTGCCTCAATACCTCAGTCATGCTTGGTTGATCTCTCACATCCAGACTTCTTGCATTAGGGGAAATATCCTTTGAGTTGCTACTCTGGCAATCCTAGTGAAAACCTAGAAACACACACAAAATGCTGGTGAACGCAGCAGGCCAGACAGCATCCATAGGAAGAAGCACAGTCGACGTTTCGGGCTGAGACCCTTCGTCAGGACTAACCGAAAGTAGAGATAGTAAGAGATTTGAAAGTGGGAGTGGGAGGAAGAGATCTGAAATGATAGGAGAAGACAGGCGGTGGAGGGATAGAGCTAAGAGCTGGAAAGTTGATTGACAAAAAGGATACAAGGCTGGAGAAGGGAGAGGATCATGGGACGGGAGGCTTAGGGAAAAAGAAAGGGGGAGGGAGTGCCAGAGGAAGATGGAGAGCAGGCCAGGAGTAATTGTGAGAGGGACAGAGAAAGCAGGATCTCACAGTGGCACACATTTTCATTCCACATCCAATTCCCATTCTGATATGTCTATCCATGGCCTCCTCTACTGTCAAGATGAAGCGACACTCAGGTTGGAGCAACAACACCTTATATTCTGTCTGGGTAGCCTCCAACCTGATGGCATGAACATTGACTTCTCTAACTTCCGCTAATGCCCCCCCTCTGGTTCTTACCCCATCCCTTATTTATTTATTTATTTATTTATTTCCCCTTTTTTTTCTCTCTCTGTCCCTCTCACAATTACTCCTTGCCTGCTCTCCATCTTCCTCTGGCACTCCCCCCCCCGCCTTTCTTTCTCCCTAGGCTTCCCGTCCCATGATCCTCCCCCTTCTCCAGCCTTGTATCCCTTTTGCCAATGAACTTTCTATCTCTTAGCTCTATCCCTCCCCCTCCTGTCTTCTCCTATCATTTCAGATCTCCCTCTCCCCCTCCTACTTTCAAATTTCTTACTATCTCATCTTTCAGTTAGTCCTGACGAAGGGTCTCAGCCCAAAACGTCGACTGTGCTTCTTCCTATGGATGCTGTCTGGCCTGCTGTGTTCCACCAGCATTTTGTGTGGGTTGCTTGAATTTCCAGCATCTGCAGATTTCCTCATGTTTGCGCTAGTGAAAACCTTATGGTTTTTTCATTGAGATTAATGCTGCTTTCTCAAAATTGTTGAGGGTAAGAGCCTGCTCAGCTTAATTTTCTCTTAAAGGAAACCCCTAATCCCAGGGGTCAGTGGTGGTGGTGTAGTAGTATCTGCACCCAGACTTCAGTGCGAGAGATTCAGGGTTCAAATCCAGCTGACTCCTTGAACAAGTTCCTCCCATGCTCGGTTGATGCTAGGTATTTGGCCTCGTAAAACAGACAAACACTAAAGAAATGGCAAGGTTACCATCCAATGCGCCTGAAGGCGGGGGGGGGGAGGGGAATCTTGCTTTACTTCTTTTCACCTAATCACAGGGGCGAATGTTTGCTACAGTATTTCTAATGTGCATCTCCTGCTCAAATAAGAAGACCAAATCTATAAGAAATACTCCAGGTACCTGTGCACCTTAATCTTGTAAATGGTTGCAAAATTTTTTTTCTCTCCCAATTGTAATAAAAAACATATACCCTCTTAATTATTTACATAGAAACATAGAAAATAGGTGCAGGAGTAGGCCATTCGGCCCTTCGAGCCTGCACCGCCATTTATTATGATCATGGCTGATCATCCAACTCAGAACCCTGCACCAGCCTTCCCTCCATACCCCCTGATCCCCGTAGCCACAAGGGCCATATCTAACTCCCTCTTAAATATAGCCAATGAACTGGCCGCAACTGTTTCCTGTGGCAGAGAATTCCACAGATTCACCACTCTCTGTGTGAAGAAGTTTTTCCTAATCTCGGTCCTAAAAGGCTTCCCCTTTATCCTCAAACTGTGACCCCTTGTTCTGGACTTCCCCAACATCGGGAACAATCTTCCTGCATCTAACCTGTCCAATCCCTTTAGGATTTTATACGTTTCAATCAGATCCCCCCTCAATCTTCTAAATTCTAACGAGTACAAGCCCAGTTCATCCAGTCTTTCTTCATATGAAAGTCCTGCCATCCCAGGAATCAATCTGGTGAACCTTCTTTGTACTCCCTCTATGGCAAGGATGTCTTTCCTCAGATTAGGGGACCAAAACTGCACACAATACTCCAGGTGTGGTCTCACCAAGGCCTTGTACAACTGCAGTAGTACCTCCCTGCTCCTGTAATCGAATCCTCTCGCTAGAAATGCCAGCATACCATTCACCTTTTTCACCGCCTGCTGTACCTGCATGCCCACTTTTAATGACTGGTGTATAATGACACCCAGGTCTCGTTGCACCTCCCCTTTTCCTAATCGGCCACCATTCAGATAATAATCTTTTTTCTTATTTTTGCCACCAAAGTGGATAACTTCACATTTATCCACATTAAATTGCATCTGCCATGAACTTGCCCACTCACCCAACCTATCCAAGTCACTCTGCATCTCTTAGCATCCTCCTCACAGCTAACACTGCCACCCAGCTTCGTGTCATCCGCAAACTTGGAAATGCTGCATTTAATTCCCTCATCCAAGTCATTACCTTCTAACTTTCTATATTTCAGGTGTGAAGACACACAGATCTTGTTAATACTCAAAATCTCAAATAGTTTGAATAACTTGTTCTTTGAATCAGCCGATCAATCAATTATCATGTAAATATAATATTGATCAATACTATTAGGCCCAGTAATGGATAGCAACTGCATATGTAGCACATAATCAAATGCCTTTTTTGCTGAAATTACATTATACTACTGAGTTTTTTAAAATCAAATTCTGCTAGTTATACCTTCAAAAGAACTATAATAATCTAATTTCCCTTCCATGAAACTATGTTGAATCCATTGCATCAAATTTCACATTTCTAAGTGTTTATGATAACTTTCAAAAAATGGATTTCAGCTTGTTCTATAATCACAATCTAGAGTAACACACACAAAATGCTGGAGGAACTCAACAGGTCAGGCAGCATCTATGGAGAGAAATAAAGAGTCAATCACAATCTGTGCAGATGGTAAGAACATCTCCTTCTTGTCGACAATCAAAATTGGCGCATCTCAGTGATGTGTGCTTAGCCTACTCCTCTACTCTGTCTATACCTATGACTGTGTGGTGATGCATAACTTAAATGCCATCTATAAATTTGCTGATAATACAATCATTGATGGAGATGAGAGGGCATACAGGAGTGAGATATACATACCAGCTAGTTGACTGGTATCACAGCAACAATCTTGCATTCAACATCAGTAAGACCAAAGAGATGATTGTGGATTTCAGAAAGGGTAAAGCAAGGGAACACGAACCAATCCTCATAGAAGGTCCAGAAGTGGAGAGAGTGAGCAATTTCAAGTCTATGGGTGTCAATATCTCTGCGGATCTAACCTGGTCCCAGCATATCGATGCAGCTATAAAGAAGGCAAGAGAGTGACTATAATTCATAAGGAGTTTGAAGAGATTTGGTTTGTAACCTAAAACACTTGAAAACTTCTACAGATGTACCATGGAGACCACTCTAACTGGCTGCATCACCGTCTGGTATGAGAGGAGGGGCAACTGCATAGGAACAAAAGAAGCTCCAGAGAGTTGTAAAATTAATCTGCTCCATCTTGGGTAGTAGTATCCAAGACACCTTCAAGGAGAGGTGCCTCAAAAAGGCAGCATCCATTATTAAGGACCCCCACCTCTCAGGACTCAAAACATGCCCTCTTCTCATTGCTACCATCAGGTAGGAGGTACAAGAGCCTGAAGGCACACACTCAGTGATTCAGGAACAGCTTCTTCCCCTCTGCTGTCTGCTTTCTAAATGGACATTGAACCCTTGAACACCACCTCACTACTTTAACTATTTCTGTCTTTGTACTACTTAATTTAATTATTTAATATACAGTACATATACAACGCAGCTGTTTCGAATGACATTGTATGAGTAACCAGGGGTCGTGCATAATCCGGATTTGATGGAGACAGTCGTTAAGAAGCGCAGAGGAACATCTGGAGAAACTTCTGAAATGCCCGCTTCGCTGCCGCTGCTACTGTGCGATCGAGAATCTCTGGAGACGAAGACCCCAAATCCTCGGCTTTGCGTATCGCCTGGTGCCGGGGCCGGGGTCAAAGCGCTTGGCAGAGACGGTGCTCGGTGCTCGGTGTCGAACAGGTAGGTCGGAGGCTTAGAGTTTCTTGGATGGACTCGGAGTCGGACTGTGGTCGGATGCTTCCAGGATGCTGCGCCGGCAAGTTGGCGGCGCTGGAGGTTTACCGTCTGCGTGAGATGATGGGATTTTCGAGAGACTTTGAAACTTATACTGTGTCATGGTCTGTTCTTATCAGATTACGGTATTGCTTTGCACTGTTGTAACTATATGTTATAATCATGTGGTTTTTGTTAAACAATAGATGCAGAAGTAGGCCATTCGGCCCTTCGAGCCAGCACCGCCATTCACTGTGATCATGGCTGATCATCCACTAACAGTATCCAGTTCCTGCCTTATCCCCATAACCTTTGATTCCGAAATCTTTAAGAGCTCTATCCATCTCTTTCTTGAAAACATCCAGAGACTTGGCGTCCACAGCCTTCTGGGTCAGAACATTCCATATATCCACCACTCTCTGGGTGAAAAAGTTTTTCCTCAACTCCGTTCTAAATGGCCTACCCCTAATTCTTAAACTGTGGCCTCTGGTTCTGGACTCACCCATCAGCAGGAACATGCTTCCTGCCTCCAGCGTGTCCAATCCCTTAATAATTTTATATGTTTCAATAAGATCCCCTCTCAGCCTTCTAAATTCCAGAGTATACAAGCCCAGTCACTCCAATCTTTCGACATCTGACAGTCCTGCCATCCAGGAATTAACCTTGTGAACCTACGCTGCACTCCCTCAATAGCAAGAATGTCCTTCCTCAAATTTGGAGACCAAAACTGCACACAGTACTCCAGGTTTGGTCTCACCGGGACCCTGTACAGCTGCAGAAGGACCTCTTTGCTCTTATACTCAATTCCCCTTGTTATGAAGGCCAGCATGCCATTAGCTTTCTTCACTGCCTGCTGTACTTGCATGCTTGCTTTCAGTGACTGATGTACAAGAACACCTAGATCTCGTTGTGCTTCCCCTTTTCCTAACTTGACTCCATTTAGACAATAATCTGCTTTCCTGTTCTTACCACCAAAGTAGATAACCTCAGATTTATCCACATTAAACTGTATCTGCCATGCATCTGCCCACTCACCCAGCCTGTCCAAGTCACCCTGCATTCTCATAACATCCTCCTCACATTTCACACTGCCACCCAGCTTTGTGTCATCGGCAAATTTGCTAATGTTACTTTTAATTCTCTCATCTAAATCATTAATATATATTGTAAACAGCTGCGGTCCCAGCACTAAACCCTGCGGTACCCCACTGGTCACCGCCTGCCATTCCGAAAGGGACCCGTTAATCGCTACTCTTTGTTTTCTGTCAGCCAGTCAATTTTCAATCCATCTCAGTACTCTGTCCCCAATACCATGTGCCCTAATTTTGCCCACTAATCTCCTATGTGGGACTTTATCAAAGGCTTTCTGAAAGTCCAGGTACACTACATCCACTGGCTCTCCCTTGTCCATTTTCAAAGTTACATCCTCAAAAAATTCCATTAGATTAGTCAAGCACGATTTCCCCTTCGTAAATCCATGCTGATTTGGACCGATCCTGTTACTGCTATCCAGATGTGTCGTAATTTCATCTTTTATAATTGACTGCAGCATCTTTCCCACCACCGATGTCAGGCTAACTGGTCTAAAATTCCCTGTTTTCTCTCTTCCTCCCTTCTTGAAGAGAGGGACAACATTAGCCACCTTCCAATCCACAGGAACTGGTCCTGAATCTATAGAACATTGGAAAATGATTACCAATGCATCCACGATTTCTAAAGCCACCTCCTTAAGTACTCTGGGATGCAGACCATCAGGTCCCGGGGACTTATCAGCCTTCAGACCCAACAGCCTATCCAACACCATTTCCTGCCTAATATAAATTTCCTTCAGTTCATCCATTACCCTAGGTTCTTTGGCCACTATTACATCTGGGAGATTGTTTGTGTCTTCTCTAGTGAAGACAGATCCAGTCGGTTTGTCATGTGTTTTTCATGATATCATTCTGGAAAAACATTTTATCATTTCTTAATGCATGCATTACTAAATGACAATAACAGGGGACTGTGTGTCCTCATAATCATAATCATCATAATTCTTTTTTTTTATTTATCATGTATTGCATTGTATTGCTTCCACCAAGTTAATAAATTTCGCAACATACAGCTGTGGAGGCTAAGTATGTTTAAGGCAGAGATTAATAGATTCTAGATTGGTCAGGGCATGAAGGGATATGGGGAGAAGTCTGGAGATTGAGGTTGAGAGGAAAATTGGGTCAACCATAATGAAATGGTGTAGCAGATTTGATGGACAAAATGGCCTAATTCGCTTCATCAAGTCTGGACCCTCCAGCAGTCCTGATGACGGGTTTTGACCTGAAACCTTATTCATCTCCAATAATGCTGCCTGACCTGTTGAGATCCTCCAGCATGCAGTGTATGATGTTCCACAATCACTGTTTCTTTGCTCACAGATCGCAGGCTTTTTCATCTCACTCACTATCTTCAGTGCTGTGCCTACATCCTCTGATTCAATTATACTCGATAATGATGGTGATTGTACAAGACTGAAGAACAATTGTAGAAATGTGTACCTGTTTTTCCACTGGACATTCATGTTCCTTTGCTTGCAAATAAGCGCATAGTCACTTTAAAGATTTTGCTGCCAATTTTACTCAAGACTGCTCCAAGGTCCCTACAAAAATTCAGAGATTTTCTCATAAAAATATTTTTCAAGCTATGAAAACAAGTCGCATGAGGATGTAGAAGACACCAGACTGAACGTTCTTAAAATTAGGCATTGTGAAAGGTTTACTTTCCTTCTGCCCTTCTGTGCTTCACTGAACACAAGAGAGCAAAAGGAAATCTTTCAGTGAAGTAGAGAGCAGAGATAACACAAAACTCAAGCTGTGTTCCAACTGGTTTTGTACACAGTTCCAGCTCTTATGTTCTGTGCTTCGGTCAGTAGAGGTGAGGATTCTATATACCCTTAAAGATCAAAGTTCAAAGTAAATTTATTTTCAAAGTACATATATATGTCACAATATATCTTCCTGAGATTCACTTTCTTGTGGGCATACTCAGTAAATCCAATAACCCTGATGGTCGAGGTTTAATAATTGTTCCTGAACCTGGTAGTCTGAGACCTGATGCTCTTTGTACCTTCTAAAAACACAGCCTTGTGGTTCACCTGTGCTGATGGAGATTGTGGAGGAGCTGTTGTTGCCAGTCCGAACTGACTGACATCTGCAAGCGAGGAAATCGAGGATCCAAGTTCTTGAAGCTGATTAATTAGCTTGAAGACCTTTGACCTTGGTGTTGTTTCTAAGAATCTGTGATCATACACTCAAGGCTTCTCTCTTTCTCCACATCTCTTAAAATTCTTACATTTATTGGGTAATTACATGCTTAATTGGATCTACACAAAAAATATCTCTCTGGATTAAATTCCATTAGTTATCTTCTCTGCCCAACCGACTACCTATACCTTCGTGCAGTTGAAAGCTTTTCTCCTTACTCTTAATATCATGGTTGAGCTTTGCTTCTTCTGGAAACTTCTTTATCATCCCTACTATATTTATATCTAATATATTGATATATAGTGCTAAAATAAGGGACCAAGTACTGAATTCCGTGGAATCTCCTTGGTAAGTGTTCTAATCACAAAAACATGGCCAATATGCCAAATGATAACAAAGCTGCCCATGCTCCCATATCCATGACAACGTTCAGGCTTGGCCTGACAAGTGGCAATCACAATTATCCTCAAAACAACAGAGCACTGACCACCTCTCTATAAATATTAACATAGCCCGACTCTGGCCTCCTTTGAACCTTCTCGTTTCAGCACATTTTTCTGTGAGGCCTCACTAGTGCTTTATAAAGTCTTAAAGTCTCAACATTACATCCATACTTTTAGATTCTCATCCTCTGAAATAAATGCTAACATCACATTTGCCTTCCTCACCACAGAGCCAACCTGCAAAGTAACCTTTAGAGAATCCTGCACAAGGACTCCCAAGTCCCTCTGCAGCTCAGCTTTTTGTATTATCTCTTCATTTAGAGAATAATCAACCCATGCTGGTTGAGGAAACCATGCTGACTACAGCTTATTTCATCATATACCTCCAAGTACCCTGAGATCTCATCCTTAATAATCAATTCCAATATCTTCCCAACCACTGAGATCAGACTAAATGGCCTATAGTTTCCTTTCTTCTGCTTCTCTTCCTTTTTGAAGAGTGGAGCGACATTTGCAATTTTCCAGTCATCCAGAACTATTCCAGAATCTAGTGATTCTTGAAAGATCATTAGTCATGCCTCCTCAATCCACCTAAAGCCATCTCTTTCAGAACCCTGGGGCGTACACCATCTGGTCCAAGTGACTTCTCTACCTTCTGACCTTTCAATTTCCCAGGAACCTTCTCTCTAGTAATGGTAACTTCACAAACCTTATGACCCCTGACACCTGGAACTTTCACCATTCTGCTAGTGTCTTCCACAGTGAAGACTGATACAAAATACTTATTCAGTTCATCCACCATTTCCTTATCACCCATTACTACCTCTACAGTATCATTTTCCAATGGTCCGATATCCACTCTCACCTTTTGATTACATTTTATATACAGTGGCGTGCAAAGGTTTGGGCACCCTGGTCAAAATTTCTGTTACTGTGAATAGCTAAGCGAGTAAAAGATGACCTGATTTCCAAAAGGAATAAAGTTAAAGATGACACATTTCATTAATATTTTAAGCAAGATTACTTTTTCATTTCCATCTTTTACAGTTTCAAAATAATAAAAAAGGAAAAGGGCCTAAAGCAAAAGTTTGGGCACCCTGCATGGTCAGTACATAGTAACACCCCCTTTGGCAAGTATCACAGCTTGTAAACACTTTCTGTAACCAGCTAAGTCTTTTAATTCTTGTTTGGGGAACTTTCACCCATTCTTCCTTGCAAAAGGCTTCTAGTTCTGTGAGATTCTTGGGCCATCTTGCATGCACTGCTCTTTTGAGGTCTGTTCACACATTTTCAATGATGTTTACGTCAGGGGACTGTGAGGGCCATGGCAAAACCTTCAGCTCGTGCCTCTTGAGGTAGGCCATTGTGGATTTTGAGGTGTGTTTAGGATTATTATCCTGTTGTAGAAGCCATCCTCCTTTCACCTTCGGCTTCTTTACATAAGGTGTGATGTTTGCTTCCAGAATTTGCTGGTATTTGATTGAATTCATTCTTCCCTCTACCAGTGAAATGTTCCCTGCGCCACTGGCTGCAACACAAGCCCAAAGCATGATCGATTCACCCCTGTGCTTAACAGTTGGAGAGGTGTTCTTTTTATGAAATTCTTCACCCTTTTTTGCTCCAAACATACTTTTGCTCATTCTGGCCAAAAGGTTCTATTTTAACTTCATCAGTCCACAGGACTTATTTACAAAATGCATCAGGCTTGTTTAGATGTTCCTTTGCAAACTTCTGAAGATGAATTTTGTGGTGAGGATGCAGGAAAGGTTTTCTTCTGATGACTCTTCCATGAAGGTCATACTTGTGCAGGTGTCGCTGCACAGTAGAACAGTGCACCACCACTTCAGAGTCTGCTAAATCTTCCTGAAGGTCTTTTGCAGTCAAATGGGAGTTTTGATTTGCCTTTCTAGCAATCCTACGAGCAGTTCTCTCGGAAAGTTTTCTTGGTCTTCCGGACCTCAACTTGACCTCCACCGTTCCTGTTAACTGCTATTTCTTAATTACATTATGAACTGAGGAAACAGCTACCTTAAAATGCTTTGTTATCTTCTTATAGCCTTCTCCTGCTCTGTGGGCATCATTTATTTTAATTTTCAGAGTGTTATGCAGCTGCTTAGAGGAGCCCATGGCTGCCGATTGTTGGGACAAGGTATGAGGAGTCAGGGTATTTATAAAGCTTTGAAATTTGCATCACCTGGCCTTTCCTAACAATGATTGTGAACAAGCCTTAGCCCTAACAAGCTAATTAAGGTCTGAGACCTTGGTAAAAGTTATCTGAGAGCTCAAATCTCTTGGGGTGCCCAAACATTTGCATGGTGCTCCTTTCCTTTTTGACTCTAAAATTGTACAAAACAAAAATAATACTCATCTTGCTTTGAATGTTGAAAAGAATGTTTCTTCTTTAACTTTATGACTTTTGGAGATCAGTTCATCTTCTACTCACTTAACTATTCACAGTAACAGAAATTTTGACTGAGGTGCCCAAACTTTTGCATGCCATTGTGTCTGAAGAAACTTTTGGCATCCTCTTTAATATTCTTGGCTAGTTTACTTTCATATTCTAACTTGTTAATTACTTTTTTAATTGACTTCTGTTGGCTTTTAAAAGCTTCACAGTCCTCTAAATTCCCATTAATTTTTGCTCTATTATATATCCTCTTTATGGGTTTTATGTTGGCTTTAATTTCTCTTGTTAACCACAGCTGTGTTGTCTTTCCTTTAGAATACCTCTTCCAGTTTGGGATGTATATATCCTAAGCCTTCCAAATTGCTTCTAGAAATTCCAACCATTACTGCTCTGTCACTATCCCTGCTAGTGTTCTTCTCCAATCAATTCTGACCAGCTCCTCTCTCATGCCTCTGTAATTCCCTTTACTACATTGTAATACTGATACATCTGAGATGGTAGGCTGGTCCAGAAGATGAAATTACAAGGGATTACAAGGATAAGCTAGCCAATTAGATACAAAATTAGCTTGGTTCAGGGAGTCTGAATGTGGTAGTGGAAGGTTGTTTCATGTATTGGAGGCCTGTCATCAGCAGCATGACGCACAGATCAGTGCTGGGTTCACTGTTGTTTATCATATGAATAGTTCATTTGGATAACAAGGTTGGTGGCATGATCAGTAACTTTGTTGATGACACCATAACTGGTGGTGTGGTGATTAGTGAAGAAGGTTGTCTCAGGTACAACAGGATTATGATCACCTGGAAAAGTGGGCATGGGAGTAACTGATGCAATTCAATTCAGAGAAATATGAAGTGATGAATTTTGGAACATTAAACCAGAGAAGGATATACAGGAGAATGACTGGGCCCTGGGAAATATTAGCGAACAGATAGATCTGAGGGTAGAAGTACAAAACTTCCTGAAAAAGGTGACACAGATGGACAAGATGTGAAAAAGGTGAATGACAATATTGTCATCATCAGATGGGTCACTGAGTATAAGATGAGATACAATGGTACAACTGTAAAAGATGTTGATGAGAATTCATGGGGAATATTCTGTCCATAACTGTTGCTTTATTATGGAAAGGGTAGAATTTTTAATTTAGGAAGGGTGCAGAAATGATTCTTAAGGATGTTGCCAGAGTTGAACAGCTTGAGTTAAAAGGAGAGACTGGATACTCTCTCCAAGTGAAAGGGAGAAACATTTAAAGAGAAATGGGTGGCAAGCTTTACATGTAGGGTATGTGGAATAATGTGACAGAGGAAGTGAAAGAGCTGGGTAGGGTTATACTTATGTAACACCCTGGGAAAGGTTTCACCGCTAATGTAATGATTTTTCTGTAGCAGCAGTGTCTGGGTTGTGGCTAGGGATAACAGGGGCTTTGGAATGTGTGCCGTCCAATGGAAAGCATGTTTTTTTCTTGTTTTGTGCCTGAGACCGAGGTGATCTGAGTCTTTTGTTTGGTGGAAGATAAAGAGAGAAAATGCCAGAACGGAAAGGTTGTAGACACCAGAAAGGAGTGGACTTGGAGTGGGGCCGGGAGTCGATGAAGCCCAGGGAAATCAATGGAGGACCAGCAGAACCGAAACCGTGAGCTCCAACTTGTACACATTAGACTGTTTCATTAAAATGGGTCTTTTTCTTTTTGTTTTACTTTACTAACCCTTTGGTCAAATTAAGAATTATAAAGCTAAATTGTTTAATTGCATATGGTGTACTATCTGTTATTTCGTGGTACTAATTTGTAACAGGGTGACACATCACACAGGATCCACACAAACAGGAGGTTTTACAGCTCAATTCCACACGTTTGGTGGGGCCAGAGACTGTCTTCCCTGGACTTACATAGCTGACAGAATCTGAGGGTTACATTTAGAATTAATTTGAACGTTTCCATGGATAGGACAGGTTTGGAGAGACATGGGCCAAATACATACAAATAGGATCAGTTCAGGAATGCAGCTTGTTCAGCATGAATGAACTGTGCCAAACATTTGTGGCCATGTTGTAAAGCTTTAGGAGTATAAAACTCATTCATGAGTTCAGCCACATGAATATTGTAGCTGCAGAAGCTGGCCAGAGTCAGGTTATTTTGTTACAAGTGCTTTACTTTCCAATTTCCCAAATCCTTTCCACCAGCTACAAGACATACAGTAAACTACAAGTATAGTGGAATGTTCTTCAGTCACTGAGGTGAAAATGTTCAAAAGAGTTTAACATTCAGACCAAATCAGTCCACAGATGACCTCCATGTTAGAGAAGGTTTGGATTCTTAGATAAAAAGTCTGTATTGTGATTTTCTGCAACACAAAGCCCAATTTCTTATTGAATCCCATGTTATAAGTGGAGAGGCAATCCTATGAGATGTTCTTCTCTGCACAATAATGATGAGTATCACAGCTACTGATCATAGCGGAGGAGCTACTTGTATAACCTGGAGGAGCTACTTAAGAGATTTGTTTTGGAAAGACAGAAGGCAAGCTCTTAAGTGGCTAGCACTGCTTTTGATACATTAGTAACTTAAGGTAGTAATTATTACCTTCCAACCTTTAATTTGAATGTAAACATAGAGCCTTAAAAACACATCAAATATGAGTTAGATTGTTCTATGATGTATAACAGTTGCTATTTAGTCTTCCAGCCTGTATTTACATTTGATGGCCCTGTTTCAGACACTTTGAGGTGGAAATCATTTGGGGGAAAAATCCCTGCTGGAAAACAAAATGAAACTACTGCACTAAAATAACCACTACACTATCTGTGCCTGTGTCAAGAAATGTGACTTTGAAAAGAAAAAAAAATAAAGCTGTTTCATTCTCTTCTTGTTTGTTTATTTAGCTTCTCCATGCAGCCTCTCCCCCCAAGCACATAAACTTCTTGAAGTGAATCTTGTTCTGTATCTCAGATCTCTGGGTATTGATTTGTGAATTCCATAATTGTGAATTTCTGCCACCTGAATGTCCTTAATGGGAGATCGCCTGTATGAGGTGGTGTTCCAGTCCACCACCTTAATATTGTGGCGAGTTTGGTCCATACTGACAGACGAGAAAGTTTGTTACTCAACTATTGTTTTACTGTGATAAACATAGAACAGACTGAGCAGCATGACCCGGAGAGTGAACCCAACCAGTCTCATACAGGCAGAAGAGGTGACCATCACCCACAAATACACAAGCGAATAACTGTATAAATGAACTGGAACTTCCTACCATAATCCCACAAAAGTATTTTAACACAAGAACAATAAACAGTGCTAGTCATGAGAAATGCAGGTGTGGGCTCTTAGCCAAGCCCACCCCCAGCGAGTCAAAATATTGACGCTGTCTAGAACTGTGATGCAATGAGTGCATTGTGCAACAACTAAAAGAAACACTGCAAAAATTCACAAAGCTTCTAAGCAACACCTCCCACAGCTGGAAGGAAATGAGAAGCAAAACGTGCAGAACGCTGGAGGAACCCAGCAGGTTAGGCAGCATCGATAGAAATGAATAGATAGTTGACAAATTTGGGCAGAGACCCTCCTTCAGGACTGGAAGGGAAGGGGGAAGACGGCATAATAAAATGGTTTGGGGAGAGGAAGGAGGACTAGACAGAAGATGATAGGTGAATGCAGCTCAGCCTTCAGTTTCATGAACAGTTACTACCCCTCAACCGTCAGGCTATTGAACCAACTTCACTCAAGTTCATTTGCCCCCAGCATTGAAATGTTCCCACAACCTATGGGCTCACTTTCAAGGACTCTTCATCTCATGTTCTTGTTATTTATTGCTTATTTATTTATTATTATTATTTCTTTATGTTTGTATTTGTACTGCTTGTTGCCTTTTGCACACTGGTTGAATGCCCAAGTTAGAGCCATCCTTCATTGATTCTGTTGTGGTTATTATTCTATGGATGTATTGAGCATGCCCGCAAGACAATTAATCTCAGATTGTCTACGGTGACATATGGCTACTTTGATAGTAAATTTACTTTGAACTTTGAAGACAGGTGAATGGGAAAGGTAGAGGGCTGAAGAAGAAGGAGTCAGATTGGAGAGGAGAAGGAATCAGATGGGAGAAAGGGAAGAAGAAAGGGCACAAAGGTGATTGGTGGGGAGGAAAGATAAGAGGCTAGAGTGAGGAATAGAAGAAGAGGGAAGTGGAGGAGGGAAAAAACGGAAGGAGAAATTGAAGTTCATGCTATCTGGTTCGAGGCTACCCAGACAGAATATGAGGTGCTGCTCCTCCATCACGAGAGTAGCCTCATTGTGGCAAAAGAGGAGACCATGGACCAACACGTTGGAACGAGAATGGGGATAGGAATTAAAAAGGTTGGCTTCCAGGAAATTTGGCTTTTGGCAGACGGGACAGAGGTATTTGACAAAGTGGTCCACCAACTTACATCCGGCCAGATGGGAACACCTCCCTCTCCAAGCTTCCTTCTAAGCTCACAAGATCTTATTGTGTGAACATTGTGCTGCTCATTATCAATAGCTTTAAAAAAAAACAAACCTGGAATACATTGGCGAATGTCTGTCAATAATCAGTCATTCAATGTCTTTTACTGAATATTCTCAAGGGCAATTAGCAATGGGTTTGAGCAATGGATGCCAGTGCACACACATCCTGTGCAGGATAATAGGTACCCATTCTTCAGGTAATGTTAAACTACCATTAGCTCTTACCTCAAACCACATGCAAGCTCCATTTCCTACTTCTCTAATCCGGATTCAAGCAACTCTAGCAATGGCTTTCACATTGATTCATTATCCGTAGAGTATCCACAAGATCTATTTCTGGCTTGATGTACATTTCACGCTAACCATAAGGACTGGTTTTCAGTATTAGCAGACAGGTGAAAAGATGTGGGAGTTGTATGTGGTATTTAGGGAGGAGATTAATTCAGGAATATGAGCATGGAAACCCTAGAGTTGTGGTGGAAATAAGACAGAACTTGATTATCATTTTCAACCATTCATTACCATATCATTATCCTTCTTGGCCACAGGCCAGACTGAAATAGTTGTCATGGCTGGGAAGCCTAGAAAATTGCTTAATGCACAGATCTTGTTGAGATTATAAAGATAACTTTAAATGTTCTTTATTTCTTCTCAAATCTCAGCCTCTGAGTTTGGAAACACCTCTGCTAGGTGGGTGAGTAAGTCTGAGCTGGAAGGGTGCAGCTATGAACTGAACAGAAAGGATGGGAGACAAGAGAATACACACAAAATAGTAGCAAGAGGAGGCTCATTAAATATGATTATTAGAATATTAAAAAGTTTTTGACAAGAACAGGCCATTCAGTTCAACAAAGCTTGCCAAATTCCTATTCACTCAGTATGTTGAAATAACTATTGAGTTTAGATTTGAAAGTCTCTAAGGTACTCAACTACACAACTAGGTAGTTTGCTCCATGTTTCCACAACTCACTGTGTAAAGAAATGCATCTTGTTAGTCTGAAATCTCCCTTTAACCAATTTCCACCTATGGCCCCTTGTCCTTGTTGATGGATTAATTTCGAAGTAACAGCTGGCATCAACCTTACTTATACCCTTAATGATTTTGAACACTTCTATCATTTCTCCTCTTATTCTATGTCTACTTAGGCTAAAAAGATAGAATCCATTCAATCTTTCCTTGTTGCTCATACCCTGCCGGCCTGGAATGAGTCTCATCACCCCTCTCTGAACTCTCTCCAGTGCCTTCACATCGCTCACACAATATGGACAGCAAAATTATACACGGTGCTCAAGGTCTGACCTCACAAGCACATTGTAGGGAGAATGTCTCTAGATTTGAATTCCACTGACTGCATTATATAGCCCAACATTCTATTAGCCTTCCGAATCGCATGTGTGCATTATCTAGATGTTGATGTTGATAATGATGAGTCTACCAGGACACCCAAATCCTTCTCATACAGCGCACTTCCTAACTCAAGACACCCCCCCCATTGTATATTTATATCTAATATTTCTACTTCCTATATGTAATATTTTACATTTATTTACATTAAATTTCATCTGCCATTTATCTGCCCACATCTGGATTTTGTTTAGATCTAACTGTATTGATCCTGTTGCCTGAATGTTATCAGCCCATCCCCCTAATTTACTTTACTAGTTTATTTGTTATGTGATTATCCAAATTATTAATGTAAATTTAAAACAGAAGTGGCCCTAAAACTGATCCCCGCAGAACCCCACTTTTAACATCTTCTAGGTGTGAAAATTATCCTCTCACCATAGCTCATTGTTTTGTGTTTTTGAGCCAACTCTGCAACCGTTCACACACTTACCCTGAATTCCTACCTCCTATAATGTGATTATTAATCTCTTGTGGGGTACCTTGTCAAAAACCTTCTGAAAGTCCAAGTAAATTATTTCAACCGCTCTATTGTTATCCAAATTATTAATGTAGATCATAATATCATGAATTTTATCTAAATTTTAGTTGTTACCATAAAATTTAGTTGTCTCTTCATAGAACTCCAGCATATTAGTAAAACATGGTTTCCACTTTCTAAACCTATGCCTGTTCTCTGTTAATGTTGCAGAGAATGGGTGAACCCAAATGCAGGTCACTGACACGGAGGTAGAGTAATCTGAAGAGTGTTTATTATGGTTGCTGGGAAGGTAGGGGAGTGAGGATTAGGCAGAGGAAAGCCAAGGAGTGAGCGAGGCTGGACCGGGGATCGAACCCGGGTCGCTGCAGTGTGAACGTGGCGTTTAACCACTGAGCCAGCGGAGAGTATAGGCGAGCGGCGGGACGAGGCAGTGCAGGGATGCAGACAAGGGTATAAGCGTGGCTGGGGGAACACGGCAGGCAGCATGCAATGCTCCTGTTAACACAGAAAGACAGAGTTAACACAGGCAAGCAACAGCGTGGAAACAGAACTTAGAATACACAATTCTAAGCGGCTGAGAACGAGAACAACCATACTGGCTGAAGCAATGATCTGGTGATGAGTGGATGCAAAGCCGGGGTTTTTATGCTGCAGGTTTAGATGAGAATCAAGTGCCGCAATCAAAGAGCCCAGGAGAACACAGGGAAAAGGGAATTAGGAGAATATGAGGAATTAATGGTCGGGACCATGACAGCTAACATGCCTATTCTTAGCAGCTGCTTTTCCATCTCATTCTTTATTAATGTTTCCATTATCTTACCTACAGTACACATTAAGCTTACTGGTCTATAGTTACCAGGGTCAGTGTGGTCACCTTTCTGATGTACTGGAAAAACGTTAGCCCATTTCCAGTCCTGAGGGATTTCACTAGTCTTCACTGACGTTTGCAAAATACATGTTTGGGTTTGTATATATAATCACACACCCCTGGATATATGTTGTCACATCCTGGAGATTTATTAAATTTCAGCCTTTTCAGCTGAAGCAGGGTCTCACTTTCCAATATCTCTAAGTCACTTAAAACAACCTTATTTTTCTCTACACTTCCTGGCATATTGCTAACATCTTTGCAGGTGAATACGTTAACAACCTATGAGTTAAGAGTATCTGCTGGTCCTGCTCTGCATAATTAACATCCCACTATTATTCCTAAAACACTTGACCTCCTCCTTGACTTTTCTTTTATTACTAAAGTATTGCAAAAATCTCTTGGGGTCAATCTTAACATTATTAATCCGAATTTCCCTCCTGATTATAGCTCTCATATTTTCATAAGCCTGATTAAAGCTGATCTGGCTTTGCTCTCAAGATTTCCATGCCAGTTCCACTTACCCCTCAGTTCCCTAATCTTACAAAAATTTAACTACCACTTCCTTAAATACTTCCAGTGATTTGGCCACCACAACCCTCTAGGATGCAGAAATTCAGATATTCACATATTCTGCAAAAAGGAGATTGAAATTTTATCTTGTAACCATGTCAACTTATTCAAGATTCTCTGACCTTTGGCAGCATTTGAACTTCTATCTTGTCATGTCTCTATATTCAATAAAATGATCTCTCAATCACCAAAATACTGTGGAGTACAGATCCAACAATTTTTAAACACTCATGATAGCTCAATTCTCATATCCTAGGAATTAGCCTCCAATTTGTGTATCCTTCCTTAAGTAAGGAAACCAAATTCTGCACAGTTCTTTAAGAGTAGCTTCAATGACGTCATGTAGAATTTTTACAAAAATTAATTTTCCTAAACTCCAAGGCCAATGTACCATTTGCTTCCTAACTACTTGCTGTATCTGCCTGTTGTTAATGCACAAGTACACTTAAATATCTCTGTGCACCATTTATTTGGAACCTTTTTCCCTTGGAATAATAGTCTGCCTATTAATTTCTTTTAGCAGTGTCTGCTCTCACACTTCGCTATGCCATTTTTTGTCCTGTCAATCTATATCCAGATATCCTCATTGCTATACAAGGGAAAAGGTTGGAAGACATCATTGGATATGGGGGGTGTGGTAGTGCTGGTGGAGAAGCCGGGGATGGGGAGGCAGTTTTTTTAGAGTGACGGGGCAGAGGGCAATTTAAGACTGCAAGTCATTCTAGACAGTTTATGGTGGGGTGGGTGTTGGGTGTTGGGGGTTGAGGATGAGCGGGCAATGTATGATATGATAGCCCAGACTGAGGGAAATCATAAGACTGAATTCAATAACTTAAAAATATATGAGATTTTAATCCTTCTCTGTTGATTATACCCAAAACTTGTAAACTATTTACTTGCACCAGTGTTATTGCAGTAAACTGAGAATTGAATAATTGGAAGTGATGTACCAAGTGAAAATAGGCATCAATTTATAAAGTCAGTGGGTTCCTATCCAATAGTGGGAGTACAGTTGATTAGTCATCCTAACATCCTGTTATTGGGATCTATATTGGACAGAACTGGAAATGTGGCTGTGACTGGAATGAATGATTAACGCACACCAGCTCAGCCCAGTGTGGGCTCTGTCTGAAATTGTTGCTGTTTGGTCATTACCATGATCTCTGAGAGCTGCCAGCATGAGCTGTGATATTGACTGCCTCAGCATCAACACAGAAGCAATTCTTGTGAGTGCTGGTCCCTGCGCAAGCAGGTTTGGGCTGCTTAAAGCCAGCCGGCATCTCTTACAGAAGAGGTTCATTGAGGCTGCGGTAATAATTGGAAGTTATTTCTGCTGCCACTGCAAGAAAGATTTCACAACCTGGGAAATAGTGCTCAGATTTTCTGACTTGCAATGGAGGGAGAGGGCCCGGATTAACCAGGTGCAAAGAGGAGACATCTCCTTTGTCTTTCTGCAAGAGATCGGGGACATCTTAGCAACAGGCTGAAACAGAAGAGGAAAGGCGAAGCTATGGAGAAAGTACAAGGAATGAAATTACAAGTACCATGTGGCTTAAATTTCAAAGGCCTAACATATGGTCAGACTTAACGTATAGTATAGCCCCAGCCTCTTACCCATTTTGCAGTATAGTCTCACAAATACAAACCTTTGTAGTTCAATGCCGCCATATTGCCACTGCTTGTTGAACAGTAACCTCTGCCTGGGAAATGCCCACTCAAAACTTCCCTACTATAAACCACTGAGTTTTAGAGACTCCATAAACCCAACAGCAATTCAACAAACAAAGTCCTTTGAATGCTGTCTTCTTTGCAGTGACTTGTAAAATAACTTCCTTTTAGCAGCCTCAATGTACCTCATCTGTAGGAAATGCAGACTGCCTTGATGGAGCTCTAGCTGGCTTGCACTGCGGCCAGCACTCTAAAAGCTTGGTTCAGTGCTAGTGCCGAGATCATAAAAAACAGAGCAGATTTCTGCTATTCGGCCCATTGTGTCTGCTCTTCCACTTGATCATGGCTCATCTATTTTCCCTCTTAACCCTTTCTCCTGCTTTCTCCTCATAACCTTTGATACATTTACTAACCAAAAACTTATCAACCTTCATTTTAAACATACCCAATAATGTGGCCTCCACAGCTGTCTGTGGCAAGGAATTCTACAAATTAATCGGAATCAGGTTTAATATCACTGGCATATGTCGAGAAATGTGTTAACTTTGCAGCAGCAGTACAATGCAATACATGACAATATTGAACAAAAACTAGGTTGCAGTAAGTCGAGATATAATTAAGTATATATAGTATATAGTAAGTATATAAATAGTTAAATTAAGTAAGTAGTACAAAAACAGAAATAAAGAAGTAGTGAGGTAGTGTTCATAGGTTCAATCTCCATTTAGAACTCAGGATGGCAGAGGGGAAAGAACTGTTCCTGAATCATTGAGTGTGTGTCTTCAGCCTTCTGTATCTCCTTCCCGATGGTAGCAATGAGAAAAGGGCATGTCTGGGCTGATGGATGTACTTAATGATGGATACTGCCTTTTTGAGGCACCACTCTTCGAAGAAGTCTTGGATACTATATGGAATAGTCAATAGACACCCTCTAGACAAGACAAACAAATCACAATCAGTGCCAGCTGGTCTCTGAGATCATGATAACAAGAAAGCAACACCAATTTCATGCATAGCCTCTATTGCGATAAACGGATGTGTACTAATTATAACATTTATAACACAAGAGATTCTGTGGATGCTGGAAATCAGGTCTCAGCCCAAAACGTAGACTCATTATTCATTTCCGTAGATGCTACCTGACCTGCTGAGTTCCTCCAGCGTATGTGTGTGTTATACTTATAACACTGTGGCACACTGGGAGAGCAGTTAGCTCATTGACAGATTTAGCTGGGTTTAACTCAGATCTCTGGATGTTATCTGTGTGCATAGATTTCCTCAGAGTCCTCCCCACATGTGTTGGGAGGTCAAGTGGCCACTATAAATTTTTCCTGATTTAGGTGGGATGGGGATGTGGGGGAAGTGTGGAGAGCAGGGATTTCCAACATTTTTAATGCCATGGAGCCTCACCGTTAACTGAGGTGTTTGTGGACCTCAGGTTGGGAACCCCTGGGTTAGAGGAATAAACAGCAAGGGGATTGAACTAATCTGTGAGCTAGCAGAAAATTAATGGGCTGAAAAGTCTCCACCAGTGTCATAAAGAAATATATAGGAACAATTGCAAAATGCTTTGTTTTGAGCCGAGACCCTTCTCTTTTACAGGGGAACATAGCAACAGTGGGGTCAGCTTCCACTGTATGACCTATATCCATCAAGAAGCTGACCACAACTGGAACAGCTGAAGTCAGATAATGAGTATTTACAGGAATTGCTGCTTTTAGTTCAGTCTATCACACAATTATACCTTTATCTGTAGAGTTAAATAAAGTTAATTTTTCAGGTCAATAATCTTTCATGAGCACCTAAAAAAGATTAGAGAAAACTGAGTTGGAAAAATCCAGAGAAAGGCAGAGAGATGAGAACATAAAGGGAAGGTCCAGGTGGGACAACAGGCAAGACTGATTTAAAAACAAAATGAGAGCTGAAAATAGAAGAGGGACAAGAAACAAAAAGGTCAATCTGGAGGAGGCATAAAATGTGAAATAGAATGTAAAATGCTAGAAATATTCATTATCAGAAATAGTTATGTAATGCTGAAAACTGGACGCTGTGAGGATCAACTGCTTCTTGACTTGCATTGATTGAAATTTTACTTTAACAGTCTGGGAGGGCATGAACAGGGGCCAAACCTTGAGAAATGAAGCACATACAGCATCAATCAATCTCAAATTGAGATTTGATAGAGGTATACAAAATTATGAGGGGTATTGACAGGGTAAATTCAAGCACGTTTTTTCCACTGCGGTTGGGTGGGACTACAACTAGAGTCCATAGGTAAAAGGTGAAAGGTGAAAAGTTGACAGGGAATATGAGGGGAAAGCTCTTCACTCAGAGAATTTGTGAGGGTGTGAAACAAGCTGCCAGTGCAAATGGTGCATGTAAGCTCAATTTCAAAGTTTAAGAGAGGTATGGAGAAGGTACGTGGATGGTAGGAGTATGGAGGGCTATGGACCTGGTGCAGGTCAATGGAAGGTATAGTTTAAATCGCTTGTCACAGACTAGATGGGCTGAAAGGCCTGTTTCTGTGCTGTACTTTTCCATGACTCTATGATTTTAAATTGGTTTCTCCATAGCAGTGGAGACCATAGGGTGAGAAGCATTTAAAATACATTAAATATATGGGGTGGGCACAGCGGTGTAGCATTAGTGCAATCGCTTTACAGTGCCAACTGTGAGGAATTTCACCATTCTCCCCCAAAACCATGACGGTTTCCTTCAGGTGCTCTGGTCTCCACCTACAATCCAAAAGCATACGTTAGGGAGTGTTATGTTGGTGCCAAAAGTGTGGCTGCCAGCACAGGTAACATATAACGCTAATCTGATTTATATAATTCATACAAAGTTCAGCAGTTTCAGTGAATTATAAGAAAAGGAGTTAGGATCCTTAATGACAGTGATAAAAAATTCTGAAGGGGCTGCTACGGCCAAGAAATGGGACATATTCAAGTGACTATATAAGGAATCTTTGCTTGAGAGCAAAGGAAAGTCTTTTACTACTACCATAGAAGATGAAGAAATTGGCAAAAAAAACCCCATAAAATCCTCACGGGAAGTAGAAAAGAATGAATGGGTGTTAATGGGCTAAAATATACAATTTGACATTATCCTGTCCCCTGGAATGGAAACAGATAAGTAGATGTTGGAAAAGGAAGAGTGAGAAGTAGACTATATGAATTTGAAAGAAAAGTGCCAGACAGGGTGGTTTGCTGAACTCAGAAACTGCTGATATGAGATTTTCATGTGCAACATTCTCCAGAGTTTGCAGAGCATGGTGTGAAAAAACATCCAGTGAGCACCATTTCTGTGGGCAAAAATGCCTTGTTTCTGGGAGGGGTTAGACAGAATGGCTGCCCTGGTTCAAGCTGACAGGAAAATGGCAGTAACACAAATAACCACGCATTACAACGGCAGAGGAGCATCTTTGAAAACAGAATGCCTCAAACTTTGAAGCATAATGACTGGAGCAGCAGAAGACAAGAAACATACAGTCTGTGGCTACTTTATTAGTTACAGGAGGTACCTAATCAACTGTCCAATGAATGCATGCCATCAGTCTGGATTCCAGTCAGTGGATATGGAGCAACTCCAGCTAAACAATCAGAAAGGAAGCCCTTCCAGGAGCATGATATCTCAGGAGTTCACATCCAATGGCACCTGCAAAACTGAGATATCTCAGGAGCATGATATCTCAGGAGTTCACATCAATGGCACCTGCAAAACTGAGAAGTTTGTAATTTTTGGCAAGGGAGCTTTCCTGAAATGGACAACATCTGTGACCTTCCTAAATGCACTGATTATGGAATGATTATATTGGAAGATCGCTCATGGAACACCGCTAACCACGAAAGGAGGAAGATGAGGAACCAGGGACTATATTAACTAATGTCAATAAGCTATCCAGAAAATGGTAGACTGCACTAGTACAATTTGGCAGAATCAGCATAGTTTTATGAGAGGGAAACGGTGTTTGACAAATTTGACATTGTTTTTGGAAAATTCAGTGGGCAGTGTAACTAAATGTGAGCAAGTGACATTTTTATAGGACAGCAGAAAAAGTGAGGGTTCATGGGGTTCATATTACATTCCAAGAGTTAAAGAACTGGATTAAAGAAGAAAACAGAAATGGAATAAACTGTTCATTCACAGGTTGCATGTTCAGCATGGGACTGTTGACACCAATATCAAGCTCTGGACCATTTTCTCCAGATTAGATTAAACTTTTGTGTAGCTGAGTGGATGACTAACGTCAGTCAGGTCAGATCCTTTAGTAGCAGAGTAAGTTATCAAATCCGAAACAAAAGCATTGAATAAATTGGACAGAAAGTGCCATAATGCACAAAAAAAGGTTCATGTGTTTGACAATTTTCTCTGCGTTAGCCCTATCCTGTCATAAATTAATGGCTCTGTGCTACATTAAACAGTTTAAAGTGCCTCAGAGACTTTGATGTCATAGATAAGATTTAACGAACCATGTAATTAGGCAGAAATGAGTTCAACCTGAACCAAGACTTTATAATGCAATTTATTGTTTTTGAAAGGTCACATCTCAATCATTTGTTTTAAGACTTAGTCGGCTAAATCCTTCAATCTTATTTGTTATACTTCACTCTAATGGCGCTGGTGGAGTGGAGGTACGTCTCTACCAAAGGAGGTGCAAGGCTCTCCTTCCCTCTGCTAGCTTACCCCCTTGGGCAAAGTGTAGCACCTGTTTGACCCCCCCCCCTCCAATCCAAGTCATGTGAAGCCATGGGAGCAGGTCATGTGAGCAGCTGGAGCAAGTCACAAGCCCCAGCTATGCGACCACTGACGCCAAGCAAACAGTCCCTGAAGAGTGTTGATAATGGCTGGAGTCACCTGTCTTGTAGAGACACTGAACAAAAGAAGGTAACCTCAAACCACTTCTGCAGAAAAATTTGCCCAGAACTACCATGCTCATGGAGACCATGATCATCCACGTCATATGACATGGCACATAATGATGATAATGATGATGATGATGAATAGCACTTGGGATCAGTGTGGGTTTTCTCTGATGTAATTAACCCCTCATCCCCACCCCATCCCATGTTGGAATGAACTAAAGATAGAATTCAGGATGCGGTTCAGAGAAGCATACATTTTGAAAGGATTATATATGATGCACTTCTATTCTTAGCTAGCCATCTTTAATACACCTGGCTATAAGTTTTGGATTATGTGTTCATCATCAACAAATACCATTGTCGTATGGTTGAAGTGAACAGACAGAAAATAAACCATGCAACACACATCAAAGTTGCTGGTGAACGCAGCAGGCCAGGTAGCATCTGTAGGAAGAGGTGTAGTCGACGTTTCAGGCCGAGACCCTTCGTCAGGACTAACTGAAGGAAGAGTGAGTAAGGGATTTGAAAATAAGGCACCTCTTCCTACAGATGCTGCCTGGCCTGCTGCGTTCACCAGCAACTTTCATGTGTGTTGCTTGAATTTCCAGCATCTGCAGAATTCCTGTTGTTTGAAAATAAACCATGTAAGAATTCAAGAGCCACGAGGTAATGATGCAGTCTTATAAAACCCTAATTAGATCACATTGGAATATTGTGTTCAGTTCTGGTTTACCTCATTATAGGAGCGACGTAGATGCTATAGAGAGGGTGCGAAGGAGATTTATTGGGATTGCTGACTGGATGACAGAGCATGGCATATGAGTATAGGTTGAGTAAGCACGTACTTTTCTCTTTTCAGTGAAGGAGGATGAAAGATGACTTGAGAAAGATGTACAAGATGATGAGACATAGAATGAGCTAACAGCCATTTCTCAGGGTAGAAATGAGGGGGCATAATTTCAAGGTGTTTGGAGGAAATACGGGGGGGATGTCAGAGTTAAGTTATTTTACACAGAGAGTAGAACGCACTGCCAGAGTGGTGGTCGAGGCGGATACATTAGGGACATTTATGATACTCTTAGATAGGCACAAGGATGATAGAAAAATGAAAGACTACGTAAGATGCAAGGATTGATCTTCAAATAGGTTAAAAAATTCAACACAGCATTATGAGCCAAAGGGCCTGTATTGTGCTGTGATGTTTTCTGTTCCAGGAGTTCTAAAATCTGTAGTTTCAATGGTTTCAATACTTCCATTTAATAGCAGAGAAATGTATACAACATGTACTGTATCCAGAAATTCTTGTTCTTCATGGACATCCATGAAAACAGAAGGGTATCCCAAAGAATGAGTGACAGTAAAAACATTAGAACCCCAAAGCCCCCTACTCCCCCCACCACGCTCAAGCAGCAGCAAAGCAATGTCCCTCCCCTCCCTCACTTCCAGCAAAAAAGCATCAGCACCCTCCACCCACTAAGCAAGCAATAGCAAAGCCCCTAAGAAAGACCATGATCTGCAGTACAACAAAACCTATCTAAGAGTCTCCAAAAAGACCCTATTGCATCTACAACTTTTGCTGGCAGTGCATTCCACCATTCTCTGTGTGAAAAACTTAGCCTCTGGCTATCCCAGGGTTGAAATGGCTAACAGAAAGGGGGCATAGCCACTGGCTATCCACACAATCAATGCCTCTCATCATCTTATACGCCTCTATCAGGTCACCTCTCATCCTCTGTCACTCTAAGGAGAAAAGGCCAAGTTTACTCAACCTATTCTCAAAAGGCATGCTCCCCAATCCAGGCAACATCCTTGTAAACACGAGGAATTCTGCAGATGCTGGAATCTCCTTTGCACTCTCTCTATAGTTTCCACATCTTCCTGTGGTGAGGTGACCAGAACTGAACACAGTACTCCAAGTGGGATCTAACTAAGGTCTTATATAGCTGTAACATTAGCTTATGGCTCTTGAACTCAATCCCATGGTTGATGAAGGCCAACATACCATACGCCTTCTTAACAACACTGTCAACCTGCGCAGCAGCTTTGAGTGTCCTATGGACACAAACCCCAAAATCTCGCTGATCCTGCACTCTGCCAAGAGTCTTATCATTTATATCATATTCAGTTTTCAAATTTGACCTACCGAAATGAACCATTTCTCACTTACTTGGGTTGAATGAACCACTTCATACTTATCTGGGTTGATTTGCCTTGACAAAATCTGCTGCATTGCTTTTTTCCAAATTCTCTGACTTGAGAATTGGCAACAAACTCTCCCCCACCAACGAGAGAGAAAGAGAGAGCACGCAACTTGCTGAGTACAGAGCCCCGACAGCCCATCCGCTGTTTCTAAAATTCTGTTTCCTCCTACAACGCTTCAGTTCGGTGGCACAGACGAACTGAACTGGTTCGTCAACAGGGCTGCAAAGCCTCAGAACCCTGACGGGACACCCGTCTTCTTGGCCACATTCGAAAAATGGATGAGCCCCTGGGAGGGGGTCCACCAATGTAAAGAACCGAAGTCTGAGTTTCTCTCCAGGTCAGGGTCTCTGACTGCACCCCATCCACCCTGAAAGGAAAAACAGAGACATCAAAGGTAGAAATTAAGCTGTTTCCGCAGATGAGCTTGAAGGAGTCTCTGTTAAACACTATCGTAGCTCCACCCCCTCAGCATAGCAGTGGAGACATTCCTTTCTTTAATGTTAAATTTCCTAAAGCTTCTGTATCTTCCAAAGTTAATACTTGGCCAGGCCAAATAGGGTACCTGACCAAGTAATGAAGACCTATGCTGATTAGCTGACTGGGGTGTAATCTCGCTTCAGCTGTCTGATGAACCCACCTGCTTTAAGCAGGCTTCAATTATACCAGTGACCAAGGAGAATGTGGTAATGACTATTGACTATTGTCCAGTAGCACTTCCATCCACTGTGATGAATTGCCTTAAGAGCTGGCAGTGAAACATATCAACTCCTGCCTGAGGAGCAACTTGGATCTGCTCCAGTGTGCCTACTGTCACAACAGGTCTACAGTAGATGCCATTTCATTGGCTCTTCACTTAATCCTGGAACAATTGGACGGTGAAGGTGCATATATCAAGATTCATTAACTACAGCTCAGAATTCATTGCTAACACCTCCTCAAAACTAATCAATAAGCTTCAAGAGCTAGGCCTCAATACTTTCTTGTGCAACTGGGTCTTTCATTTCCTCACTTGCAGACCTCAGTTAGTTTGGATTGGCAACAACATCTCCTCCAGAATCTCTAATCCTGGCTGAATCAATGGTGCTGACAAATCAGCATATGGAAGGGAGTTTGAAAACTTGGCTGAGTGCTGCCATAACAATAACCTTTCACTCAAAGTTAGCAAAACCAAAGAGCTATGTCCTGACGAAGGGTCTTGGCCTGAAACATCGACTGTACCTCTTCCTAGAGATGCTGCCTGGCCTGCTGCGCTCACCAGCAGCTTTGATGCGTGTTGCTTGAATTTCCAGCATCTGCAGAATTCCTGTTGTTTGTAAAACCAGAGAGCTGATTATTGGCTTCAGGAAGAGGAAACTGGAGGTCTATAAACCAGTTCTCATCAGGAGATCAAAAGTGGAGAGGGTCACCAGCTTTAAATTCCTCAGCGTTATAATTTCAGAGCATCTGTCTTGGGTCCATCATGTAAATGCCATTTCATAGAAGGCATAGCAGCACCTCTATTTTCATAGAAGTTTGCAAAGATTCAATATGTCATCTAAAACTTCCACAAACTTCCAAAGATGTGTAGTGGAGTATATTAACTGGTTGCATCACAACCTATATGGAAATATCAATGTCCAGGAACAGAAAAGCCTACAAAAAGTAGTGGATGTGGCCCAGTCCACCACAGGTAAAGCACTCCCCACTACTGAGCACATCTATATGGAGCTCAGTCACAGGAAGGCTTTTTTGAGTAAAGACTTGGCTGAATAAAATTTCATTTGTACTGCTCTGTTCAATTAATTCATCAGCCACCTTGGAAAATCTGGCAATTCTTTGGTGAACACGACTTCACTCAGTTGACATTCAGTCCTAGTTATATTTTTACTTTCATGCTTTGTAGCCTCTTTGATGCAGGTGTGAATTTAAAATAAACCGCTTCAGCTTTTGCAATTGTGAATAATTATTAAAGGGCTTTAGACTCTAAATGTTGGATCAAATAAAGCAATTTCACAAGAGGCTGATGACATTAACTTTCTCAGTGCTTTCATGGTTTTGTATTTCATTTGGGGAGGACTGATTGACTGATAAGGTCCTCTATTAATCTTCTGTGATTAATAGTCATTTTATTTGCATATTGGTAAGGTATACATACATGCATCCCTTCCATTTATATGATGAAAATATCCCAAAATAAAGGAAAATTCAGTAGCAGGATTTAATACGCCAGCTGCTCCTGATGCAAAATTAGGATAGAAAATTGGTGCCACAGAAATGTGGTGGTTAACACAATACTATTACAGCGTGGGGCATTGGAATTCGAAGTTCAATCCCAGCATTCTCTGCAGGGAGTTTGAACATACTCCCCGTGGAATACGAGGGTTTCCTCTGGATGGTCCAGTTTCCTCCCGCAGTCCAAAGACCTACCGGCTAGCAGGTCAATGGGTCATTGTAAAATTGCTCTGTTGGGGTTAAAATCGAGGGTTTCTGGAGACATGGCTCGAAGGACCAAGGAGGCCTATTCTATGTGGCATAGAACATCAAACATAGAAAGCTTATTGCTTCACACTGGTTCTTCAGCCCATAAAGCTGAGCCGAACATGTCCTTACTTTAGAAATTACCTAAGGTTACCGATAGCCCTCCATTTTTATAAGCTCCATGTACCTATCAGCATCTCTAAATAAAATAAATAACACAATAAATACTGTAATTTTTTTACTGTCCCCACTAGGTAACTCAACTCAATGACACAACTTTATAGCATGAACAATAAGCACAGAGCATTGATACTAAGAAACTTAAGTTTCAGGTTCTGAACTTCCTCCCATTTGAGATTACCAAGCAATGTGATTTAGGTGAGAAATCCGGAAAGGAATAAGAATGAAGTGACTAGTACCCAGAGACAAGAGTTGGTAGTTGTCTTATTTAGTAGCTTTAGTTGGTTGCAGTTAAAAGTAGTTCCCCTTCTGTTTGCATTCTGGTAATATAAGCAGCATATGTTTCTGACATGCTGGTGTCTGCTAGCAGTATGTCAACTGCTGATTTCTATTGTTCCCAAACATATTGAATGCAGATTTAATCCAGTAGTTGAAGTGAGTCCAAATACATATTTCAGAAAATGGGTTTCAGCTCAGTAAAAGCCTCCTTGTTGTAATGGGTCAATTCTCAATATTGTCTTGAAGTTGTTGCTATATGTAACGGTTCTTTGAAAAGTTGGTGATGCAGTGGCACATACTTCACTGATCACTGTCTTTGAACTCTATCCTCCCTATATTCTTTCTCTCTCCATATTTTTTCTGCAGATAGCAAATCCACTGGATACACTTGGTACAAACTGGTGGCCAGAATATGCAAGTATCCTCAGTCTTGCAACCCTGGAAAGGTCAAGTTAACCTGTCAACAATGAATCATGATTCTTGCTTTATCTTGTTTATAAGACCATAAGACAAAGGAGCAGAAGTCAGCCATTTGGCCCATCCAGTCTGCTCCGCCATTTTATCATAAGCTGATCCATTCTCCCATTTAGTCCCACTCCCCCGCCTTCTCACCATAACCTTTGATGCCCTGGCTACTCAGATACCTATCAATCTCTGCCTTAAATACACCCAATGACTTGGCCTCCACTGCCGCCCGTGGCAACAAATTCCATACATTCACTACCCTCTGGCTAAAAAAATTTCTTCGCACTTCTGTTCTGAATGGGCGCCCTTCAATCCATAAGTCATGCCCTCTCGTAACAGACTCCCCCATCATGGGAAACAACTTTGCCACATCCACTCTGTCCATGCCTTTCAACATTCGAAATGTTTCTGTAAGGTCTCCCCTCATTCTTCTAAATTCCAAGGAATACAGTCCAAGAGTGGACAAATGTTCCTCATATGTTAACCCTCTCATTCCCAGAATCATTCTAGTGAATCTTCTCTGTACCATCTCCAACGTCAGCACATCCTTTCTTAAATAAGGGGACCAAAAATGCCCACAGTACTCCAAGTGAGGTCTCACCAGCGCCTTATAGAGCCTCAACATCACATCCCTGCTCCTATACTCTATTCCTCTAGAAATGAATGCCAACATTGCATTCGCCTTCTTCACTACTGACTCAACTGGAGGTTAACCTTAAGGGTATCCTGTACGAGGACTCCCAAGTCCCGTTGCATATCCGAACTTTGAATTCTTTCCCCATTTAAATAATAGTCTGCCCGTTTATTATTTCTGCCAAAGTGCATAACCATACACTTTCCAACATTGTACTTCATTTGCCACTTCTCTGCCCATTCTTCCAATCTATCCAAGTCTCTCTGCAGACTCTCCGTTTCCTCAGCACTACTGGCCCCTCCACCTATCTTTGTATTGTCAGCAAACTTAGCCACAAAGCCATCTATTCCATAATCCAAATCGTTGATGTACAATGTAAAAAGAAGCAGCCCCAACACTGATCCCTGTGGAACACCACTGGTAACCGGCAGCCAACCAGAATAGGATCCCTTTATTCCCACTCTCTGTTTCCTGCCAATCAGCCAATGCTCTATCCACGTATGTAACTTTCCCTTAATTCCATGGGCTCTTATCTTGTTAAGCAGCCTCATGTGTGGCACCTTGTCAAAGGCCTTCTGAAAATCCAAATATACAACATCCACTGCATCTCCCTTGTCTAGCCTACTGGTAATTTCCTCAACAAATTGTAATAGGTTTGTCAGGCAGGATTTTCCTTTAAGGAATCCATGCTGAGTTCTGTCTATCTTGTCATATGCCTCGAGGTACTCTGTAACCTCATCCTTGACAATCGACTCCAACAACTTCCCAACCACCGATGTCAAGCTAACAGGTCTATAATTTCCTTTTTGCTTCCTTGCCCCCTTCTTAAATAGCAGAGTGACATTTGCAATCTTCCAGTCCTCCAGAACCATGCCAGAATCTATCCACTTTCGAA
Organism: Mobula hypostoma; assembly: GCF_963921235.1. Lineage (NCBI taxonomy): Eukaryota > Metazoa > Chordata > Chondrichthyes > Myliobatiformes > Myliobatidae > Mobula > Mobula hypostoma. The sequence continues at coordinate 20,380,918 of NC_086098.1, forward strand.
AGATCATCGCTAATGCCTTCGCAATCTCCACAGCTACTTCCTTCAGAACACGAGGGTGCATTCCATCTGGTCCGGGAGATTTACCTAACTTTAGACTATTCAGCTTCCTGAGTACTTTCTCCGTCGTAATTGTGACTGTGCACACTTCTCTTCCCTGCCACCCTTGAGTGTCCGGTATACTGCTGATGTCTTCCTCAGTGAAGACTGATGCAAAATACTCGTTCAGTTCCTCTGCCATCTCCTTATCTCCCATTACAATTTCTCCAGCATCATTTGCTATCGGTCCTATATCTACTCTCACCTGTCTTTTACTCTTCATATACTTGAAAAAGCTTTTAGTATCC